>NC_091982.1:139919788-140219788 GCF_044704955.1 Pristiophorus japonicus | reverse complement strand
CGCACCGTGCTGTGTAAACGTTGCACTGACTGTGACCTCGGGGGCTCACGCACCGTGCTGTGTAAACGTTGCACTGATTGTGACCTCGGGGGGCTCACGCACCATGCTGTGTAAACGTTGCACTGATTGTGACCTCGGGGGCTCACGCACCGTGCTGTGTAAACGTTGCACTGACTGTGACCTCGGGGGGCTCACGCACCGTGCTGTGTGTAAACGTTGCACTGATTGTGACCTCGGGGGCTCACGCACCGTGCTGTGTAAACGTTGCACTGATTGTGACCTCGGGGGCTCACGGACCGTGCTGTGTGTAAACGTTGCACTGATTGTGACCTCGGGGGGCTCACGCACCGTGCTGTGTAAACGTTGCACTGATTGTGACCTCGGGGGGCTCACGCACCGTGCTGTGTAAACGTTGCACTGATTGTGACCTCGGGGGCTCACGCACCGTGCTGTGTAAACGTTGCACTGATTGTGACCTCGGGGGCTCACGGACCGTGCTGTGTGTAAACGTTGCACTGATTGTGACCTCGGGGGGCTCACGCACCGTGCTGTGTAAACGTTGCACTGATTGTGACCTCGGGGGGCTCACGCACCGTGCTGTGTAAACGTTGCACTGACTGTGACCTCGGGGGCTCACGCACCGTGCTGTGTGTAAACGTTGCACTGATTGTGACCTCGGGGGGCTCACGCACCGTGCTGTGTAAACGTTGCACTGATTGTGACCTCGGGGGGCTCACGCACCGTGCTGTGTAAACGTTGCACTGATTGTGACCTCGGGGGGCTCACGCACCGTGCTGTGTGTAAACGTTGCACTGACTGTGACCTCGGGGGGCTCACGCACCGTGCTGTGTAAACGTTGCACTGATTTTGACCTCGGGGGGCTCACGCACCGTGCTGTGTGTAAACGTTGCACTGACTGTGACCTCGGGGGGCTCACGCACCGTGCTGTGTAAACGTTGCACTGATTGTGACCTCGGGGGGCTCACGCACCGTGCTGTGTGTAAACATTGCACTGATTGTGACCTCGGGGGCTCACGCACCGTGCTGTGTGTAAACGTTGCATTGATTGTGACCTCGGGGGGCTCACGCACCGTGCTGTGTAAACGTTGCACTGACTGTGACCTCGGGGGGCTCACGCACCGTGCTGTGTAAACGTTGCACTGACTGTGACCTCGAGGGGCTCACGCACCGTGCTGTGTGTAAACGTTGCACTGATTGTGACCTCGGGGGCTCACGCACCGTGCTGTGTGTAAACGTTGCACTGATTGTGACCTCGGGGGCTCACGCACCGTGCTGTGTAAACGTTGCACTGACTGTGACCTCGGGGGGCTCACGCACCGTGCTGTGTGTAAACGTTGCACTGATTGTGACCTCGGGGGCTCACGCACCGTGCTGTGTGTAAACGTTGCACTGATTGTGACCTCGGGGGCTCACGCACCGTGCTGTGTGTAAACGTTGCACTGATTGTGACCTCGGGGGCTCACGCACCGTGCTGTGTAAACGTTGCACTGATTGTGACCTCGGGGGGCTCACGCACCGTGCTGTGTAAACGTTGCACTGACTGTGACCTCGGGGGCTCATGCACCGTGTTGTTTAAACGTTGCACTGACTGTGACCTCGGGGGGCCCACGCACCGTGCTGTGTAAACGTTGCACTAATTGTGACCTCGGGGGCTCACGCACCGTTCTGTGTAAACGTTGCACTGACTGTGACCTCGGGGGGCTCACGCACCGTGCTGTGTGTAAACGTTGCACTGATTGTGACCTCGGGGGCTCACGCACCGTGCTGTGTGTAAACGTTGCACTGATTGTGACCTCGGGGGGCTCACGCACCGTGCTGTGTAAACGTTGCACTGATTGTGAGCTCGGGGGCTCACGCACCGTGCTGTGTAAACGTTGCACTGACTGTGACCTCGGGGGGCTCACGCACCGTGCTGTGTGTAAACGTTGCACTGATTGTGACCTCGGGGGCTCACGCACCGTGCTGTGTGTAAACGTTGCACTGATTGTGACCTCGGGGGGCTCACGCACCGTGCTGTGTGTAAACGTTGCACTGATTGTGACCTCGGGGGCTCACGCACCGTGCTGTGTGTAAACGTTGCACTGATTGTGACCTCGGGGGGCTCACGCACCGTGCTGTGTAAACGTTGCACTGATTGTGACCTCGGGGGACTCACGCACCGTGCTGTGTAAACGTTGCACTGATTGTGACCTCGGGGGGCTCACGCACCGTGCTGTGTAAACGTTGCACTGATGGTGACCTCGGGGGGCTCACGCACCGTGCTGTGTAAACGTTGCACTGATTGTGACCTCGGGGGGCTCACGCACCGTGCTGTGTAAACGTTGCACTGATTGTGACCTCGGGGGGCTCACGCACCGTGCTGTGTAAACGTTGCACTGACTGTGACCTCGCGGGCTCACGCACCGTGCTGTGTAAACGTTGCACTGACTGTGACCTCGGGGGGCTCACGCACCGTGCTGTGTAAACGTTGCACTGATTGTGACCTCGGGGGCTCACGCACCGTGCTGTGTAAACGTTGCACTGACTGTGACCTCGGGGGGCTCACGCACCGTGCTGTGTAAACGTTGCACTGACTGTGACCTCGGGGGGCTCACGCACCGTGCTGTGTGTAAACGTTGCTCTGACTGTGACCTCGGGGGGCTCACGCACCGTGCTGTGTAAACGTTGCACTGATTGTGACCTCGGGGGGCTCACGCACCGTGCTGTGTAAACGTTGCACTGACTGTGACCTCGGGGGGCTCACGCACCGTGCTGTGTGTAAACGTTGCACTGATTGTGACCTCGGGGGCTCACGCACCGTGCTGTGTGTAAACGTTGCACTGATTGTGACCTCGGGGGCTCACGGACCGTGCTGTGTGTAAACGTTGCACTGATTGTGACCTCGGGGGCTCACGGACCGTGCTGTGTGTAAACGTTGCACTGATTGTGACCTCGGGGGCTCACGGACCGTGCTGTGTGTAAACGTTGCACTGACTGTGACCTCGGGGTCTCACGCACCGTGTTGTGTAAACGTTGCACTGACTGTGACCTCGGGGGGCTCACGCACCGTGCTGTGTAAACGTTGCACTGACTGTGACCTCGGAGGGAAGCGTTTCCTCATCCCTGTAAGTAGCCACCAGTTAACGACTCTGCAATCCTGGACCCACTGTTTGTCCAGACGTTGTTATTGGCGGGTGCTCAATGAGGCAGCACCGAATTTACCGACCGGGGTGCAAGCGTGGGCGTTACACCAGGAATACGTCAGGATCGGAGCGATCGTCAGCAGCCGGGCGCTACAGGTTTGCGCCCCCGATGAGCCTGTCATTAATTTTCCGTCGGACGCCCGGTCGCTCAGCTCTAACGCTCCCATTAACGTCCTCTCTGGCCGCTAACTGAGGCGTTAGACAATCGGAAATCCAGCCCAAGGTTTCTTGCAGCCTTTTTAACACTGAAAAAACTGGTGATTAATTAATTTTGGGTTGTGGACAACGATATTTAAAAACGGGATTTAAAGTCCACGGACTGTAATCCCAGCCTGGGTGGAAGGCTAATAATGGCTGGAATTTGGTGCTGTCTCCAGTTCCACCGGGCATTAGCCTCAATGCCAGCCTTTTTGTCTGCAGCTCCGTCTCCCATTATGAGGCCTCAGCAATACTCCTTCCAGCTGAGCTGATGTGATTCCCACTGAGGACTTTTGAAATTACCCAAACATTCACCAACCAAAGGCGATCGATCCCATTGGGAACCGAACCCCTGGTCATTGGGCCCCTCACCTTCGGTGGAGCCTGGCTCCAGTCTAATCCCAGGACAGCGTGGGGGCTGGTGACACGGCCTATCCAAATGTACCCTATCCCCGTGACCTGGGATGGGGTCTGTACTTGTCCACTCAGGTGGACCCTGGGCCTGATCACTCACTCTCCCACTGCTTTGTTGCAAATTTGGATCCCGAGCTTGCTACGTCAAGGGTGGGAGGGTGGGATGCCCTGGTCTTCGAACTTGTCCTTAGTGACCTTTTTCATCAGCTGATCAAGCTGTAGTTCTGTGGAGTACAGCTGGCACTATTGGTGTTACCTAAAACATAATGAAGGGTCTTGACAGAGTAAATAGGAAGAAACCTTTGTCCAGTGACAGTAGGGTCAATAACCAGAGGACACAGATTTAAGGTGATTGGCAAAAGGACCCGAGGGGACATAAGGACATTTTTTTAATGCAGCGAGTTGTTATGATCGAGAACATGCTGCCTGCAAGAGTGGTGGAAGTCGCTTCAGTAGTAACCTTCTAAAGTGAATTGGTTAAATAATTGAAAAGGAAAGATTTGCAAGCTACATGTTATGTGTGCACCTGTGCAAACGACCCAAGTTGTCTGACCTTGGAAGCTAAGCAGAGTCAGGCCTGGTTAGTACTTGGATGGGAGACTGCCTTGGAATACCAGGTGCTTTACTCCCAGGCCACCTGCAATTTCTGTGGTCTGTGTTCAATGTGTGAGGTTGTAGCCCCTCTTTCAATATTTGAAGGGGCTGATCCTCAAATTCTGGTTGCACTTCAGTCGCATGCTCCTGATCTTTGGGCACCCTGTGCGGAGGGGAGTGGGCAGGTCAGAAGGTCTCCTCCTGGGCCTGGCCAAGGTGGCTGTTAACTGGTCCAGGCAGTGGGCGGTTGAGGGGGTCGTTCAGCCCAACTGCCTGTCTCTCTTCCATGGCTACATCTGAGCCAGGTGTCCCTGGAGATGGAGCATGTGGTGTCCACCGGTATGCTCGTGGCCTTCCGTGAGAAGTGGGCACTGGAGGGACTGGAGTGTTTCATCACCCCCGGCAACAAACTTTTTATTTGATTTGTTTAACGTCCAAAGTTTAATTTGTTTAATATGTCTCTTTTAGTGCCCCTTTAATAAGGGGGCACTTGTATTGATGTTTCAACTTAAAATAGTTGTAGAGCTGTTGCATTATGAGTGGCTTAGCTTTATAGCAATGGGCAGCTATGAATTCATAGAAACAGAGAAACATAGAAAGTAGGTGCAGGAGCAGGCCATTCGGCCCTTCGAGCCTGCACCACCATTCAATATGATCATGGCTGATCATGCAACTTCAGTACCCCATTCCTGCTTTCTCTCCATACCCCTTGATCCCTTTAGCCGTGCGGGCCATATCTAACTTCCTCTTGATATATCTAATGAACTGGCCTCAACAACTTTCTGCGGTAGAGAATTCCACAGGTTCACAATTCCCTGAGTGAAGAAGTTTCTCCTCATCTTGGCTCTAAATGGCTTACCCCTTATCCTTAGACTGTGACCCCTGGTTCTGGACTTCCCCAGCATCAAGAACATTCTTCCTGCATCTAACCTGTCCAATCCCAACAGAATTTTATATGCTTCTATGAGATCCCCTCTCATTCTTCTAAATTCCAGTGAATATAAGCCTAGTCGATCCAGTCTTTCTTCATATGTCAGTCCTGCCATCCCGGGAATCAGTCTGGTGAACCTTCGTTGCACTCCCTCAATTGCAAGAACGTCCTTCCTCAGATTAGGAGACCAAAACTGTACACAATACTCCAGGTGTGGCCTCACCAAAGCCCTTAAGCAAAGAACCCATGAAGCAAATACATTACAATGGGGAACGGGCAGGTGATTGGGATTAGTTAGATAGCTCTTTCAATGACCCAGAATTGGCATGATGGGCCAAATGCTCTCCTTCTGACCTGTATGATTCTATGATTTTCTTCTCCCTCTCCCTCTGCCCCAGACTGATTCCTGCCATTGTGGCAGTACCTTCTGTTGCCTGGGCCCCAAGCTCTGGAACTCCCTGCCTAAACCTCTCCGCCTCTCTACCTCTCTTTCCTCCTTCAAGACGCTCCTTAAGATCTACCTTTTTGACCAAGCTTTTGGTCATCTGCGCTAATTTCTCCTTACATGGCTCGATGTCAAATTTTGTTTTGTAACGCTTCTGTGAAAGACTTTGGGAGGTTTTACTGCGTTAAAGAGGCTGTTGTTGTTTGAACAGTTATGACTCTTAATCTGTCTTAGAGTTTGTTAAAGCTTCACCTTGTGTGCGTAGTTGAAGTTGACTGTGATTGATGGCTGTGGTTCAGATTTGGGCATCTGTATAAAAATGTTACTAATTGTTACACAACAGATGAAACTTGTTTGCTTTTACAATTCACAGTGCTGGAATTCTTCAGGCCACAACATGCAGCTATATCACAAGTACACTTGTGAAGAGTTCCTGTCTTTCTGGCAAAATCGTAAACAAGTTCTAATAGAGACGGCACCAGACGTTATTACGTCAAAGTGTGCTTGACAGATAAAAATAAGTTAGTTAGCTGAAATGTTTATAAAGTGAAAGCATAATTTAGCACAGTTCATTACTGTGATTATTAATACTGGACAGAGTGAGTGAGTTTTATATAACATGTGATTTTCAGCAGATCACCACAGTCCACACTACTTCACTGACTTCATCACTAATAAAATCTCTATCTCCAATATTTACAATGTTAGTATGGAGACATTAATAAAGAAAGAAAGGCTTGGATTTATATAATGCCTTTCACAACCACTGGACGTCTCGAAGCACTTTACAGCCAATGAAGTAGAAACATAGAAATATAGAAAATAGAAGCAGTAGTAGTCCTTCGAGTCTGCACCGCCATTCAATATGATCAAGACTGATCCTCTATCTCAACATCATATTCTCGCTTTTTCCCCATACTCCTTGATGCCTTTTGTTTCTAGAAATCTATCTAAATATAGTCAGTGACTTGGCCTCCACAGCCTTCTGTGGTAGAGAATTCCACAGGTTCACCACCCTCTGAGTGAAAAGATTTCTCCTCATCTCGGTCCTAAATTTCCTACCCTGTATCCTGAGACTGTGACCCCTTGTTCTAGACTTCCCAGCCAGGGGAAACATCCTCCCCGCATCCAGTCTATAACCCCGTCAGAATTTTACATGTTTCAATGAGATCCCCTCTCATTCTTCTAAACTCTGGTGAATACAGGCCTAGTCGAGTACTTTTGGAGTGTAGTCGCACTCCAGGCAGCGTCTGGCAGTGAGCCGGGAGCCGGGAGCCGGCAGCGGACCCAGAGCGGCCGGAGCCCGCGCCTTGCGCCTCATCCTCTCTGCTGTCTTGTATTGAATGTAGTTTCTCCTCTCACCGACCGCCGAAATGTCCACCTCAAAAAGCATGGGATGCTCGGAGGAAGAGGTGGAGCAGAAGCTGCTGTGGAACATCAAGAGAGAGGTTTGTGTTTGTGGTTGGGCTGATGGAGGAGTGGCGAGAGATCATGATGGAGGTGTGGCGAATGAAGATACGGGGCCCAGAAGAGCCGAGGGCCCAGGGGCAGCACGGGCCAGCCCACACTGCGCTACGGATTATCAAGGGGCAGAAAACGCTAGTGGGAGTTGTGTACAGACCCCCAAACAGTAGTAGTGATGTTGGGGAGGGCATCAAACAGGAAATTAGGGGTGCATGCAATAAAGGTGCCGCAGTTATCATGGGTGACTTAAATATGCATATAGATTGGACTAACCAAACTGGAAACAATACGGTGGAAGAGGATTTCCTGGCGTGCATAAGGGATGGTTTTCTAGACCAATATGTCGAGGAACCAACAAGGGGGGAGGCCATCTTAGACTGGGTGTTGTGTAACGAGAGAGGATTAATTAGCAATCTCGTTGTGCGAGGCCCCTTGGGTAAGAGTGACCATAATATGGTGGAATTCTACATTAGGATGGAGAATGAAACAGTTAATTCAGAGACCATGGTCCAGAACTTAAAGAAGGGTAACTTTGAAGGTATGAGGCGTGAATTGGCTAGGATAGATTGGCGAATGATACTTAAGGGGTTGACTGTGGATGGGCAATGGCAGACATTTAGAGACCGCATGGATGAACTACAACAATTGTACATTCCTGTCTGGCGTAAAAATAAAAATGGGAAGGTGGCTCAACCGTGGCTATCATGGGAAATCAGTGATAGAATTAAAGCCAAGGAAGTGGCATACAAATTGGCCAGAAATAGCAGCGAACCCGGGGACTGGGAGAAATTTAGAACTCAGCAAAGGAGGACAAAGGGTTTGATTAGGGCAGGGAAAAAATAGTACGAGAGGAAGCTTGCAGGGAACATTAAAATGGACTGCAAAAGCTTCTATAGATATGTAAAGAGAAAAAGGTTAGTAAAGACAAATGTAGGTCCCCTGCAGTCAGAATCAGGGGAAGTCATAACGGGGAACAAAGAAATGGCAGACCAATTGAACAAGTACTTCGGTATTCACTAAGGAGGACACAAACAACCTTCCGGATATAAAAGGGGTCAGAGGGTCAATAAGAAGGAGGAACTGAGGGAAATCCTTATTAGTCGGGAAATTGTGTTGGGGAAATTGATGGGATTGAAAGCCGATAAATCCCCAGGGCCTGTGGTCTGCATCCCAGAGTGCTTAAGGAGGTGGCCTTGGAAATAGTGGATGCATTGACAGTCATTTTCCAACATTCCATAGACTGGATCAATTCCTATGGAGTGGAGGGTAGCCAATGTAACCCCACTTTTTAAAAAAGGAGGGAGAGAGAAAACAGGGAATTATAGACCGGTCAGCCTGACATCGGTAGTGGGTAAAATGATGGAATCAATTATTAAGGATGTCATAGCAGCGCATTTGGAATGAGATGACATGATAGGTCCAAGTCAGCATGGATTTGTGAAAGGGAAATCATGCTTGACAAATCTTCTGGCATTTTTTGAGGATGTTTCCAGTAGAGTGGACAAGGGAGAACCAGTTGATGTGGTGTATTTGGACTGTCAGAAGGCTTTCGACAAAGTCCCACACAAAAGATTAGTGTGCAAAGTTAAAGCACATGGGATTGGGGGTAGTGTGCTGATGTGGATTGAAAACTGGTTGTCAGACAGGAAGCAAAGAGTAGGAGTAAATGGGTACTTTTCAGAATGGCAGGCAGTGACTAGTGGGGTACCGCAAGGTTCTGTGCTGGGGCCCCAACTGTTTACATTGTACATTAATGATTTAGACGAGGGGATTAAATGTAGTATCTCCAAATTCGTGGATGACACTAAGTTGGGTGGCAGTGTGAGCTGCGAGGAGGATGCTGTGAGGCTGCAGAGTGACTTGGATAGGTTAGGTGAGTGGGCAAATGCATGGCAGATGAAGTATAATGTGGATAAATGTCAAGTTATCCACTTTGGTGGTAAAAACAGAGAGACAGACTATTATCTGAATGGTGACAGATTAGGAAAAGGGGAGGTGCAACGAGACCTGGGTGTCATGGTACATCAGTCATTGAAGGTTGGCATGCAGGTACAGCAGGCGGTTAAGAAAGCAAATGGCATGTTGGCCTTCATAGCGAGGGGATTTGAGTACAGGGGCAGGGAGGTGTTACCACAGTTTACAGAGCCTTGGTGAGGCCACACTTGGAATATTGTGTACAGTTTTGGTCTCCTAATTTGAGGAAGGACATTCTTGCTATTGAGGGAGTGCAGCGAAGGTTCACCAGACTGATTCCCGGGATGGCGGGACTGACCTATCAAGAAAGACTGGATCAACTGGGCTTGTATTCACTGGAGTTCAGAAGAATGAGAGGGGATCTCATAGAAACGTTTAAGATTCTGATGGGTTTAGACAGGTTAGATGCAGGAAGAATGTTCCCAATGTTGGGGAAGTCCAGAACCAGGGGTCACAGTCTAAGGATAAGGCGTATGCCATTTAGAGCCGAGATGAGGAGAAACTTCTTCACCCAGAGAGTGGTGAACCTGTGGAATTCTCTTCCACAGAAAGTTGTTGAGGCAAATTCACTAAATATATTCAAGATGGAGTTAGATGTAGTCCTTACTACTAGGGGGATCAAGGGGTATGGCAAGAAAGCAGGAATGGGGTACTGAAGTTGCATGTTCAGCCATGAACTCATTGAATGGCGGTGCAGGCTTGAAGGGCCGAATGGCCTACTCTTGCACCTATTTTCTAGTACAGTGCTGAGGGTGTGCTGCACAGTCGGAGGTGCCATCTTTCCGATGAGACGAAAAGGCCCTGTCTGCTTTCTCAGGTGGACATAAAAGATCCCATGACACTATTTCGAAGAAGAGTAAAGGAGTTATCCCTGGTGTCCTGGCCAATATTTATCTCTCAATCAACATAACAAAAACAGATTATCTGGTCATATCACATTGCTGTGTGTGGGTGCTTGCTGTGCGCAAGTTGGCTGCCGCATTTCCCACATTCCAACAGTGATGACACTCCTAAAGTACTTAACTGGCTGTAAAGCGCTTTAAAATGTCCGGTGGTCCTGAAAGGCGCTATATAAATGCAAGTCTGTCTTTCTTTCTTTCTGCTCCTTAATTGGACTGCCTTTGCAAAAAGAAGCAAGCCTTTATCTGTGGGGCAGTGAGCAAAGTTTTGCTAGTTACTGTTAATATTTGGGAAGTTATTAACAGCAAAGGATTTACATTTTTATAGAGTCCTTCATGACCTCAGGATGTGCCAAAGTGCATTACAGCCAATGAAGTACTTCTGAAGTGCAATCGCTGTTGTAGGAAACACAGCAACTATTTTGCACAAAGCAAGGTCTCACAAACTGCAATATGGTCATAACCAGATAATCTGGTTTTAACGAAGATGGTTGAGGGATAAATAGTGATCTCCTCTGCTCTTCTTCAAATAGTAGCATGAGATTTTTTATGTCCACCTTACAGGGCAGATGAGGCCACAATTTAATGGCTCTGAAATCCCGGGGGCTTCCCGCGGGCGTTCACGTGAAAACAAGAGAAAAGATGCACACTTACCTTTAGCTCGGGCGCCCACCAGCGATTGCGGTTTTAGGCTTAAGAGGCGTGTGCATTGAAGCGCATGCACGTCTGAACGGTGTAGAGTCATGTGGGCCTGGACACCCAATCAAGGTCAAGTATTTTCTCATTCATAATAATGAGAACCCCGCACCCCCACAAACACATCTAAACCACCCCCAAAATTAAAAAACACCCCATATATTTAAATTAAAGTTAATAAATGTGTTTCAAAAAATATATATTTTTCCTATTTTAAAAAAAGTTTTGTAATTATGGTTTAAAATAAACTTACCTTAGTGGGCAGGATTTTTAAACATAAAAAGTGTTTTAAATGTTATTTTTATATGTTTTAGAACTCTTAAGCTGGTAAAAGGCGCAGGAGTTTTCAGGACATTCGCTGGGTGAATACTGCAATCTTGCCCATGCGAATGTCCTGGCTGTCGAAATGCTTTAGATCTGTCAAGCTAAAACCTGACAGATCGGAAAAGCTGGTTTTCAGCACATGCGCAGAAAACCAGCTTTTGCAATGCCTTCCCAGGTCTGTACACACTCCATATGGACCCGGGGAGGTCAGAATTTCAGGGCCATTGTTTTATCTGAAAGACAGCACCTCTGATAGTGCAGCACTCCTTCAGCACTGCCCTGGAGTGTCAGTGTGGATTATTTGCTCAAATCCCTGGAGTAGGACTTGAACCCACAACCTTCTGACCTAGAAGTGAGCAGTGTTACCCACTGAGCCACTGCTGGAACATACTACAAACTGCAAGCTGTTTAGCCAGCTGAAGAATGATAATATTTAGAAGATTCAAGACAAAATAAGCAGGTAGCTGAAGGAATAGCATGTCGAATTTCTCCAAGAAATTCCTCCAGGAAACCATGATGTGTGCTCAACAAAGAGGCTGCAAAATAGAATGGAGGAAAGTTTGAGTGTGATTATCAAACAATTGCTGGAAGCATCCAGTCAATGTGGAGCCAGCAATTACTGGGCCCTGGTCTGACGATATTTGAATAATATTCAACACAAATTACTATCACTTATAGATAATATCCTGGGGTAGACCTTCCAGGGAATTCTCCCGATCTCCTGCTGAGGGTTTACGGAGAAGTTGAGGAAGTTACCTAACAATTGTCGACATGGCCTTTCCAGGGTTTAAAGTGGGAGTTCAGAGAACCCTACAGAAAATCCAGTATATAAACATCATACCTCTGGGGAGCATAGTGATGGGAATGAGTGGTAGGACAGAGCAATTGGTAGTGGGGAGGTGTAGGGATGGGAAAGAGAATGGGAGAGTGAGATGGGTCGGGATGGGAAGAAACACCAGTGCAAATTGGCAGGTATAATACAAGAAGGACAATGGCTCCTCGTACATGGAGGGGGGAGCGCAGGGTGAGAGCAGGTTGTAACGCAAGGTTGAACTGAGCTGCTGGGTTAGCGGGAAGAGAAGAATACCAGTGTGACCGGGGGTGGGGGGAGGCGGGGCAGTTCCTGTGTGATCTGAAGGGGGGGGGTTGGGGGGAGAGCCAGTGTGATCTGAGGGGTGAGGGGAAGGGTACCAGTGTGATCTGAGGGGGAGAAGTACCAGTGCGATCTGAGGGGGGAGGGGTAGCAGTGTGATCTGAGGGGTGGGTTGCTTTGTGGGGGTCGATGAACTGTGTTGGAGCGGCGAGCTGGGAGGTGTAGCACCAGCTTTCTGGCCATTTTTATGAACAATACTTTAAATCCTTAAATCCAAATCTCCAAGAAAGAACTGTCAAGCTTGTGGGGGTGGCACTAAGGTGCATTCATACGCAAACAGACATTTCACACTGACAGGCTGGGTGGAAGGGAACCTAGGCCAGTTGATGTCATCACCATCTAAAGTGATTACTGGGAACAATACCCCGAGAGGTAACTCAGAGACACTATGCCTTCGCAGTGTTACTGGTGCAAGACAGGAAACGGCCGGGCCATTGTCTTCCAGCTGATAAGCCGGTTAAGCAAGATCGGTTTGAGATTGAAACCCATTACCTGCTAATGGGGGCCATCAACTCAGGAAACGACAGATATCCAGTAATCAGCACCCATTGTCTCTCCAGATGCAAGGTCTGGGAGCGGAAGAACGAAATATAATTTTTCACACAGATTTCAAAGGCTACGAGTGACTCCAGGCCACGAGAAGGGTGAGTCATTCCATCGGTCAGTATTGGCGGGAGGAAAGGTGAAGGGTTTTGAGGATACAAGGGACCACTTTGCAACAAGCTGGGACACAGGAGGAAGAAAGCTCAGGAAAAAGCCCAGGAGCGAGACGTACAGGAAGAAGCAGCAAGCAAGACAACGGGCAATCAGGATGAGCATATTGCCTGTGCCTACACATCCGCAGGACCACTTAGCTGTGTGAGGGGGTGATTGTAAGTCCCAACCAAACCCAAGGGGTTTAGTGCTGGGAGGGGTCCAGTGTTAGTTTATTTCACGGGAGGGTTCTTTTATTAAGCCGTGGTAATTTAGCACGGGCAGGGCGTATTGGATAAGCTAGGGTTGTACTGTTTTGCACTGTTGTTAATCTTAATAAACGCAGTAAAGTTGAGCTCAAAAAACATGTGTCCGAGTCTGATCTGTCCATATAATCCCTATTGTCCAGAACTTGTAGTAGGAGGTGCGTTTTCGTTACGCCCGAGAAACCCACCTATGGGGAGGCAGGCGGTGGGTGCTGGAAGGGGAGAATCCGTCCATGATAGTGGGGGTGGGGGGAGCAAAAAGAGTGCTTCCGTGTCACTGGAATCGCTGTCCAAACCATTTTAACTCAATTTAGCAATAGGATTTAGTAACAGAGCATTACTAACCATCCACCAAAGGCCCACAATGTCTTGACAAGAAAGGAGAGGAAACCCATTCAATTTCTGCCACAATCGCCCACTGTACAAATAATGGAAAGCTGGGTGTACCTGCAGCTCTACTAATGACAAGCCTGTGCCTCACTGCATGTCCACTAACAACCTATTGGCCTCAATCCAAGACTGCTTTTCAGTTGCCAACTTTTTGAAATTGATGTAATCCTTTGATTGTTTTTAGTTTGTGGCTCACACTTTCACGATCCGAAACCTGGGCTCTGTTGTCCTTCATTATTGACGGAGATTCTAACCAAGTTAGAACAGCACTACCACCTTGAACCCCTGGAAATTGCTGAAAGTTATCATTTCGGAATACGAGATCAATTAACTGACGAGTGTATCAGTGACTACATTGTAGCTTTAAAAAAGCTAACCATTTACTGTCATTTCGGAAACTTTCAGGTCCGAGCATTGCATGTTTGTGGAATGGAAAATGAATCAATCAGTTATTGACAACTCCTAACGACTTTTGACTTAGCTTGTCAGACAGCTATGTTGATGGATATGGCCGACCAATACTCCCAAGGATTTCGTAACCTTTCCAGTCGTCAAAAAACCGAAATGAATCACCTGCAAGTTAGAAGTAACAGACAGTTGAGCCCCAAGGCCTCAGCAACTGGCCATGGTAACAGAGCATTGAAATCATGCTATTGACCCCTGGGACAATACATTACTCAAAGTTGTCCATATGTCAAGGAAGAGTGTTTCTTGTGCAAGAAAACAGGGCATCTTATGAAGGCAAGCTAACTGAAGAGTAAACCGACTTTCAAGGCTATAAATAGACAGCACTAGAGTCGACATAGCATTAAAGAGAAGTAACAGGACAAGGAGACACACGTCACCAGGAGCACAAGTTAACCTAACAACGATTCACAAAGTATCGTCATTCAAGTAGATGTCGCAGGAATCAGGATACTCATGGAAATTGACACTGGTGCCTCCGTGAGCGTAGTACCGGAATCGCTATAGCTCGTCAAGTTGCGTGATTTCCCATTGGAGAAGTCGAAGATAGAGCTGCGAGCCTATGCAGGAGAGCAAATTCCTGTTGTCGGATGGATCACCAGACCGGTAAAATTCAAAGATCAGTTTCAGAGCTTGCCTCTCTTAGTAGTGTCAGGAGACAAGCCTGCCTTGATAGGTAGAAATTGAAGCTGGATTGGAACAAGCTTTTTCATGTTGAAACAAGATTTGCATCGAAGGGTGATGTCATCAAGCAATATCCGAAGCTGTTCCATGAACAGGCAGTCCGATCCAAAGCTTCAAGGCGAGTGTCAGGGTACAGAAGGATGCTAGACCAGTTTAGTGCAAGCCACGTCCCATATCATACGCACTCAAGGCGAAAGTTGAGTAAGAACTCAAAAGACGAGAGACTGAGAACATTATCGCTAAGGTAGATCTTTGTGATTGGGCTACACCCATTGTTGTTGTACCTAAGTCTGATGATAAGGTAAGGTTATGTGGTGATCATAAAGTAAACGTAAACCAGGTTCTAGAGGGTAATCTGTCCAATACACTGCCGAATATAGAAGATTGGTTCACAACACTGACAGGTGGCCAGATCTTCTCAAAGTTGGATCTTACGAATGCCTGCTTACAACTTGAACTAGATGAGGAGTCCAAGTCATGCTTGACTATAAATACATCTAGGCCTATATCAATTTAATAGACTATCATTTGTAATGTCTTCCGCCCCTGCCATATTCCAAGGGGTGATGAATCATATTTTACCAGGTATTGAAGGGGTAGTATGTTATTTAGATGACATACTCATTACAGCACCAAACAGGCAAATCCATAATGACATATTGAATGAAGCCCTCAAAAGGCTAGAGAAGCACAGAGTACGAGTGACTGCTCACAAGTGTGAGTTATTTCAAAACTCAGTGGAGTACTTAGGGCACAGAGTAGACAAAGATGGTTTACATCCAACCAAGGGAAAGCTGGATGCAACCAGCAATGCACCCACTCCCAAGAATTAGACTGCAGGGTTACGGACCTAGAGCTGGTAATTGGGATTAGATGGATGACCTTTTGCTGGACGTCGCAGGTATAATGGTAAGTACTGCAGGGAATAGAATACGGCCAGGGTGATTTCCTGGACTAGTTTCGATCGCCTGGATTGGTCGGAGAGGAATTTTCGCAGACTTGTTTCTCCCTAAATTGGCCTGGGTTTTTTTCTGGTTTTTGCCTCTCCCAGGAGATCACATGGCTCCGGTTGGGGTGGAGTGTAGATGTTTTCAGTATAAGGGGTGTCGCAGTTGTGTGAGGTGGACTGGTTGGGCTGGCTGCTCTTTGCCTTTCCGTCATTGTCCATAGGTTTATATGTAACCTTTAGGGCTGCTGACCAAGGACTGTGCGGCTCTTTGTCGACCGGCGCGGACACAATGGGCTGAAATGGCCTCCTTTTGCGCTGTAAATTTCTATGTTTCTATGAATGTCACTGAACTTCGATCATTTTTGGGTATTTTGAACTATTATGGGAAGTTCCTACCAAATTTGACTACAGTATTACATCCACTGGATGAACTGTTGAAAAAACAGGTCCATTGGAAGTGGTCAGAAGAATGCAACACAGCATTCAAGGTAAAAACCAGTTGGTAGAACGCACCATGTTAGTTCACTATGCGTATCTAAGAAGATCAAGCTAGTATGTGATGCCTCTCCGTATGGAGTTGGGGCAGTGATCTCTCATGTATTTCATAGTGGGGAGAAGAGACCAATTGCTTTTGCTTCATGCGCTCTCAGTACCAGTAAGCGTAATTATGCAAAAATCGAAAGAGAAGCTTTAGCATTGATTTTTCGGGTCAAGCAGTTCCACAAATACTTGTATGATCATAAGTTTACTATTGTTATGGACCATAAGCCCCTGACACCAACTCCACAGTTCCAGCCTGCGCTGCAGCCTGATTGCAGAGATTGGCTTTGATTTTGTCAGCTTATATGTATGACATTCAGTACAGACGATCAGCTGATCACAGTAATGCTGATGCTATATGTCCAGGTTGCCATCCCCATCACAAGTTACGCCCAATAGGGAAGAAGTGTTACATTGATGAACTGCCAGTCACAGCTAAAGAGTTTGGTAGAGCAACCAAAGTTAGGTGAAAGGTGTATGATTATATTGCAAATGGCTGGCCAAACCCGATATCAGAGAAAGATATTCATCCATACTTCGTTCGTAGGAATGAATTGTCAGTCGATAAGGACTGTATCATGTGGGGAACAAGTGTGGTTATTCCCAAATAAATTCAGGTCCAAACTGTTAGGCGATCTTCATGACCAGCACCTGGGAATGTGCTTGACCAAGAGTTTTGCACGCAGTTACTTATTGTTCATTGTGGTTGATAGCCATTCGAAGTGGGTCGAGGTGTTTCCAATGCGGAACATTACAACAAGTAAAACATTGGACAATTTGCGAAGATTATTTTCTTCATTTGGCCTCCCAGAAGAAATTGTGTCTGATAATGGGCTGCAATTTTTTTCAGAGGTATTTACACAGTTCATGAGCACTTCAAATGCTGCAGCAGAGTGCACAGTACCAATTGTAAAACGTGCCCTCATCAAACAGATGTTGGATCCAAATCCAAGGAAACGGCAGTTGTCATTGGATCACAAACTAGCGAATTTTTTAATTACTTACCATAATATTCCTAATGCAACCACTGGTAGAACACCAGTTCTCAAACAACAGCCACGAACCAGGTTATCGTTGTTAAAGCCAAGCTTGGCACAGTCAGTAGAAGAGAAACAATTAAGACAGAAAGAGAATCGTGATAGAAGTAGAGTACGAGAGAGAAATGTGAAATTGAATTAGAAGGTGAGAGTGAAGAACCATCACCATAAATAGTTAAAGTGGTTACCAGGAAGAGTGGTGAAGATATGTGGCCCTCGCACATATTTAGTCAAGTTGTTAATGGATCATTTTCCGGTTGGCAAACAGTGACTAGTGGGGTGCCATAGTGAACAGTGCTGAGTTCTCAACTATTAATGACTTGGATGAAGGGACCGAGTGTAATGTAGCCAAGTTTGCTGATGATTCAAAGATGGGTGGGAAAGCAAATTTTTAGGAGGACACAAAAAAATCTGCAGAGGGATTTGGGGCTAGATTTTCCATTATTTTTGCATGCATAATGGCCACTTAACGTCCATTTTAACTTGAAATGAAGTGCAATGCCCAAATATCGCCCATTTAGCCACAAAATGGAAACTGACGCCCATTTCTCGGACACTTATCGGCGAGCGTTACTTTCGTCATGTACGTAACGCCGAGAAAAGATAATACCGCCCGCCCACTTTTTTGGGGTGGAATCATCAGAATGGGTGAACCCAACGCCCATAATATCATCCAGCGTTACTTTCGGCACGTAATTAATGCCAAGATTCAATAATACCGACCGCCCACTTTTTTTGTCGTAAAGGTCACATTTGCCCAAACTAGTGCCAAGTATATCGCCCAGTGTCACTTTCAGCACCTTGCACTCATCTTGCCCACAATATTGCTCGCCCAAAACAGTGCTCTGAAAAAGTGGAACTGTTCTGAACTAATCACAGCGGTGTGGACGCCATTTTGTAAATCGCAGGTCGTTTCATTGAAAAGGCTGCTTCAACTTCGGGGGAGTTTGGATTTACTTTGGAGTTCTTCTCAGGTGATGTGACCATCTGAACAGACATCTTTTCATACTGTGGATGATTGGGTTTTACTGTAGGTGCCTTAGTGGGGAAATTTATTGCTTGTGAACAATCGGCATTATACTTTTATTGGAATGGGGCCAGTCGTTTCTCAGCCTGCATCGATTATAACCAGATGCTGCAGAGTGCAAATGGCACAACATCTAATCCACAGCATTATGTGCCCAATCTAATATGTGCCAGACTGAGGAGGAGGTCCAGACCATGCATCCCCCGCACTTACAGGGAGAAGCGGTCTTACCTCGACTTATCCGAGAACACCTGCCTTCGAAGACTGGGCTTCTACAAAGTGGTTATCAGTGAGATATGCCAGCTCATCAGGGCAGATCTGCAGCCTGTCAGCACCTTCAGGACATCACTGTCCGTCGAGGTCAAGGTCACCGCGGCACTGTCGTTCTACGCATCCTTTCAGGCCTCCGCGGTTGACATTTCCCCTCTGTCTCAGCATGCCACACATTGCTGTATTAGACAGGTCACGAAAGCCCTGTACGTGTGTAGGATGGACTTTATCAGCTTCCCTATGACCCATGAGGCTCAGACTGACAGGGCTGGAGCATTCTACCGAATTGCTAAGTTCCCCAAGGTGCAAGGGAGTAATACACTGTACGCACATCGCCATGTGGGCATCTTCTCAGGACCCAGAGGTTTTTCGCAACAGAAAAGGATTTCACTGCCTGAAGGTCCAACTAGTTGTCGACCACAACCAGATAATTATGGCAGTGAATGCCAAATATCCGGGCAGCTTCAATGAGGCTCACTTCCTGCGTGAGAGCGCTGTATCTGACATGTTTACCAGTCAGCCACGAGGTCAATGCTGGATGCTTGGTGACAAACGATATGGCCTAGCCACCTGGCTGATGACCCCCTCCGCGTGACACCCACACCGAGGCCGAGAAGCGATACGGAGCCACAGAGCCACATGTAATGTGGTCTAGAAAACAATTAGTGTGCTTAAGCAGCGCTTTAGATGTCTGGAGCACTCAGGAGGGGAGTTAAAATACAACCCTGATCAGGTAGCTCAATTCGTGGTCGTGTGCTCCATGCTGCACAACCTGGCTATCAGGAGGGGACTGATGGTCTACCTCAGGAGAGAGAGGAAGAAGAGAATAAGGGGCTGGATGCTGACCTTGGGCCAGAAAATCAGACTGACTATGCAACCATGTCCACGGCAACTCCAGACCGCAGGAACGGGCCCGTAGTGGCTACATAGCTGCAAGACTCTTACGTCAGCAGCTCATAAATGAGCAATTTGCCTGAAAGAACGTTGCTGTTATTGACAAAGCTGACACACTGCTGTGTGTGCAGCTCAGACATCAATGATGGGCATCACCTTGGTGCTAGTTAAAGTTTAATTTGATTCAAGTTAAGTGTAACTATACCCTTTCATGTTAAGGAATCACCAGTGTGTAATGGTCCAGCTATCTGAGACAATGCGCAACAATGTTATGTTGAATAAAAAAGATTTAATACGACTATTGGTCTGAAATCCTAAGTATCATGGGCACAAACACCCCACCCCCACCCAACTTTATCGAACATTGACATCAATCAAATGTTCAACATGTCCAGCACACAGAACACAAAAGCAAACCAACAGGGTGGCCCCCTCCCCACATACCTTACAACAAATTGCATACACACAGATGGAGATATAACAAAGCCATCACCTGTGGACATGCACCTCACTTTCCTTCCCCCCTCCCCTTCTTTTCCCCACCTCTACCCCTTCCCCTCCTCGCTCCATGCCGTCTGGCCGAGGAGCTCCTCAGGCGGTGCCTCATTGTGGGGGGATGAAGGCAGAGCTGGTGGTCACACGGATCCAGGAGCAGGGGGTATCGAGGTGGCAACATTATCGGATGCAGAAGCACGATCTTGCTCCTGCCTCTCATGTGTCGTTGGCACTGGGGGTGCGGAGCCTAGAGGTGGAGTGCCACGCTTTGGGACCACTGGGAGGCCTATGCCACCAGTTTTCCTGGCTATTGCCTCCAGGGCCTCCACCATCTGCGGTACGTACTTGGTCATGGTGCCGGAGATGGAGGCCAGCTGTCGGAATATGCCCCCCCATGCCTCTATGATCTGGTCACCTATGTCAGCAGTCCTTGTGTAAAATTGTACCATCTTTCCGCTCTCATATGGTACTCGTGGAGCAGACCTGCCGCGTCCACAAAGCCTCCACGGGGTCGGCGCCATCCTGAGGACAACTGGGGTGCCCTGTGGCGAGGTGCTTGGGCCCGATGACTCCAGAGTGGAGGGGAATAGCCGGAGGAGCACGAGATGACCTTGGGGTGGCATGCCTCCTGGTGCCTGGCGATGAAGGCTCCTCAAAGTCGGCGCTCTCATCCGTGGAGAACAGACCCAGCGGATTGACGGGCGAGAATCGGAGTTCCTCAGCAGCAGATGTAGGGTCATCCGCCTATCCTGCCCCGCGCTCCCACCTTCTGGCCTCGGTGGTCTTGCCTTGGGATGTGCTGCTGGCTGAGCTGCAAATCACAAATTCGAGGAGAAGTGGGTGTTAGGGTGACAAGGTGAGTCCAGCACTACACACAGCATATGCAGGACAAAAGCACCACCGCTATCAAAATCATCACAGACATCACATTTCATGACCATCAATGACTCTCATGAGGCCAGCATTATTTATAGGACACTTTTAGAAATCATCTATCATATATTATTGTTCCGATATGAGTGGGTGTGGCATCTATTGACTTTACATCACGCAATGGTGTATACTTTACTCACGTGGCATCACTTCAGGGTTTGCAGCTGCTTGCGTGGCCGACCGGGGGTGGGTTCCCACTCGTGCCAGCACCCGCTCCTCGATGTCAGTGATGTGGCTGGGGACTGGTGGCCCCCCCACCCGTTCGCCTCTGCTCGGACATATTCCTCAATAGCTTAGAAACATAGAAACATAGAAAATAGGTGCAGGAGTAGGCCATTCGGCCCTTCGAGCCTGCACCACCATTCAATAAGATCATGGCTGATCGTTCACCTCAGTACCCCTTTCCTGTTTTCTCTCCATACCCCTTGATCCTTTTAGCCATAAGAGCCATATCTAACTCCCTCTTGAATATATCCAATGAACTGGCATCAACAACTCTCTGCAGTAGGGAATTCCACAGGTAACAGGACGACATGGCATGAGATAATTGCGTGATATCATTGCTAGGTACTATCACAGAGACCTATACAACATATAACCAACAAATGCAATCATGATTATTATGATAATGGTCATTCTTTACCTAAAGACGTGCACCTTGACCGCAGGCTTTGAGTACAACATTCCCGGTAAAGTGCAAGACCTCACATCTGATGATAGTCACTCATGACTCATACAAATCAAATTATATAAATACATAAGTACATGTAAATAAATTTAATACTTACTCTTGCAGATCCGACAAGGTCGATCCATCGCTTTCGGCATTTGTTGCCCTCATGCACCTCGTTGGTCGCCGATGAGACAACCTCTGCTAACTTGGTCCATAGCCTCTGGTAGGCCTTTGGGATGGGCTTCCCATGTCCTTCCTGTGTCAAATCACCCCAGCATGACTCAAGCTCCTTCATGAGGGAGGCATTACTCGTCCGAGAAACTCCTTGCTCTTTTGCGCCCTCCAATGTGCTCCTTTCCCACCTCACTGCTCTTGCCAGTGTCAGTCTCCACAGCCTGCTGTGTTGCCTCCTCCACTCCCTCCATTATAGGCACCAAATTCGGGAAAATATCTGGCTTGTAACAGCTAAGTTTTTTGGCACAATTTGCTACAAAGATCGAAACTCTCCCAAAGCATCCACACGACACCCACACATACCTTCACTCCCTCTCAGCTCCCTCTCTCTCTGTCTCCTCTTATGCGCATGTAATGATGACCCTTGACCTCCTGAATCACGGGAATCCAGTGTTGCCATGCCGTTGCTAAGGACGGTGACACTTTACGGCAGAAGGTCAGAGAGATTTAATGCTAACGCCCATTTCAGATCGCTCGCGGTAAGGCCCATTTCATGAAACGGAAACTAGGAGGTTTGAAAGTGGGCGACAAGCCGACAATCGGAAAACCCATATTTACCACCCACGCCGGAAATAATGCCCATTTTGGGTGATCTACACAAAAGTGTAAAATCTAGCCCATAGACAGGCTAAGTGAGTGGGCAACAATTTGGCAGATGGAGTATAATGTGGGAAAATGTGAGGTTATCCATTTTCGCAGAAATAATAGAAAAGCAAATTACTATTTAAATGGAGAAAAATTGCAAAGTGCTGCAGTACAGAGGGACCTAAGGGTACTTGTGTATGAAACAAAGAAAGTTAGTATGCAGGTACAGCAAGTAATCAGGAAGGCAAATGGAATATTGGCCTTTATTGCAAGGGGGATAGAGTATAAAAGAAGGGAAGTCCTGCTACAACTGTACAAGGTATTGGTGGGGCCATACCTGGAGTACTACGTACAGTTTTGTTCTCCGTATTTAAGGCAGGATATACTTGCATTGGAGGCTGTTCAGAGAAGGTTCACTAGGTTGATTCCAGAGATGAGGGGGTTGACTTATGAGGATAGGTTGAGTAAGTTAGGCCTATGCACATTGGAGTTCTGAAGAATGAGAGGTGATCTTATTGAAACCTAAGATAATGATGTGGCGTGACAAGGTGGATGCAGAGAGGATATTTTCACTCATCGGGGAAACTAAAACTAGGGGACATAGTCTCAGAATCAGGGGCCACCCATTTAAAACTGAGATGAAGAGAAATTTCTTCTCTCAGGGGGTTGTAAATCTATGGAATTCTCTGCCCCAGAGAGCTGTGGAGACTGGGTCATTGAATATATTTAAGGCGGAGATAGACAGATTTTTGAGCGATAAGGGAGTAAAGAGTTATGTGGAGTGGACAGGGAAGTGGAACTGAGTCAATGATCAGATCAGCCATGATCTTATTGAATGGCGGAGCAGGCTCGAGGGGCCGTATGGCCTACTCCTGCTACTATTTCTTATGTTCTTATGTTTGATTATGGAAAGGTTAGGTTTGTTTACATTGATCATATTTTACCGACAGATGAGGAAGGAGTTGAAAGTTGGAATGATTCAATATTTCTGATGAGTCAGATAGTCTTGTTACAAGTAGAGTACCAGTAGCAAATCCTACATCAGATGTACTAGAAACAAATCCAAGAGTAAGTCAGAATTTAAGTCTGAGTCCGAGTCAGGCAGACAAACAATCTGAAGTAGTAGAGAGTTCAAATGTAGCTCAAGGTCAGCCCTTGGGAGGAAAACTCTTCTCAGACTCAGCCTAGAATGAGTCTAAGTTCAACACCAAGTTTGGAAAGTTCTGTTTGAGAGCAAAGGTATGCTCTTCAAAACAGAAAATAAGTGGTTAAGTTTAATTTGTAGATAGGGCGAAATAAGTCACCAGCACCTCCTCCCCTTCTCACGGCACCTTCCCATGCAAGCGCAGGAGATGCAACACCTGCCCTTTTACCTCCTCCCTTCCCACTGTCCAGGGCTCCAAATACTCCTTCCAGGTGAAACAGCGATTTACTTGTACTTCTTTCACTTTAGTATATTGTATTCGCTACTCACGATGTGGTCTCCTCTACATTGGGGAGATCAAACGTAGATTGGGTGACTGCTTTGTGGAACACCTCTGTTCACTCCGTAAGTGTGACCCCGAGTTGCCGGTCACCTGTCACTTTAATTCTCTGCTTCACTCCCACTCTGACCTCTCCGTCCTCGGCCTCCTACACTGTTCCAATGAAGCTCAACGCAAGCTTGAGGAACAGCACCTCATCTTTTGTTTAGGCTCTGGACTCTGGACTCAACATTGAGTTCAAAAATTTCAGACCTTAACCTCTGCCCATATTTTGATCTGATGTAATTTTTTTCTCTCTTTGTTTCCCATAGCAGCTCATAATTATCCTACCTTTCACACTCTATCTAGACTAATATTTTTCTAACTTCTGCCATTATCATCTCAAGTCGGCCCATCATCCCTTTTGTCTCTCTAATCTCTCTTGTCTTCCACCCGATCACAGACCTTCCCTTTTGTTCTTCCCTCCCCTCCCCGTTCAGTGCTCCTGAAGAATTTGTTCATTTCGAACATT
The DNA here is from genome assembly GCF_044704955.1 of Pristiophorus japonicus. Taxonomy (NCBI): domain Eukaryota; kingdom Metazoa; phylum Chordata; class Chondrichthyes; family Pristiophoridae; genus Pristiophorus; species Pristiophorus japonicus. Next base: position 140,195,363 of record NC_091982.1, on the reverse strand, counting down.
CACCAGTTCTGACGAAGGGTCATCGACCCGAAACATTAACGCTGCTTCTCTGCTGCAGGGTGACTTGGACATGTTAGATGAGTGGGCAAATGCATGGCAGATACAGTATAATGTGGATAAATGTGAGGTTATCCACTTTGGTGGCAAAAACACGAAGGTAGAATATTATCTGAATGGCAGCAGATTAGGAAAAGGGGAAGTGCAACGAGACCTGGGTGTCATGGTACATCAGTCATTGAAGGTTGGCATGCAGGTACAGCAGATGGTGAAGAAGGCAAATGGTATGTTGGCCTTCATAGCTAGGGGATTTGAGTATAGGAGCAGGGAGGTCTTGCTGCAGCTGTACAGGGCCTTGGTGAGGCCTCACCTGGAATATTATGTTCAGTTTTGGTCTCCTAATCTGAGGAAGGACGTTCTTGCTATTGAGGGAATGCAGCTAAGGTTCACCAGACTGATTCCCGGGATGGCTGGACTGACATATGAGGAGAGACTGGATCGACTGGGCCTGTATTCACTGGAGTTTAGAAAAATGAGAGGGGATCTCATGGAAACATATAAAATTCTGACGGGACTGGACAGGTTAGATGCAGGAAGAATGTTCCTGATGTTGGGGGAATCCAGAACCAGGAGTCACAGTCTAAGGATAAGGGGTAAGCCATTTAGGACTGAGATGAGGAGAAACTTCTTCACTCAGAGAGTTGTTAACCTGTGGAATTATCTACCGCAGAGAGTTGTTGATGCCAGTTCGTTAGATATATTCAAGAGGGAGTTGGATAGTGGCCCTTACTAAAGAGATCAAGGGGTATGGAGAGAAAGCAGGAAAGGGGTACTGAGGTGAATGATCAGCCATGATCTTATTGAATGGTCAAATGGCCTACTCCTGCACATATATTTCTATGTTTCTATGTTTCCTCCTGACCCAATAAGATTTCCAGCATTTTCTGTTTTTACTCCATATCTTTTGTTGTGTATAACCATGCAAGTTATGTATAATCTTTATTTTGTTATAATTATTTCTACATTAAGGAGGGAAGTGTAATATAGCTTTGCGTAGTGGACTACTGTGGTAATGCAACTCCTGATGTATAACAATGTATAACTTAAGGAAGTGGCTCTAGAAATAGTGGATGCATTGGTGAGCATTTTCCAACATTCTATTGACTCTGGATCAGTTCCTATGGACTGGAGGGTAGCTAATGTAACACCACTTTTTAAAAAAGGAGGGAGAGAGAAAATAGGGTATTATAGACCGGTTAGCCTGACATCAGTAGTGGGGAAAATGTTGGAATCAATTATTAAAGGTGAAATAGCAGCGCATTTGGAAAGCAGTGACAGGATCGGTCCAAGTCAGCATGGATTTATGAAAGGGAAATCATGCTTGACAAATCTTCTAGAATTTTTTGAGGATGTAACTAGTAGAGTGGACAAGGGAGAATCAGTGGTTGTGGTGTATTTGGACTTTCAAAAGGCTTTTGACAAGGTCCCACACAAGAGATTGGTGTGCAAAATTAAAGCACATGGTATTGGGTGTAATGTACTGACGTGGATAGAGAGCTGGTTGGCAGACAGGAAGCAGAGAGTCGGGATAAATGGGTCCTTTTCGGAATGGCAGGCAGTGACCAGTGGGGTGCCGCAGGACTCAGTGCTGGGACCCCAGCTATTTACAATATACATCAATGATTTAGATAAAGGGATTGAATAGAATATCTCCAAGTTTGCAGATGACACTAAGCTGGGTGGCGGTGTGAACTGTGAGGAGGATGCTAAGAGGCTGCAAGGTGACTTGGACATGTTAGGTGAGTGGACAAATGCATGGCAGATGCAGTATAATGTGGATAAATGTGAGGTTATCCACTTTGATTGCAAAAACAGGAAGACAGAATATTATCTGAATGGTGACAGATTAGGAAAAGGGGAGTTGCAACTGGATCTGGGTGACATGGTACATCAGTCATTGAAGGTTGGAATGCAGGTACAGCAGGCTGTAAGGGGGTGGGGGGGAGTGTGGTCTCTATGAGGGGGTCAGGTTTCCTTCTGACCAACTTGAATCGCTCCCACTCCCTTGGGTTCTGTACTCTGGATGTATTTGGGGGGTGTGACAAAACAGCAAAGTACACTGGTTTGATGCAAAGAACTTTATTTTTATTACAGTCAAGGTAATACAAGCTTATTACTCTAGTAAGAAAATACAAGGCCAAACTTACAATCACTCTCATAAAGAACAATACAAGGAAAGGTACAAGGTCAAACTTATAATCACTCCAATAAAGAACAATACACGACACATTCAAAGCGGGTTACAATAAAATTATACCTCCCACCTCCCAATACCTAATTCTAGCTAGGTTAGACTCCAGGGCAGGCAGGGACTATGCTTACCAATCCTTTTGACAGATTTGACGGCAAGATTAGAACACTGAAATCGTATAACTGGCCCCTGTTTTCCACAGAGGTTAGGTGGTTGCTAGTTAACGGTAGATCGTTTTTCCGTTGATACCACGTTGACTGTGGTCGGTCGCTGCCGCGATGGTGATGTTCTTCCTTCCTTCAGGACTTCTGGACTTCGAGGCTAGTTTACAACTGTCGCATTGGTTTCTCTCTTTGTCTTGATGACATACTCGCAGTATAGCACCTGATGTAGTATGACATCTGAGGTAGTAGCAGCCTTGTAGCGACCTAGCAATCACCTAACCTCTGTGGAAAACAGGGGCCAGTTATACGATTTCAATGTTCTAATCTTGCCGCCATATCTGTTCAAAATCCTTTGTAAAATTTTGCCGGGCTTGGCTCTTCTTTGTAATATTTTGGTGGGCTCGTTTAAAGTTAAGATGTTTTTGGTGAGTTGATGTTCGAAAACTGTTTCCTGATGGAAATATTAGTTTGGTAATTGCAATGTCCTTTTGTGCTTAATTTTTCACATACAGGCTGGATTGGGCTTCTTTGTGATGTATATGCTGCAGTGGTTGTCCAGACCCATGTTGATGGGTGATTTTGTGATGTTGATGTCTCTTGTGGGGGAAGGATTTTCGAATACTCATCCCTCCAGACAGGTTAACTTAGTCCTCACACCCAGGTAGCTTTACTTAATTAGAATGTCTCTTGCTAGTTCCGTAGGTCCACCCACAGCCTTGAGTTTGTCTTTTAAAATCCAAAATTCTATTAAAGTTTGTAGCTTCTTCCATAAGCACTTTAGAGTTGCAAACTTTTTGGTAGATAGTCCCAAATTAAATTTTCTTTCGAATGAGCCCAAACACAGGGGGGTTTCTTGTGAATTTTGCATTCCTTCATTCCCCCCTGTTGACACTCCACACTCTTGAGTGTTAATCAAGGTAAGCAAAATTCCTGCTCCCGAGAGTCAACCTTCCCTGCATTTACACTAGCTAAACATTACCCTGCATCCCCTGTTGAAATGCAAATGAAATTTACAAGCGAATACAGTTGTTACAATTCGGTTGCAGCATAGAGGGGGTATGATGTCCCTCTTTTACTCGGTTTTCTCAGTAAAATAATGGTATACAGTCATACACAACTTTAAGTAAAGTAAAATAAAAACACATAGTAACACATTCTCAAGTAACATTAAAGGTCCATCGTCAAATACATATCCAAGTTCAGCAAAATAAAAGTACATAGTCACATCTTTAAGTAACATTCACACAATACTCGAGATTTTTGTGGTTTACAGCAGGTAAAATTAAACATGGCAGTGTGGTGTCACCCCTTCCCAAGTTTGGCCAAGGAGCGTACAGCACCCTTTGGTGCCTGACCTGACGGCCTCTGCGTTTCACTCGGCAAGTGAGACACCATAAGTAAAGTATAATCGCGAGTTGACAAATAACTAAAGTATGAGAAGCGATTCTGATCCAGATTGGGACCTCTATATTTCTGAAAAGGTCCCACCAAGGCGGAATTGTGATCTCGAGAATCTTTTTCCCTATCTCAATTGCTTTCTATTCTAGAGTGTAGAAGTGTTTTTGTGAGATAATTATAGCTTTTAGCAGAGCGGTAAGATGTTCGGGTAGAAGGGGAATTGCATAGCCAAAATGTATAACATAATCCTGCAGGTTTGTAATGTTTTCCTTCACAGTGAGGTGGACAGTGGCGGGTTCAGGAATGGGGACAATCCGTTCCTGGGCCATTTGAACTGATGCCTCAGTTTTGAAGCATCATTCACCGAACACCAAATGTGACCATGTTGGTAGTGGGGTGCGCTGGTGATGACACAATATGTCCCATCCCCTATATATGCTACCTGTGGAGGGACATGGTCTTCTGCCATTACCTCCATGGTGCAGTTAATAGGCTGTGCACCAGCAGCTTTAAACCCACACTGTGACTTAGAATGGGCACTCAAGGAGTGGGGACACAGTATTACATGTGCACTCCGGCACCCGGAGAGGTCAGTACCTGTTACAGCGTGCTCCCACTTTATGACATAAGGTGGGACTGCTGCGAAACGAATGTGTGCACCTCCCTGAATAACTCCAATGTTTTCCACCCGGTATACCGGTGTGGGTCGGGCTGTCCCCCCCATGACTTGCATCCTGAGTACATAATAGTGTGGTTAGATTTCTCACAGTCTACTGGGACAGGGTAGGCTTCAGAGGCTAGGCGGAACTGGCATGGGCTTAGTGAATTGCTGTACGGGTGAGGGGCTGCGAGGTGCTTGTTCCTGATCGAAGAGGGGACTAAACCTTGTTTTAAATCCTCCAAGTTGTTGTGACCCTCGCCCAACAACTATGCCCCATACAGTACACACACCTTGTTCTGTGCAGCCTGGTCAGAAGCATTCCTATTCTCCCGTATAAGTGCATTCACTGTCTGTGCATGTTTATCCAGCTCAGCCACTATTTCTTTTAAATGGACTGTCATAGCCTGGTCCTCGTGTAGTTCTGAACCTACTACTGTGTTCTCCAGTTTCAGGATTTTTCTCAATTGGGACTTTAAACTGTTTATCTGTGTTTGCAGTTCTATGTCATCTAGGCTATTTATTACAGAGGATGCTGTATTGTAGGTGGTGAAAACGTCATTTATGATTCCCCTTCTAGGTCTCCCTGAGCCCATGGTGTCCCTAGCGTTTAGAGTGTATAGGTCTGCTTTGTCTACATTTCCAAAGTCTAATTCATAAAATTTCTCAAACATGTCTCTAAGTAGGGTCTGGTATAGCAGCTCTGATTCCTTCGGACACCATGCAGGTAGGTGTACATCGGTAAGGTTTAATATTACTGAAGCTACTGCATAAAGTACCCCCTGGTAGAACACCTTTTCGGTCGGTACCAATACTAATCCGCTCCCAGGTCCCTTGGTGGTGGTAGGACACCTTTCTATTACTGTGTGTATTGGCGGGGTTGTGGGCAGGGGTTTCTTAATGTGTGCTCTTAGTTCGGTGGCGTTAATTGGGAGTGGGGAGTGTGGGACTGTGCACCCGTGTACCCCATCCCTTCCCCTTCATCTTGACATAGCCTGGCGAAGGCGATCGATATGTCTGCGGGACAAATATTCTCTGATCCCAACATGCAAACATAAATTCCTTGTTCGGATTCCCACTATTTGTCCCAACACACTTTACTCCTCCCCGTGTCCCTGTGATGGTGCGGTACGTATCATTACCGCGTCTTTTCCAGTCTGATTCCTGGTCCCATGTGACCTTGCTGAGTTTTCTGAGCCACCACCACCTTTACAGGGGAATGTTCCCTTTGCAAGTCAAACATACACGCTTTCCTTCTGTAACACTGACTCGGGCAGTGATGATCCGTATCCGGGGGCATGAAACTGAGGCCTCCACGTAGGTAAAACCTTCCTGGCTGGAGTAGCGGGTAGAATTAGATCCCAGCCACCCTGGCCATCTTCCCTCGTGGGCGTAAACGGCAAGTTCTTCCACGTCTCGGGGGTTACGATCGGTGCTCTCCCTCCTGAATACCCGTAGATGAGGGATTCTTCCACGTCTCCTCGGTCGTCGCTGCTCATCCTTATCAGGGCGAGCAGGAACAGGATCCTTCTCATTCCTGTAGGGGCACATAAAACAGTCCTGAGAAAGCTTTCTGGCTTGACAAAGGTGACAGAGTTCCAATTTGGGCTCGTAGTCTTTAATTGACTGGCTGTCTTATTCAGTTCCATGTAGACTGAATTCTGCTGCTAACTTTTATCTCACAGTCTTTTTGCTTGTTATCTCACCGGTGCTTCCTTAATAGCCATACCGGTACATTCTTCTTACTCCTGGGGATTATGTGCTCCTTTTAATAGCTGCACAGGTAGATTTTTTTCCTTACCCCAGTAACTAATATATATATACTTATCATTACACAGATAATCTTACTCTTCTCTAACTTATTACTAAACATTCTTAAATTCACATCACTATATATGTACATCTGCCACCCGTCTCCGGGTGGCCAGGTTAATTCCTGCCTTCTCTCTTTCTTCTTCTCCTTTGGGGGTGGCTGCCTGGTTCGTTTCTTCCCCTGGGGGTTCTGCCTGGTCGAGGGCTACGGGCTGGGGACTCTCACTTGGTGGCTGGTCCACCGCTATCTCTTCAGGGGGTCCCTCGTTTCCCGAGGCTACCAGCTGGGTGTCCCTGCTCACGGGCTGGTCTCTGACCTTAGGCGCCTTTTTGTGGCTGATCCCTCTCCCGGGGCTGAACCATTTAAATTGGGGCACTGGTGACCACGGTGTCTTTGACCGTGGTGTGCGGGAAATCCTTCTTAAGGCTCCGGCTGCTGGGGGTGCATCCGAGTCCCGAATGATTGGGGAGGACAGCTCCTCCAGTAACACAGCCCACCGCCCCTCTAGGTGCAGTCTGTGGGTCTGCCAGGTCCCCTGGGGGATTTCCACAGTCGGGGGCTGTTGGCTGGGGGTCCCTGTCTTTTGTACAGTTTACAGTTTTTGGCTGTCCCTTACGTTTAGCTGCAGCCCCTGGGTTGAAAAGTTTGCACTGATTTATGTGGAAATACTTTGTTCGGCAGGGCAATTTTCTGGGATAGACCATGGGGCTTGCCTTGACGACAATGTGGTACGGTCCCATGTACAGTGCCTCAAAGACCCCTACTCTAGCGTAGTTCCTCACCATAACCTGGTCCCCTATCTCCCACTCATGGTGTTTGCGGGGCTCCAGCAGCAGTCAGTTGCTCCGATGCTGTTTTCCCATGTTGTTAGCAGCCTGCCAGTGAATCTGTTTAAGGTATTCAAACAGATTCCTGACAAAGCTGTCTCAGTTCGCTTCCCTAAGCTGACCTTCCATGAGTCCCGGGGCTAACACATGGGTGGGGGTTCACATGGCTCTGCCGGTCATGAGCTCATACGGGGAGTACCCCTTGCTCTTTGACTGGCTGGCCCGGATCCCCATGAGGACCAGTGGTAGAACAGGGGACTCACCCAAAGGATTGTTGGGTGAGTCCCCTGTCTCTTTGCGCAGCCTTTCTTTGATGGTACGGTTTAAACGCTCCACAGGCCCAGATGACTGCGGGTTGTGGGCGACATGCCATTTTCCTTTGATGCCGAGTACCTTAAGGATCTCCTGCATCACCTGCCCGGTGAAGTGACTCCCTTGGTCAGACTCCACATGTTGTGGTAGTCCCCATCGGGACAACACTTCTCTGACCAGGGTCCTAGCCGTTCCCAGGGCAGTGGATGTTCGGCATGGAAGGCTTCTACCCATTTAGTGAATACATCCAGTACTTGTAACCTCCCTGGGCAGTAGGTTGGGGCCTGATGTGATCGACTTGGATCGACTGCCTGGGTCCCTCTACCCTCCTGATATGTCCCATAGACACCTTTCTTTTCTGGAGGTCGGGGTTGTTGGCCGCGCACACCAGACAGCTAGCACAGAACTTGCGGACGTCTTCCCTGAGTCCTAGCCACCACCCTGCCTGTTCCACTCGTTGCCAAGTGGTCTCAGGTACTGGGTGTCCTGCTCCTAGACCCTTTGGGCCAGCTGGAGGAATTCTCTCCGGTGTTGTTGCGGTACCAAGCATTGCTCCCCCCTGAACAGCATGCCTTCTTTAATGGCAATTGCTGCGGTGCCGTACGGGCCGTCTATCCTTTCCCCTTTAGCTAGTGTCTTCAGGACAGTTTTGAGCATGGGGTCTTGGGTCTGAACCGTTTGTAGGTCCAGGGGCAAAACTATCCCTACCTTCCCTGCCGTCCCTGTCCTGCCCCTGACTGCTGCGATGGGTCCTGGGTTGTACGGATCTCAGAGCTTGCCCATTCGGGCACCTTGCTTGGCTAACATGTCAGTCTGCTGGTTTCCCTCGCTATGGGGTTCAGTGGTGGAATGTGCCTTCACTTTATGTATGTCGATACTCCTTTCCTTCCCTACGGCTTTCATGATCTTTTCCAGTAGGGGCTTAATTGCCAGGGGTCTCCCGTCTACGGACGTGTATGCACAGCAGGACCAAATAGCCAGGTACTCTGTACACGAATTGCATGTGAACATACTGTCCGAGCAAATCGTGTATGGGGCAGGGAATTCTTCGGGGTGTGTGACTATGTACACCACCGCAGACAGTTCAGCGTGCTGGGCGCACATAGTACTGGGGAGTTTAATCACCAGGGCAACACTTGCCTCGGGGTCATAAATTCCGCAGCCTGTGAGTCGTTCACCCACAGATACCGTGCTTGAACCGTCCACATAGATCTCTCGGCCTGTGGGGTGTAACCCAGCCTGAAAGCCCATGTCAATTTCACATACCCCTTCTATGGAACACCGGTGGGCTGTCCCTGGTTAAATCATGTTGGCTGCGAGTCTTGGCTCGCAGAGACCCTTTACCCATAGGTCTATTTGGGAGAGGAGCAGGGTCCAGCGAGCAATGCGGGCACTGTCCTTAATTCTCCCGTCCAAGAGGATTTGTGTGGGCATATGGTGGGTAAGGAGTGTGATTGAGGACCACCCTGTGAAGATCAGTGATCTTTTCACAGCCCAGTGAATGGCTAGGAGGTGCCGCTCACAGTTGGAGTATCCCTTCTCCATGTCCGTGAGTATCCTGGAGGAGTAGACTTCTGGTCTCAGCCGGCCGTGCCGCTCTTGGAGCAGTGCTGCACTCAGGCTGTCCCTACTGGCTGCTACCTCCAGGAAAAACTATTTACCCCCCTCGATGCTGGCGCGGTCTGCAGGTCTTTCTTGAGTTGGATAAATGCTACCTCGCAACCTTTGTCCCATTCCCACTCCACTCCCTTGTGTAGGAGTCGGAGCAGAGGGGCTGCTGTGGCTGCATAATCCTCAATGAAATCTCTGCAGTACCCGGTTAGCCCGAGAAAAGATCTTACTCCTGTCACTGTGTTGGGGGTGGGTAACTTCTGCACTGCTTCCCTTCTAGCTTTCTCTATGGCTCTCTCCCCAGCGCGCACAGCCAGTCCCAGGAATTTTACTTCCTTCAGGCCGATCTGTGCCTTCTTGAGGTTTACTTTAAATCCTTCTTCTTTCAGCATCTCCAGCAGCTCAGCCAGCAGTGGGCCATGCTCCTCCCCCTCATCGGTGAACAGGAGCAGGTCATCTACATACTGTATTAATTGCTGGGGTCTGCTAAAACTCTTTAAACAGTTGGCCATACATTGATGGAAAATACTGGGGCAGCTGTGGAAGCCCTGAGGGAGACAGTTCCAAGTGTATTGCTGTCCTTTAAAGGTAAAAGCAAACTTGTACTGATCTTCCCTTCTTAAAGTTATCAACCAGAACCCGTTGGAAATATCCAGCACCATGAAGGTGGTCGCGGAGGCTGGGATACTTCCAAAGAGGTCGGCGACAGCAGCAACGGTGGGTGCACAGGCGGGGATGTTACGGTTGAGTACTCGATAGTCCACCGTGGCTCTCCAGGAGTTGTCCAGTTTCTTAACCGGCCAAAATGGAGAGTTCACATGGGTAGCTATTGGTCTCAGTAACCCCTGTTTAACCAGCAAACCCAAGGCTGTTTCCATGTCTGCCTCCGCCTCCTTGGGGAAGTGGTACTGTTTCTGTGGTCGGGTCATGGGGTCCCCATCTATGCTAACCTCGACCCCGCTTATTCTCCCGCAGTCATGTTTGTGAGTGGCAAAAGCTGCAAGGTTTTTCCTCATATACTGTTGATATTCTACAGGGGTGTTACTGACCAGTGATTCAAGGTTGTAACCCTCTTTTGGTTTCATGGTGCACACCATCCCTTTTCCTTGTTTTCCCAGGATAACCATCACCTCACTCTCCTGCCCCGTACAGATTGACCCCAAAGACAGTGGTTTCTTAAATCCACTAGGATCCCGTGGCCTAGGATGAAGTCAGCCCCCAGGATCCCTCTTTCTTCCTGCTCCCACTTCATCAGGACACAAGTCCACTTAGTGTGGAGTGTACCTAAATGAATGGAGAGTGGAACGGAGAATGAGCCAGTCTGTTCAGTGCCTGTGAAACCCACCAAGCTGTAGGGGACCCCGCTAAACAGAGGTGAGGCGGTGGGGTTAGTTGCATAGACAAGGATTCTTGAGGCACTGGTGTCCAGCAGGTAAGTCCCTTTCACCTTTTCCACCTCCATCTGTACGGTCGGTCTCCCCCAAGCATCATACTCGAGGGAACATAGGTGGACAGGCTGCGCCTGTCCTAGTCACTATTTTGGTTGGGAGGGGACAGATGGGATTTCGGTACTGGTGGCAGTGACTACCTTCCCAGGGCCATCTAACATGGCTAGGAGCGCTGTTAGGAAAGTATCAAATGAGTGGGCAGGGACTGGCTTCTCGGTCTCGGCCTTTTTGGTCGGGGCTGGAGAATTCTTTCCTGCGCTATTCTTCCAAAGATTTTTACAATCCCTTCTCCAGTGCCCAAACTTTCCGCATCCAAAGCGGGTACGTTTTGTATCGGAGGGGTTGCCTCCCTCGTGGTGCCATTCCCTCTTATCTTGGTTAGGTCGGATTTCGTGAACCCTTCCCTTTTGTGGTGCTCTTCTGTCCCTCTGCCGTTTCTGTAAGCTAGGGTCGGTTGCCTAAGCACTCCCTGTTCGGTGGCTTGGGGATCTCTGGGGTCAAACCAGACCTCAGCCTTGGTTCTTATTCTGGGTAAACTGTTATCTACTAGGCTTCGGAGCCAGTGTGCTAATTCGTCCGGGTTTAAGTGATCCCTGTCTATGTCCCCACTACAGGCGCTTTTGTACACCGGCCACAGTCGGTCTGCGAAAGCCTGTGGGGTTTCTCCTGTGAGCTGCACCGTTTTCTCTCCTCTAGAGAAGGGACTCCTGTCATTGCAGCCCATGGCTTCTAAACTGTCTTTCTGGATGGCAGCAAGTGTTTTATGTCCTCTTTTGCGCTCAGTAGAGAGGGACTGGTATAGTTTGCTGCACAGGGATAGGAGAAGCATTTTTGCCATTTCAGCATCATCGCACCCATTAATATGCCCTGCCTGTTCCACCTCCACAAAGTGAATCGAGGGGTCTCCCTTTGGAGTTAGCTTTCCCAGGTGGCTTATCATAGCTCTAAGCTGTTGGGGAGTGTGGGGGACCACAAACTGACTTTCCAGGGGCCCTGGACTCCCGGCACTGGTGGGCGGGCCAAACTTCTGTTGTCGGATCGGGGACATTGGCCCTGGTTCTGGCTCTCCCTGTTCTGGCTCACCTCCCTCTCCTCCCTGCGGCCAAGCCGAGCTGAAACTCGGTGCTACAGGTGGTGGTGGTTCACTATCCCTATCGCCCCGCAACAGATTTTCCCTTCCTGTTGCTGAACCGGTGTCATCACCGGTGCCACAGGTAGTGGCCAGGTAGTTTCTTCCTTTTCTTCCAGGTTTACCTGGGGCATACCCGGGCTTATTAGCCACACCATGCCTTTTGCCTTGGACAGAGCAAGGTTTAAACTCTTAACTTGTTGCTGGCAGGGACTGTGGTCTCCCGATTCAAACCCATTAATGCTAGCTACTTTATACGCTGCTTGCACATCTTTCAATCTTTCCTGGAGCTCTTTTACTTGTAGGGTGAGGCAAGTGCTTTCTTCCCGCAGTGACTTTTCATTACTTTTGGCCTCGGTAACCTGACATTGAAAATAGTCCTGACTGTTTTTAAATCTTTCCATTATTTGGGTCCTTTCCTGTTTTAGCTAACGGAGTTCTCCCGATAATCATTCTTCTGACATAACCCTTTGCTGGTAGTTCTCTGCGCATTCCTGGTAATGTTTCATTCATTCTGTCTAGAAGTTGAATCTGTCGCTGTAGACAGACCAGACAGACCAACCAAATTGCCTTCTCTACTGCTTCTTTGTGATCTTTGCTTGCTGTCCACTGGGCTGCAGCGTCAGCTGGACGCTCAGTGCGCAATAGACTAAGCACCCATTTTTTAGTTACATTGACCTTCTTATACACATAGGAGGAAATCCTTTCTTCCATTTTGGTTCTTTGCCCCAAACCAGCACTCTACACATCACACCTCTTGTACCAGAGTTGTCCCTTCGTGGTTGCCATTTTGTAAGGAGGGTGTGGTCTCTATGAGGGGGTCAGGTTCCCTTCTGACCAACTTGAGAGGTTTTGAATCGCTTCCACTCACTTGGGTTCTGTACTCCGGATTTATTTGGGGGGTGTGACAAAAGTGCAAAGGACACTGGTTTTATGCAAAGAACTTTGGTTTTATTACAGTCAAGGTAATACAAGCTTATTACTCTAGTAAGAAAATACAAAGCCAAATTTACAATCATTCTAATAAAAAACAATACAAGGAAAGGTACAAGGTCAAACTTATAATCACTCTAATAAAGTACCATACACTACACATTCAAAGGGTGTTACAGTACAATTATACCTCCCACCTCCCAATACCTAATTCTAGCTAGGTTGGACTCCAGGGCAGGCAGGGACTATGCTTACCAATCCTTTTGATAGTTAACGGTAGATCGCGGTTGTTTTTCCATTGATACCACGTTGACTGTGGTCGGTTGCTGCCGCGATGGTGATGTTCTTCCTTCCTTCAGGACTTCAGGACTTCAGGGCTGGAGAAGTTAGATTACAACTGTCGCATTGATTTCTCTCCTTGTCTTGATGACATACTCGCAGTATAGCACCCGGTCTAGTAAGGCATCTGAGGTAGTAGCAGCCTTGTAGCTACCTAGCAACCACCTAACCTCTGTTGAAAACAGGGGCCAGTCAAAGATTTCAGTGTTCTAATCTTGCCGCCAAATCTGTTCAAAATCCTTTGTATAATTTTGGCGGGCTTGGCTATTTGTAATATTTTGGTGGGCTCGTTAAAAGTTGATATGTTTTGGGTGAGTTGATGTTCGAAAACTGTTTCCTGATGGGAATATTAGTTTGGTAATTGCAATGTCCTTTTGTGCTTAGTTTTTCGCATACAGGCTGGATTGGGCCTCTTTGTGATGTATATGATGAAGTGGTTGTCTAGATCCATGTTGATGGGTAGCTACCTTTGGGTGATTTTGTAATGTTAATGTCTCTTGTGGGGGAAGGATTTTCGAATACTCATCCCTCTAGACAGGTTGTCTTAGTCCTCACACCCAGGTAGCTTTACTTAATTAGAATGTCTCTTGCTAGTTCCGTAGGTCCACCCACAGCCTTGAGTTTGTCTTTTAAAATCCAAAATTCTATTAAAGTTCATAGCTTCTTCCATAAGCACTTTAGAGTTCCAAACTTTTCGGTAGATAGTCCCAAATTAAATTTCCTTTCGAATGAGCCCAAACACAGGGGGGGTTTCTTGTGAATTTTGCATCCCTTCAAGGTGGTGAAGAAGGCAAATGGCATGTTGGCCTTCATAGCTAGAGGATTTGAGTATAGGAGCAGGGAGGTCTTACTGCACTGTACAGAGCCTTGGTGAGGCCACACCTGGAATATTGTTTTGGTCTCCTAATCTGAGGAAGGATGTTCTTGCTATTGAGGGAGTAGAGCAAAGGTTCACCAGATTTGTCATGTATTCAACCAACATTATAACCCATGTATAATCTGACCTAAGTTGTACACTGTGAGAACAATGACCACTAGGTGGTGAACTTGTGGGAGACACTCCTAACCTGGACCTTCAGATATAAAAGGGGAAGCTGCACCCACTTGCTTGACTTGAGTGCTAAGAAATTAAAGGACAGGTCACAGACTGACCTTCTCGCAAACATGGGCCTCGTGTGCATTTATACTGTATAGTGAGGACGTATCAAGATTGATTCCTGGGATGGCAGGACTGACATATGAGGAGGGATTGGATCAACTGGGCTTGTATCCACTGGAGTTTAGAAGAATGAGAGGGGATCTCATAGAAACATATAACATTCTGACGGGATTGGACAGGTTAGAGGCAGGAAGAATGTTCCTGTTGCTGGGGAGTTCCAGAACCAGGAGTCACAGTCTAAGAATAAGGGGTAAGCCATTCAGGACTGAAATGAGGAGAAACTTCTTCACTCAGAGAGCGGTTGACCTGTGGAATTTCCTGCCACAGAAAGTTGTTGAGGCCAGTTAGTTAGATATAATCAAAAGGGAGTTTGATATGGCCCTTACGGCCAAAGGGATCAAGGGGTATGGAGAGAAAGGTGGACTGAGGTTGAATGATCAGCCATGATCTTGTTGAATGGTGGTGCAGGCTCGAGGGGCCGAATGGCCTGCTCCTGCACCTAATTTCAATGTTTCTATGTTTCTAAAGTGTCATTGACAAGTTCCTGTTGAGCTATCTTGTGTGTGTTTGTGATGTCATAAAGAAGCTATCATACTGATGAACAAGGTCAGAGAATGCGGAGTCAGGGGACAAGTAGCAGAATGGATAGCTAGCTGGCTTCAAGACAGAAAGCAGAGAGTAGGGGTAAAAGGTGGCAGAAGGTGGGCAGTGGTGTTCCACAAGGATCAGTGCTGGGACCACTGTTGTTCACAATTTATATTAACGATTTAGATTTTGGAATCAAAAACACAATTTCTAAATTTACGGATGAAACCAACTTGGGGGCAATAGTCAATACTGAGGAAGACTGCAACAAATTACAGGAAGATATTAATAAACTTGCAGAATGGGCATATAATTGGCAAATGAAGTTCAACACAGATAAATGTGAGGTATTGGCCCAGAAATTCCTCTGGAGGTCTTCCCGCGGGCAAACCACTGTAGAAAGGACAGAAAATGCATACTTACCTTAAGCTGCTAGACCTGCTCCAAATCCCGGTCCAGAGGCCTCTCGTGACTGTGCGTCACAGCGCGTTCACGTTGGGACGTCCGCAGTAGTCATATGGGCCTGGACACCCAATCACAGGTAAGTATATTCTCACTCACAGTAATAAGAGATTTGATGGCGAGATGGGATTTTTCGCATGATTTAAAACTGAAATTTTGTTGGTAAAGTATTCAGCTAGCCGACAGGAAGCTTCTCCGTCTTTGGAAAAAGCTACAAAATCCGAGGTAAAATACAAGCACACTGGTTACTGCAGAGTTTAAAATGGCGGAACCCATAGCAGTAATGGGACACTTAGGTGAATATAAACGTGACCAGGAAAGGTTTAAGGCGTATGTGGATCAGCTAGAAATATATTTCATTGCAAATAATATAATCGAAGTTCCAGAGAATGCAGATCAGAACCGGGCGGTGTTGGAACGGAAGAGAGCGATCTTCTTATCTGCAGCTGGACCTGAATTGTATGAAACGCTGATAAATCTGCTTGTGCCTGACGAGCCAAAGGACACAACATTTAAAGAGATTTTAACGAGGCTGGAGCAGCACTACAATCCCAAACCGTTAGGAATTGCTGAAAGCTATTGTTTCGGTATATGAAATCAAAAGACTGATGAAAGTATCAGTGAACACATTGCAGCATTAAAAAAGCTATCTATTCTCTGTAATTTCGGAAACTTTCAAAACCGAGCATTGCGTGACCGTTTTGTTTGTGGGATGAAAAATGATGCGATCAGAAGAAAGTTATTGATGACAGATGACTTGACTTTTGAGATTGCCTGTCAGACAGAGAGGTTGATGGGCATGGCCAAACAATATTCCCGAGAATTTCATAATAATTATGGTCATCAGACAACCGAGGTGAATCGTCTGCAGGTTCAAAGTAAAAGGTAGTGGGGGCCCTAAGTCTCAGAAACTGGAAATTCTAACAGAGCGTCGAAGTCGTGCTATAGGTGCCTGGGACAACACGTTGCTCAAAATTATCCATATGTGAAGGCAGAGTGTTTCTTCTGCAGAAAGACTGGACATCTTGCGAAGGCATACCTATTGAAGGATAAACCAGTTTTAAAAGCTATGAGTAGAAATCCCCAGAGACTGCACAGCATGGAAGAACAATAACAGGACGGGGAGATGTTAGAGTTACACTTCATCAGGAGCATGAGGTTAACGGACAGCGATTCGAAAAGTATCAAAATCCACATAGATGTTGCGGGATTCAAGATACAAATGGAACTCGACACAGGTGCATCCGTGAGTGTAGTAGCGGAGTCACTATACCGCGACAAATTGCGTGATTTCCCATTGGAGAAATCCAAGATAGAGCTGCGAGGCTACTCAGGAGAGAAAATTCCTGTGGTAGGTGGTATCACCATACCGGTGAAACACAAGGATCAATTTCAGAACTTGCCTCTAATAGTAGTGAAAGGAGACAAGCCTGCCTTACTAGGAAGAAATTGGTTGAGATCACTGAAGCTGGATTGGAGTGAGATTTTTCATGTTGAAACGAGATTTGCATCAATGGATGATATTATCAAGAGTTATCCGAAGGTGTTCTGCAAAACGGGCAGTCCGATCCAAGGCTTCAAGGCGAGTGTCAGGGTACAGAAGGATGCTAGATCGGTTTATTGCAAGGCACATTCCGTACCATATGCACTCAAGGAGAAAGTTGAGCAAGAACTTAAAAGACTAGAGACTGAGAACATTATTTCAAAGATAGATCGATGTAATTGGGCTGCACCCATTGTTGTTGAACCTAAGTCCTATGGTAAGGTAAGATTGTGTGGTGATTAAAAAGTAACCGTAAACCAGGTTCTAGAGGGTAATGTCAGTGTTGTGAAGATTTGTTCACAACACTGACAGGTGGTCAGATCTGCTCAAAGTTTGATCTTACGAATGCCTACTTACAGCCTGAATTAGATGAGGAGTCCAAGTCATGTTTGACTATAAATACTCATCTAGGCCTATATCAATTTAATAGGCTACCGTTTGGAGTGTCTTCTGCCCCTGCATATTCCAAGGGGTGATGAACCAGATTTTGCAAGATATTGAAGGGGTAGTATGTTATTTGGATGACACACTAATTTCAGCACCAAATAGGCAAATTCATAATAACATATTGAATGAAGTCCTCAAACGGCTAGAGAAGCACAGAGTACGAGTGTCTGCTTGCAAGTGTGAGTTATTTCAAAACTTAGTGGAATACTTAGGGTACAGAGTTGACAAAGATGGTTTACATCCAACCATGAGAAAACTGGATGCAATTAGAAATGCACCCACTCCCAGGACTGTCACTGAACTTCGTTCATTCTTGGGTCTTTGAACTATTATGGGACATTCCTACCAAATTTGGCTGCAGTATTACATCCACTGAATGAACTTTTGAAAAAACAGGTCCATTAGAAGTGGTCAAAAGAATGCGATACAGCATTCAAATAGTGTAAAAGCAAATTGGTAGAGAGCACCATGTTAGTTCACTATGACATATCTAAGGAGATTAAGCTAGCATGTGATGCCTCTCTGTATGGAGTTGGGGCAGTAATCTCTCATGTATCAAGTAGTGGGGAGGAGAGACCAATTGCTTTTGCTTCACGCACTTTCAGTGCCAGTGAGAGTAATTATGCGCAAATCGAAAGGGAAGCTTCGGCATTCATTTTTGGGGTCAAGAAGTTCCACAAATACTTGTATGGTCGTAAGTTTACCATCGTTACAGACCACAAGCCCTGAACAGCAATCCTCCATCCAAAATCCCCAATTCCAACATTAGCTGCAGCCCGAATGCAGAGATGGGCTTTGATTTTGTCAGCATATACATATGATATTGAATACAGACGATCAGCTGATCACAGCAATGCTGATGCAATGTCTAGATTGCCTTCCCCATCACAAGTTACACCCGATAGGGAAGAAGTGTTCTATTTTTCATACATTGATGAACTGTCAGTCACAGTTGAAGAGATTGGTAGAGCAACCAAACGTGACCCAGTGATGTCAAAGGTGTATGATTATATTGCAAATGGATGGCCAAACCATGCAACAGACAAAGATATTCATCCATTCTTCATTCGAAGGAATGAATTATCAGTCGATAAAGATTGTATCATGTGGGGTGCAAGAGTGGTTACACCAAATAAATTCCGGTCCAAATTATTAGAAACATAGAAACATAGAAACATAGAGAATAGGTGCAGGAGCAGGCCATTCAGCCCTTCTAGCCTGCACCGCCATTCAATGAGTTCATGGCTGAACATAGGAGACCAGCATGACCAGCACCTGGGAATGTGCTTGACCAAGAGTTTTGCATGCAGTTATTTATGGTGGCCAGGTCTTGATAAAGATATAGAGTACATCGTGAGTCAGTGTACGACATGTCAATCGGTAAGCAAGCAACCACCATCAGTACCATTACAGCCATGGAAATGGCCTCCCAGGGCATGGCAAAGGCTACATATTGATTTGCTGAGTTAGAAGGACAACAATTGTTCATTGTGATTGATAGCCACTCGAAGTGGGTTGCGGTGTTTCCAATGTGGAAAATAACAACAAGTAAAACATTGGACATTTTGCGAAGTTTATTTTCTTCATTTGGCCTCCCAGAAAAAATTGTTTTGGATAATGGATCACAATTTCGTTCAGAAGAATTTGCATAGTTCACGATCAAAAATGGTGTGAAACATACCAAGGTTCTACCATACCACCCTGCTTCGAATGGTGCAGCAGAGTGCACTGTACAAATTGTAAAACGTACCCTCATAAAACAGATGTTGGATCCAAATCCAAAGAAACAACAGTTGTCATTGCATCACAAATTGGCTAATTTTTTGATTACATATTGTAATACTCCTCACACAACTACTGGTAGAACATCAGCAGAGTTGTTTCTCAAACGACAGCCACGAACCAGATTCTTGTTGTTAAAACCAAATTTAGCACAGTCCATAGAAGAGACACAATTAAGACAGAAAGAGAATCATGATAGAGGTAGAGTAAAAGAGAGAAGTGTGAAATTAAACCAGTCGGTGAGAGTGAAGAACCATCACCATAAATGGTTAAAGTGGTTACCAGGAAGAGTGGTGAAGATATGTGGTCCTCGCACATATTTGGTAAAGATGTTTGATAATGGACAGGTTAGGTTTGTTCATATTGATCATATTTTACCGACAGACATGGAAGGAGTTGAAGGTGGGAATGATTCAATTATTTCTGACTCATCAGATAGTTTTGATACATTAGTAGCAAATCCTACATCCAGTGTACTGGAAACAAATCCAAGAGAAAATAAGAATGTAAGTCTGAGTCCGAGTCAGGAAAACAAAGAGTCTGAAGTTAGAATGAGTTCAAATGAAAATCAAGGAAATTCCATGGAGGAAAACATTTCTCAGGATGAAGTTAGAATGAGTTCAAATGAAAATCAAGGAAATTCCGTGGAGGAAAACATTTCTCAGGATGAGCCTCGAATGAGTTTAGATTCAACACCATATTTGGAAGGTTCTGTTCGAGAGCGAAGGTATCCTCTTCGAAACAGAAGACAAGTGGTTAAGTTAAATTTATAAATATGAAAAAAATAAGTCTATATCCTGTGTTATGTATAAACATGCAAGTTATGTATGATGTTGTTAT
Organism: Pristiophorus japonicus; assembly: GCF_044704955.1. NCBI lineage: Eukaryota > Metazoa > Chordata > Chondrichthyes > Pristiophoridae > Pristiophorus > Pristiophorus japonicus. Next base: position 140,175,665 of record NC_091982.1, on the reverse strand, counting down.
AATAACTTCTTCATTAAGGAGGGAGAAGTGCAATGTCTGTAAGCTTGTAATGTTTGTAGCTCCAAACTGTGGATGTGGACGTATTGTGTACTGCAACTACAGGGTTAATAATTAAACAGAAGCAGGAGGTTCCGGAGACTTCCGAGAGCTGCCTGCCATGTTAGAAAGCTGTGTGTGCTTGCTCTGTGAATATATCACAGTTACGAATCTCCTATTACTATGAATGAGAAAACCCCCAAAATGCACAAACACTACATAAATTTTTTTTAAAACACCTCTCGCAATACACTAATAGAAATTAAAATTGTTATAAATGTTTTTAAAAAAAAAAAAAATTTGCCTTTAAAAAAAAATTAAGGTTAGGCTTTAAAATAACATTACCTGAGTGGGCAGGGTTTTAATGTAAATATGTTTTTAAAAATTTTATTTTAATAATGTTTTGATATGTTTTCAAACTCTTACGCCTGTAACAGTAGGCTAATGCGCCTGCTTCTATCAGGCGCAAGAGTTTTGAGGACATTTGCCGGGCAAGAAATGGGTAAATCCCACATTCTTGCCTGTACAAATGTCCTCGCTCCCGATATGCGGAGGATCTGTCAGGCTTCAGCTTGACAGATCGGAAAAGCTGGTTTTCAGCACATGTGCATTACGCGCTGAAAACCGGCTTTTGCAATACCTTCCCGGGTCCATAGACACTTTGTACAGACCCATTACGTTTTGGGAGGAAGAATAGGGAGGTCACTTATGACTTGGAGGGCGAGAGTCTAGGTGGGGTAAAGGAACAAAGGGATCTCGGAGTACAAATACACAAATCACTAAAGTTGTAACACAGGCCATAAAAAGCAAACCAAGTACTCGGGTTTATTTCTAGAGGTATAGCATTGAAAAGTAGGGAAGTTATGCTAAACCTGCGTCGAACCTTAGTTAGACCACACTTAGAGTACTGTGTATGGTTCTGGTCGCCAAATTATAAAAAGGATATAGAGGCATTGGAGAAGGTGCAGAGAAGATTTACAAGGATGATACCAGAAATGCGAGGGTATACATATCAGGAAAGGATGAACAGACTGGGTCTCTTTTCGCTTGAAAAAAGAAGGCTGAGAGTTGACCTAATAGAGGTTTTGATAGAGTGGATACAGAGAGAATGTTTCCACTTGTGGGGAAGAGCAAAACTAGAGGCTATCAATATAAGATAGTCACCAAGAAATCCAGTGGGTAATTCAGAAGAAACTTCTTCACCCAAGAGTGGTGAGAATATGGAACAGGGAGTTGTTGAAGTGAGTAGTATCGATGCATTTAAGGGGAGGCTAGACAAGCATATGAGGGAGAAGGGAATAGAGGGTTATGCTAATAGATTTAGAGGAGGAAAGACTGGAGGAGGCGCGAGTGGAGCATAAACGCCGGCATGGACTGGTTGGGCCGAATGGCCTGTTTCTGTGCCGTATATCCGATGTCATCCTATGTAAGGGGGCATAACCTTAAAATTAGGGCTAGGCCGGTCAGGGACGATACCAGGAAGCAAGTTCATACAAAAGGGTCATGGAAACCTGGAACTCTCTCCCCCAAAATACGGTTGAGGCTAGGGGTCCATTTAAAATTTGAAAATTGATATTGATAGATTTTTGTCAGGCAAGGGTATTAAGGGTTATGGAACCAAGGTGGGTGGATGGGGTTAAGGCACATATCATCCATGTTCTAATTATATGGTAGAACAGGCTCAGGGGGCTGAATGGCCCACTCCTGTCCTACTCCTACTCTTCTTTCCCCCTCCCCCCCACTTATTCCCTCTTGGGTGCTTTTCTCCCATCTCCTCCCCTTTCTGTAGCCCACTCTCGTCGCCTGTCATTTCCCCCCTCTTTTCTCTCTCAATCCCTATCCCAACCCTTCACTGCTTCTCTGCCTCCTACTCTGCTGCTGCCATGCCAGGCTTGGATTCACCTAGATAAGCCCACAGCTACCCTCCATACCTCTCTCTTGGTATTCTCTGAAGGACCCATCGAGGCACCCATCGCTACCTCCTTATCAGCAGATACTCCAACTGCCTCATCCTCCTCTCTCGTCGACCTTCCTGCCCAGCTGCCTGCTGCGGAATAAACTGACCAACCTCCTTCCCACCCCGCTAGTCCCTCCCACTATTGTTACCGTGGACTCAGCCGACAGACCAACAAGCTTCTCTCTTCATTTCCTTCCAGAGTCTCCGTTGGCTCACCAACAAGGCGTCCATGGCCTTAGTGTTGATGACTGTATTGACGTACTGATTTTGATGGATACCTGACACACAGATGGAGATGTGTTGCCCCTTACTGAAGCCTCCTTGCCTGCCAATACTTTCCACCATCTGCCACCTCGGTTGTGCGGCCCTTATCACTAAGTCACACTTTAATCTCTCCTGCTACTTCTCTGATACTTTCTCCTGCTTCGAAGACTTAACCCTGCTCCACCCCTCCAGCCTCTCCCTGAAAATCCTCATTCTGTACCACCCACTGGCCCACCCTGAGTTTCTCAAGATATTCTCCCTCTTTTGGATGAGGGAACCAAATGTAATATATCTAAGTTTGCTGATGATACAAAGCTAGGTGGGAATGTAAGTTGTGAGGAGGATGCAAAGAGGCTTCAAGGGGATATGGACAGGCTAAGTGAGTGGGCAAGAACATGGCAAATGGGATATAATGTGGAGAATTGTGAAATTATGACATTTGTAGGAAAAATAGAAAAGCAGAACATTTTTTAAATGGTGAGAGATTGGGCAATGTTGGTGTTTAGAGCGACCTGGGTGTCCTTGTACATCAATCACTGAAAGTTAACATGCAGGTACAGCAAGCAATTAAGAAAGCAAATGGTATGTTGGCCTTTATTACAAGAGGATTTGAGTATAAGAGTAAAGACATCTTACTGCAATTATATAGGGCTCTGGTGAGACCACACCTGGAGTATTGTGTACAGTTTTGGTCTCCTTACCTAAGAAAGGATATACTTGCCATTGTCTAATTCTATCTTAAATTTGTTCAATGTCCCAGCTTCCACAGCTCTCTGAGGCAGTGAATTCCACAGATTTACAACCCTCTGAGAGAAGAAATTTCTCCTCATCTCAGTTTTAAATGGGCGGCCCCTTATTCTAAGATCATGCCCTCTAGTTCTAGTCTCCCCTATCAGTGGAAACATCCTCTCTGCATCCACCTTGTCAAGCCCCCTCATAATCTTATACGTTTTGATAAGATCATCTCTCATACTTCAGAATTCCAATGAGTAGAGGCCCAACCTCCTCAACCTTTGCTCATAAGTCAACCCCCCTCATCCCTGGAATCAACCTAGTAAACCTTCTCTGAACTGCCTCCCAATGAGTTTTCAGGGAGAGATGCTCATACCTGCATCTATCTGAGGGACAGTGCGTTAGAAGGTTGCGCATTCGAAAAGAGGTGGTCACAGAGATTTGCCAGCTCATAAAGGTAGACCTGCAGCCTACCAGCACCAACAGGACTGCACTGACCGTCGAGAACAAGGTGACTGTGGCACTTGCTTTCTGTGCCTCCAGCTCCTTTCAGGCATCTGCTGGGGATATATGCTGCATCTCATAGCTCGTTCCACATCACTGCATTCGCCACCTGACTGGTGCACTCTATGCACGCCGGATGGATTTTATAAACTTCTCAATAACAAGGGAGGCACAGAGTGAGAGGGCTTTGGGTTTTGCATGAATTGCTGGCTTCCCCAAGGCCATAGACTGTACGCACATTGCCCTGTGAGCACCTTTAGAGGAGCCAGAGGTTTACCGAAAGGGATTTCACTCCCTAAACATGCAGCTCGTTGTCGACCACACGCAATGCATCATGGCAGTAAATACCAATATTCCAGGAAGCATCCATGGTGTGCACATCTTGTGTCAGAGCACTGTCTCCGACCTGTTTAAGCATCAGCCACAAGGTCACAGTTGGATGCTGGGGGACAAAGGTTACGGCCTTGCTACCTGGCTCATGACCCCCCCTCCGGAACCCTCAGACAGAAGCTGAGCAGCGCTACAATAACAGCCATATAGCTACACGTAATTTCGGCGAAAAGACAATTGGAGTACTCAAGTAGAGCTTTCGATGCCTGGACCACTCAGGTGGCATCCTGCAATACCACCCTGAACAGGCCTTTGAGTTCATAGCGGTGTGCTGCATGTACACAACTTAGCCATCATGAAGGGACAGGAATTGCCACAGGGGACTGCAGGACTACCTGAGGAGGGGGGGAGAGGAGGAGGAGGAGGAGGAGGATGGGGGGATGTTGATGAGGAGCCTGGCGATGAACACATGCTACTACCATCCCCAACTACCATCCCCAACTACCACCTGCAGTTGTACAGGACCTTAGTGAGGCCTCACCTGGAATACTGTGTTTAGTTTTGGTCTCCTAATCTGAGGAAGGACATTCTTGCTATTGAGGGAGTGCAGCGAAGGTTCACCAGACTGATTCCCGGGATGGCAGGACTGACATATGAGGAGAGACTGGACCGACTGGGCCTGTATTCACTGGTGTTTAGAAGGATGAGAGGGGATCTCACAGAAACATATAAAATTCTGATGGGAAAGGGACAGGTTAGATGCGGGAAGAATGTTCCCAATGTTGGGGAAGTCCAGAACCAGGGGACATAGTCTTAGGATAAGGGGTAAGCCATTTAGGACTCAGAGAATTGTTAACCTGTGGAATTCCCTGCCGCAGAGAGTCGTTGATGCCAGTTCATTGGATATATTCAAGAGAGAGTTAGATATCGCCCTTATGGCTAAAGGGATCAAGGGGTATGGAGAGAAAGCAAGAAAGGGGTACTGAGGGAATGATCAGCCATGATCTTATTGAATGGTGGTGCAGGCTCGAAAGGCCGAATGGCCTACTCCTGCACCTATTTTCTATGTTTCTATGAAGCCTCCTAGAGCTTTCGCCATTGCAAACATGTGAGGTTAGCAGCTCATAATTCAACGCTTTGCTTGATCAGTGAGAGTTACATTGCACCTTTACTGCCGACTCTATCATTGAGTTTTACCCTTCATTTGCTGAAAGTTAGACACAGTACAAGAATGGTTACGTTTAACAACATTTTATAAAATGTTGTAAACCTTGAAAAATGTAATAAATAATTTTTTAACTTCAACCTTTAACATTTTTTTGCAATAACAATAACAATATAACAACAATAACACGACAACAAAAACAACAACTACAAGAACTACAACATCAACAGCAAGAACAACAGCAATAAAACATCAGTCCCCACTCAGCACTTCCTTTACCTGTGGCCAAGACTCTCTGCCCTTCCCACCTTTCCCTCCCCCTACTCTTCACCCTCGAACGCTTACCCCGGTACCCCTACCCCTGCCCCAACACCTGCCCCAACCCCTTCCCCAACCCCAACCCCTGCCCCAACCCCTGCCCCAACCCCTTCCCCAACCCCAACACCTACCCCTACCCCGGCCCCTACACTAACCCCTGCCCCTACCCCAATCCCTACCCCTACCCTAACCCCTACACTAACCCCTGCCCCTACCCCAACCCCTACCCCTGCCCTAACCCCTACCCCAACCCCTGCCCCAACCCCTTCCCCAACCCCTGCCCCTACCCCAACCCCTATCCCTTCCCCAACCCCTACCCCTTCCCAAACCCCTACCCCTGCCCCTACCTCAACCCCTGCCCCAACCGCTGCCCCAACCCCTTCCCCAAACCCAAGCCCTGCCCCTACCCCTGCCCCAACCCCTGCCCCAACCCCTGCCCCAACCCCTGCCCCTACCCCTACCCTAACCCCTGCCCCTACCCCAACCCCTGCCCCCACCCCAACCCCTGCCCCAACTCCTGCCCCAACCCCTTCCCCAACCCCAACCCCTGCCCCTACCCCTACCCTAACCCCTGCCCCTACGCCAACCCCTACCCCTACACCTACCGTACCCCTACCCTAACCCCTGCCCCTACCCCAACCCCTGCCCCAACCCCTGCCCCTGCCCAAACCCCTGCTGCTACCCCTGTCCCTACCCCTGCCCCTACACCTACCATACCCCTACCCTAACCCCTGCCCCTACACCTACCGTACCCCTACCCTAACCCCTGCCCCTACCCCAACCCCTGCCCCAACCCCTGCCCCTACCCCAACCCCTGCCCAAACCTCTGCTGCTACCCCTGCCCCTACCCCAACCCCTGTCCCTACACCTACCGTACCCCTACCCCAACCCCTGCCCCTACACCTACCGTACCCCTACCCTAACCCCTGCCCCTACCCCTGCCCCTACCCCAACCCCTGCCCAAACCCCTGCTGCTACCCCTACCCCAACCCCTGCCCCAACCCCTACCCCAACCCCTACCCCTACCCTAACACTTACCCCTACCCCAACCCCTGCCCCTACCCCTACACCAACCCCTGCCCCTACCCCTACCCCAACACCAGCCCCTACCCATGCCCCAACCCCTACCCCTGCCACAACCCCTACCCAACCCCTGCCCCAACCCCTAACCCTAGCCCAACCCTTGCCCCTACCCTTACCCCAACCCCTGCTCCAACCCCTGTCCCAACCCCTACCCCAACCCCTGCCCAACCCCTGCCACAACCCCGAACCGTAGCCCAACCCCTGCCCCTACCCCAACCCCTGCTCCAACCCCTGCCCCAACCCCTACCCCTACCCTTACCCCTACCCCAACCCCTGCCCCTACCCCAACTCCTGCCCCTACCCCAACCCCTGCTCCAACCCCTACCCTAACCCCTGCCCCTACCACAACCCCAACCCCTGCCCCAACTCCTATCCCAACCCCAGTCCCTTCCCCTGCCCCTGTCCCTTCCCCTGCCCCTGTCCCTTCCCTTCCCCCACCCCTGCTCCTACCCCTCTCCCTACTCATGCCCCTACCCCAACCCCTGCCCCAGCCCCTACCCGCGTTGGGACCAGGACATTGTGCAGCAAGGCATCCCAAGTGCTGCTGTTGTTGGGGGATAAACATTAGCAACGCCATATGTGGATCCACTGGATAAGCTCGGGGTGTGGAAGATCTGGCTTTTGATTCGAAAGGCAGTTCTCACTTCCCACCCACAGGTGCTGTCGGTCTGGGCAGTATGACACTTGAGGGGTGCAGTGCCAAAACATGAGACCATCAATTGCCGCAGAGCATTGACAGACTCGCATACTTCCCTCATCGCCGCAGTCTGCTCCGACATGTCCGCCGATTGTCAGGTAGATTGCACGTCGATGCAGCTGGAAATTCATCCCAGGGCCCGGAGGGGCTCTCGACCTTGATCGACGCTCGTCCTAGACATGGGGCAGCCTCTTCCCAGGTACAGTCAGACACGGGGCCGCCTCTACCTAGGTACAGTCAGACACGGGGCCGCCTGTTCCCCAAGTACAGTCAGACACGGGGCCGCCTATTCCCCAAGTACAGTCAGACATGGGGCCGCCTGTTCCCCGAGTACAGTCAGACACTGCGCTGCCTGTTCCCCAAGTACAGTCAGACAAGGGGCCGCCTGTTCCCCAAGTACAGTCAAACACGGGGCCGCCTATTCCCCAAGTACAGTCAGACACGGGGCCGCCTGTTCTCCAAGTACAGTCAGACATGGGGCAGCCTGTTCCCAGTTACAATCAGTCATGGGGCAGCCTGTTCCCCGAGTACAGTCTGACATGGGGCAGCCTGTTCCCCGGGTACAGTCAAACATGGGGCAGCCTGTTCCCCAGGCTGCAGTCAGACACGGGGCAGCCTGTTCCATGTACAGTCAGCTATGGGGCAGCCACTTCCCAGTTACGGTCAGACACAGGGCAACCTGTTACCCAGGTTACAGTCAGACACGGGGCAGCCAGTTCCCTGAGTACAATCAGACACGGGGCAGCCTGTTTCCTGGGTACAGTCAGACATGGGACAGCCTGTTCCCAGTTACGGTCAGACATGGGCAGCCTGTTCCCCGGGTACAGTCAAACACGGGCCAACCTGTTCCCTGGGTACAGTCAGACATGGGGCCGCCTGTTCCCCAAGTACAGTCAGATACAGGGCAGCCTGTTCCCTGTGTACAATCAGACACAGGGCAGCTTGTTCCCAGTTACAATCAGACATGGGGCAGCCTTTTCCCAGTTACAATCAGACAAAGGGCAGCATGTTTCCAATTACAATCAGACTTGGGGCAGCCTGTACCCCATGTACAGTCAGATATGGAGCAGCCACTTCCCAGTTACGGTCAGACACAGGGCAACCTGTTCCCCAGGTTACAGTCAGACACAGGGCAGCCAGTTCCCCGAGTACAATCAGACACGGGACAGCCTGTTCCCTGGGTACAGTCAGATACAGGGCAGCCTGTTCCCCAGGTTACAGTCAGACACGGACAGCCTGTTACACGGGTACAGTCAGATACGGGGCCGCCTGTTCCACAAGTACAGTCCGATATGGGGAAGCCTGTTCCCTGTGTACAGTCAGACACGGGGCAGCTTGTTCCCAGTTACAATCAGACACGGGGCAGCCTTTTCCCAGTTACAATCACACAGGGCAGCCTGCTCCCCAAATACAGTGAGACACTGGGCAGCCTGTTCCCCGGGTACAGTCAGACATGGGGCAGCCAGTTCTTCTGGTACAGTCAGACACGGGGCAGCCTTTACCCAGTTACAGTCAGACATGGGCAGCCTGTTCCCTGGGTAAAGTCAGACACGGGGAAACCTGTTCCCTTTGTACAGTCAGATACAGGGCAGCCTGTTTCCCAGGTTACAGTCAGACACGGGCAGCCTGTTCCCTGGGTACAATCAAGCATGTGGCCGCCTGTTCCCCGAGTAGTCAGACACGGGGCCGCCTGTTCCCCTGGTACAGTCAGATAAAGGGCAGCCTGTTCCCCAGGTTAAAGTCAGACATGGGCAGCCTGTTCCCCGGGTACAGTCAAACATGGGGCCGCCTATTCCCCAAGTACAGTCAGATACGAGGCAGCCTGTTCCCCGGATACAGTCAAACATGGGGCAGCCTGTTCGCAGTTACAATCAGGCATGGTGCAGCCTGTTCACAGTTACAATCAGACACGGGGCAGCCTGTTCCCTGGGGACAGTCAGACACGGGGCAGCCTGTTCCCCAGGTACAGTCAGACACGAGGCAGCCTGTTCCCCGGGTACAGTCAGACACAGGGCAGCCTGTTCCTCGGGTACAGTCAGACAAGGGGAAGCCTGTTCCCCGTGTACATAGAAACATAGAAAACAGTGCAAGAGTAGGCCATTCGGCCCTTCGAGCCTGCATCACCATTCAATAAGGTCATGGCTGATCATTCACCTCAGTACCCCTTTCCTGCTTTCTCTCCACACCCCTTGAACCCTTAGCCGTCAGGGCCATATCTAACTCCCTCTTGAATATATCCAATGAACTGGCATCAGCAACTCTCTGCGGCAGGGAATTACACAGGTTAACAACTCTCTGAATGAAGAAGTTTCTCCTCATCTCAGTCCTAAATTGCTCACCCCTTATCCTTAGACTATGTCCCCGAGTGCTGCACTTACCCAACATCGGGAACATTCTTCCTGCATCTAACCTGTCCAGTCCCGTCAGAATTTTATATGTTTCTATGAGATCCCCTCTCATCCTTCTAAACTCCAGTGAATACAGGCCCAGTCAATCCAATCTCTCCTCATATGTCAGTCCTGCCATCCTGGGAATCAGTCTGGTGAACATTCGCTGCACTCCCTCAATAACAAGAACGTCCTTCCTCAGATTAGGAGACCAAAACTGAACACAATATTCCAGGTGAGGCCTCACTAAGGCCCTGTACAGCTGCAGTAAGACCTCCCTGCTCCTATACTCAAATCTCCTAGCTATGAAGGCCAACATATCATTTGCCTTCTTCACCGCCTGCTGTACCTGCATGTCAACCTTCAATGACTGATGTACCATGATACCCAGGTGCTGTTGCATCTCCCCTTTTCCTAATCTGCCACCATTCAGATAATATTCTGCCTTCGTGTTTTTGCCACCAAAGTGGATAACCTCACATTTATCCACATTATACTGCATCTGCCATGCATTTGTCCACTCACCTAACCTGTCCAAGTCACCCTGCAGCCTTTTAGCTCACACTGCCACCCAGCTTAGTGTCATCTGCAAACTTGGAGATATTACACTCAATTCCCTCATCCAAATCATTAATGTATATTGTAAATAGCTGGCATCCCAGCACTGAGCCCTGCGGCACCCCACTAGTCACTGCTTGCCATTCTGAAAAGGATCCGTTTATCCCGACTCTCTGCTTCCTGTCTGCCAACCAGTTCTCTATCCACGTCAATACATTACACCCAATACCATGTGCTTTAATTTTGCATACAAATCTCTTGTGTGGGACCTTGTCAAAAGCCTTTTGAAAGTCCAAATACACCACATCCACCAGTTCTCCCTCTACCAGTTACATCCTCAAAAAATTCTAGAAGATTTGTTAAGCAGGATTTTCCTTTCATAAATCCATGCTGACTTGGACCGATCCAGTCATTGCTTTCCAAATGTGCTGCTATTTCATCTTGAATAATTTATTCCAACATTTTCTCTACTACTGATGTCAGGCTAACCGGTCTATAATTACCCGCCTTCTCTCTCCCTCCCTTCTTAAAAAGTGGTGTCACATTAGCTACCCTCCAGTCTATCCAGAATCAATAGACTGTTGGAAAATGATCACCAATGCATCCACTATTTCTCGGGCTACTTCCTTAAGTACTCTGGGATGCAGACTATCAGGCCCCTGGGAGTTATCGGCCTTCAATCCCATCAATTTCCCTAACACAATTTCCTGCCTAATTAGGATTTGCATCACTTCCTCCTTCTCAATAGACCCTCGGTCCCTTAGTATTTCCGGAAGGTTATTTGTATCTTCCTTCATGAAGACAAAACCAAAGTATTTTTTTAACTGGTCCGCCATTTCTTTGTTTCCCATTATAAATTCACCTGAATCTGACTGCAAGGAATCTACATTTGTCTTCACTAATCTTTTTCTCTTCACATATCTATAGACGCTTTTGCAGTCAGTTTTTATGTTCCCAGCAAGCTTCCTCTCATACTCGATTTCCCTCCTCCTAATTAAACCCTTTGTCTTCCTCTGCTGTATTATAAAATTCTCCCAGTCCTCAGGTTTGCTGTTTCTTCTGGCCAATTTATATGCATCTTCCTTGAATTTAACACTATTCTTAATTTCCCTTGTTAGCCACGGTTGAGCCACCTTCCCTATTTTATTTTTACTCCAGGCAGGGATGTACAATTGTTGAAGTTCATCCATGTGATCTTTAAATGTTTGTCATTGCCTTTCCACCATCAACCCTTTAAGTAATCATTCGCCAGTCTATTCTAGCCAATTCACATACCATCGAAGTTACCTTTCCTTAAGTTCAGGACCCTAGTCTCTGAATTAACTGTGTCACTCTCCATCTTAATAAAAAATTCTACCATATTATGGTCACTCTTCCCCAAGGGGCCTCGCACAATAAGATTGCTAATTAGTACCATCTCATTACACGTCATCCATGGCCAGCCCCCTAGTTGGCTCCTCGACATATTGGTCTAGAAAACCATCCTTAATATACTCCAGGAAATCCTCCTCCATCACAATGCTACCAGTTTGGTTAGCTCAATTATAACTGCTGTACCTTTATTGCACGCATCCCTAATTTCTTGTTTGATGCTGTCCCCAAGCTCACTACTACTGTTTGGTGGTCTGTACACAAATCCCATTAGCGTTTTCTGCCCTTTGATATTCCGTAGCTCCAGTCCGACACGCGACAGCCTGTTCCCTGGGTACAATCAGATACAGGGCAGCTTGTTCCCGAGGTTACAGTCAGACATGGGCAGCCTGTTTCCCGGGTACAGTCAGACACGGGGCAGCCTGTTCCCCGAATACAGTCAGACACGGGGCAGCCTGTTCCCCGAATACAGTCAGACACGGGGCAGCCTGTTCCCCAAGTACAGTCAGACACGGGGCAGCCTGTTCCCCAAGTACAGTCAGACACGGGCAGCCTGTTCCCCGGGTACAGTCAGACACTGGGCAGCCTGTTCCCCAGGCTATAGTCAAACACGGGGCAGCCTGATCCCTAAGTACAGTCAGATACGGGGCAGCCTTTTCCCAGTTACAGTCAGATATGGGCAACCTGTTCCCCAGGTACAGTCAGACACGGGGCAGCCTGTTCCCTAGGTACAGTCAGATACTGGGCAGCCTGTTCCCCAGGTTACAGTCAAACACAGGGCAGCCTGTTCCCTGGGTACAGTCAGACACGGGGCCGCCTGTTCCCCAGGTAAAGTCAGACACAGGGCAGCCTGTTCCCCAAGTACAGTCAGACACGGGGCAGCCTCTTCCCCGAGTACAGTCAGACGTGGGGAAGTCTGTTCTCCGAGTATAGTCAGACACGGGGCAGCCTGTTCCGCAAGTACAGTCAGACATGGGGCAGCCTGTTCCCCAAATAGAGTCAGATACTGGGCCGCCTGTTCCCTGAGTACAGTCAGACACGGGGCAGGCTGTTCCCCGAGTACAGTCAGACACGGTGCAGGCTGTTTGGGCTCCTAACATGTGTCATTAGCCATATCTTGAAGGTGATAGCCCTTATCTCCAATGATCCAGTTGCTAATTATGCTTTGAGCTCTTGGAGAGTAGACTGCTGCTAGATGAAAATATCCTGGAAGCTTCCTGGGAATCTTGCACATACCTGCATGATGATCTTTTTGTGGTTGCATGCGAGCTGAACATTGATGGAGAGGACACCCTTGCAGCTGATGAACACTCCAGGGAGATCTGGGAATTACATATGTGCAATCGATGACTCCCTGGGCCTGTAGGAAGTCAGCCAGAAATGCAAAGCTGAACGCCCACTCATTGTGACTTGGCCTCATTGGTTGCGCACTGCAATAATTCCCGGCCCTGGCAAACATGGCCTCGGTCACCTGAGTGGAGCCAGAAGCGAGGAAATGGAGGGCTGTGGTGACTCTGACAGCGATTGGCTAAGTGAGCTCACCAGCTATACTTGGCAGCAGGTCTTCATCCAGGAGGCTGCAAATGTCATTGACCACCTGATACCGTACCCTGACCCGCCTGAGGTACAGGTGCTCTGATGTTCAAGAAGCTGATCCTTTACCGATATACAATGACCCAAAAATTCCGGTCGGAGGCTTCCTGCAGGCAAATGCCTCTGACCTGAGAATTTTTACGAAAGTACCTGGTGGTCTCGGAGGTGCCCTGGATTCCGGTGAGGAGGCCTTCTCTTCCCGCGCTGCGAAGCGCACTCCCATCCGGAGGGTTCCCATGGAGAAGATGCAATCACGTGTGACTGCTCAGCCAATCAGGTAGGTAGTTCACAGCTTTCCCATTAAGAGCAATGGGAACTCCGTATCTACCAGTTCTCAGTGCTATTAATGGGAAAAAAAACACACGCTAATAAAAAATAAAAAACAGACCTCATATAATTAAAATTAATTGAAATTAAAGTTAATAAATGCCTTAGAAAAACAAAATATATTTCCGATTTTTAAAAAGTTTTGTAATTCGGGTTAAAAATAAACTTACCTTAATGGGCAGAGTTTTTAACAATACAATGTGTTTATTTAATTTAATTTAATTGTATTTATGTGTGTTTTTAAATACTTGTGCCTGTAACTTTTTACTTCTTTCTTACTTTTGACCCTGTTGCAGCTAGCTGCTGTTCCTCCTCCGGCCGCTGCTCCTCCATCTGCCGCCGATCCCTGGACTCCCGCTTGGCCTTTATAGGTGTGGGTGCCTCTTACGCAGCTTTACCTTGGACGTCAGGTGAGGACCGTGATGAGGAGCAGCAGCAGGAGCAGCAGCCCTCTCCTCACCGACCTGCCGCTCCACAGGAGAGAGGGGGTGTAGCTCACAGGAGGCAACTTAGAAATTCTGATGGACTGGAACGATAGGCTATGCACCTGCTTTTTCAGACGCAAGAGTTTTGAGGACATTTGCTGGGCAAGATATGGGTAAATCCCGCAATCTTGCCCTTGCAAATGTTCTCGCTCCCGAGATGCGGATCAGCGCATGCACGTTGCACGCTTAAAACCGGTTTTTCCAATGTCTTCCCGGGTCCGTAGAAACTTCGTACAGGCCCGGGACATCGGAATTTCTAAGTTGCGGGTTTGCCTCCTGTGAGCTACACCCCCTCTCTCCTGTGGAGCGGCAGGTCGGGGAGGAGAGGGCTGCTGCTCCTGCTGCTGCTCCTCATCTCGGTCCTCATCTGACGTCCAAGGTAAAGCTGCGTAAGAGGCACCCACACCTATAAAGGCCAAGCGGGAGTCCAGGGATCGGCGGCAGATGGAGGAGCAACGGCCGGAGGAGGAACAGCAGCTAGCTGCAACAGGGTCAAAAGTAAGAAAGAAGTAAAAAGTAATCAAAGGTTGACGTCACAGCCAAAAGGGTAAGTGATTGGTTGGTTGAGTGGTGAGTACTTTTCTTTTTCTTTATCTTTTTTCTTGTCTTAGCAGCATTGTTGCCAAATTAAGTAATTTAAGGGCTAAGTCATGGCAGGAGAGTCCAGACCCGTGTCATGCTCCTCATGTGCTATGTGGGAAGTCAGGGACGCTTTCAGTGTCCCTGACGATTACATGTGCAAGGAAGTGTATCCAGCTGCAGCTCCTGACAGACCGCATTGCGGCACTGGAGCTGCATATGGATTCACTCTGGAGCATCGCGCATGGAGCATCCGCGATGCTGAGGATAGCGTGAATAACACGTTTAGTGAGTTGGTCACACCGTAGGTAAAGGTTACACAGGCAGATAGGGAATGGGTGACCATCAGGAAGAGCAGTGGAAGGAAGGTAGTGCAGGGGTCCCCTGCGGGCATCTTCCTCCAAAACAGATACACCACCTTGGGTACTGTTGGAGGAGGTGGCCAATCAGCGGAAGGCAGCAACAGCCAAGTCGATGGCACCAGGGGTAACTCTGCTGCACAGGAGGGCAGGAAAAAGAGTGGGAGAGCTATAGTAATAGGGGATTCAATTGTAAAGGGAATAGATAGACGTTTCTGCGGCTGCAAACGAGACTCCAGGATGGTATGTTGCCTCCCTGGTGAAAGGGTCAAGGATGTCTCAGAGCGGCTGCAGCACATTCTGGAAGGAGAGGGTGGACAGCCAGCTGTCTTGGTACATATAGGTACCAACGATATCAATAAAAAATGGGATGAGGTCCTACAAGCTGAATTTAGGGAGCTAGGAGTTAAATTAAAAAGTAGGACCTCAAAGGTAATAATCTCAGGATTGCTACCAGTGCCACGTGCCAGTCAGAGTAGGAATTGCAGGATAGCTCAGCTAAATATGTGGCTTGAGGAATGTTGCAAGTGGGAGGGATTCAATTTCCTGGGACATTGGAACCAGTTCTGGGGGAGGTGGGATCGGACGGTCTCCACCTGGGCAGGACCGGAACCGATGTCCTAGGGGGAGTGTTTGCTAGTGCTGTTGGGGAGGGTTTAAACTAACAAGGCAGGGGGATGGGACTCTATGCAGGGAGGCAGAGGGAAGTAAAAATGGGGCAGAAGCAAAAGGTAGTAAGGAGAAAAGCAAGAGTGGAGGACAGAGAATTCAAGGGCAAAATCAAAAACGGCTACATTACAACATAATTCTAAACGAACAAAGAGTGTTAAAAAAACAAGCCTGAAGGCTCTGAGCCTCAATGCAAGGAGCATTCGTAATAAGGTGGGTGAATTTACTGCTCAGATAGCTGTTAACGGATAGGATGTAATTGGGATTACGGAGACATGGCTCCAAGGTTGGGAATTCAACATCCAGGGGTATTCAATATTCAGGAAGGAC
The DNA here is from genome assembly GCF_044704955.1 of Pristiophorus japonicus. Lineage (NCBI taxonomy): Eukaryota > Metazoa > Chordata > Chondrichthyes > Pristiophoridae > Pristiophorus > Pristiophorus japonicus. The sequence continues at coordinate 140,159,921 of NC_091982.1, read as the reverse complement.
AGACAGGAAGGAAAATGAGGTGGGGTAACCTTACTGGTTAAAGAGGAGAATAATGCAATAGTAAGGAAGGGCATTAGCTTGGATGATGTGGAATCAATATGGGTAGAGCTGCAAAACACCAAAGGGCAGAAAACATGAGTTGGAGTTGTGTACAGACCACCAAATAGTAGTAGGGAGGTTGGGGATGGCCTCAAACAGGAAATTAGGGGCGCGTGCAATAAGGGTATAGCAGTTATCATGGGTGACTTTAATCTGCATATTGATTGGGCAAACCAAACTGGTAGCAATACTATGGAAGAGGATTTCTTGGAGTGTATAAGGGATAGTGTTCTAGACCAATATGTCGAGGAACCAACTAGAGAGCAGGCTATCCTAGACTGGGTCATGTGTAACGAGAGAGGATTAATTAGCAATCTGGTCGTGCGGGGCCACTTGGGGAAGAGTGACCATAATATGGTAGAATTCTTCATTAAGATGGAGAGTGACACAGTTAATTCAGAGACTAGGGTCCTGAATGTAAAGAAATGAAACTTCACTGGTATAAGACGTGAATTGGCTAGGATAGACTGGAGAATGATACTTAAAGGGTTGACTGTGGATAGGCAATGGCAGACATTTAAAGATCACATGGATGAACTTCAACAATTGTACATCCCTGCCTGGCGTAAAAATAAAAAAGGGAAGATGGCTCAACCGTGGCTAACAAGGGAAATTAGGGAAAGTGTTAAATCCAAAGAAGAGGCATATAAATTGGCCAGAAAACGCAGCAAACCTGAGGACTGGGAGAAATTTAGAATTCAGCAGAGGAAGACTAAGGGTTTAAATAGGAGGGGGAAAATAGAGTATGAGAGGAAGCTTGCTGGGAACATAAAAACTGACTGCAAACGCTTCTATAGATATGTGAAGGGAAAAAGATTAGTGAAGACTAATGTAGGTCCCTTGCCGTCAGAATCAGGGGAATTCATAATGGGGAACAAGGAAATGGCAGACCAATTGGACAAAAACTTGCGCAAAACATAAAAACAGATAGTGAAAGCTTTTACAGATATATAAAACGGAAAAGAGTGACTAAAGTAAATGTTGGTCCCTTAGAAGATGAGAAGGGGATTTAATAATGGGAAATGTGGAAATGGCTGAGACATTAAACAATTATTTTGCTTCGGTCTTCACAGTGGAAGACACAAAAACCATGCCAAAAATTGCTGGTCACTGGAATGTGGGAAGGGAGGACCTTGAGACAATCACTATCACTAGGGGGGTAGTGCTGGACAGGCTAATGGGACTCAAGGTAGACAAGTCCCCCGGTCCGGAAGAAATGCATCCCAGGTTATTAAAAGATATGGCGGAAGTTATAGCAGATGCATTCGTTATAATCTACCAAAATTCTCTGGACTCTGGGGAGGTACCAACGGATTGGAAAGCAGCTAATGTAATGCCTCTGTTTAAAAAAGGGGACAGACAAAAGACAGGTAACTATAGGCCGGTTAGTTTAACATCTGTAGTGGGGAAAATGCTTGAAACTATCATTAAGGAAGAAATAGTGGGACATCTAGATAGGAATAGTGCAATCAAGCAGAAGCAACATGGATTCATGAAGGGGAAATCATGTTTAACTAATTTACTAGAATTCTTTGAGGATATAACGAGCATGGTGGATAGAGGTGTACCGATGTATGTGGTGTATTTAGATTTCCAAAAGGCATTCGATAAGGTGCCACACAAAAGGTTACTGCAGAAGATAGAGGTACGCGGAGTCAGAGGAAATATATTAGCATGGATAGAGAATTGCCTGGCGAACAGAAAGCAGAGAGTCGGGATAAATGGGTCTTTTTGGGTTGGAAATCAGTGGTTAGAGGTGTGCCACAGGGATCGGTGTTGGGACCACAACTGCTTACAATATACATAGATGACCTGGAAGAGGGGACAGAGTGTAGTGTAACAAAATTTGCAGATGAGACTAAGATTAGTGGGAAAGCGGGTTGTGTAGAGGACACAGAGAGGCTGCAAAGAGATTTGGATAGGTTAAGCGAATGGGCGAAGGTTTGGCAGATGGAATACAAAAACAGTAAAAGGGAATATTATTTGAATGGGGAGAAATTACAATATGCTGAGATGCAGAGGGACCTGGGGGTCCTTGTGCATGAATCCCAAAAAGTTAGTTTGCAGGTGCAGCAGGTAATCAGGAAGGCGAATGGAATGTTGGCCTTCATTGCGAGAGGGATGGAGTACAAAAGCAGGGAGGTCCTGCTGCAATTGTATAGGGTATTGGTAAGGCCGCACCTGGAGTACTGCGTGCAGTTTTGGTCACCTTACTTAAGGAAGGATATACTGGCTTTGGAGGGGGTACAGAGACGATTCACCAGGCTGATTCCGGAGATGAGGGGGTTACCTTATGATGATAGATTGAGTAGACTGGGTCTTTACTCATTGGAGTTCAGAAGGATGAGGAGTGATCTTATAGAAACATTTAAAATCATGAAAGGGATAGACAAGTTAGAGGCAGAGAGGATGTTTCCACTGGTAGGGGAGGCTAGAACTAGGGGGCACAGCCTCAAAATACGGGGGAGTCAATTTAAAACCGAGTTGAGAAGGATTTTCTTCTCCCAGAGGGTTGTGAATCTGTGGAATTCTCTGCCCAAGGAAGCAGTTGAGGCTAGCTCATTGAATGTATTCAAGTCACAGATAGATAGATTTTTAACCAATAAGGGAATTAAGGGTTACGGGGAGAGGGCGGGTAAGTGGAGCTGAGTCCACGGCCAGATCAGCCATGATCTTATTGAATGGCGGAGCAGGCTCGAGGGGCTAGATGGCTTACTCCTGTTCCTAATTCTTATGTTCCTATGTTCTTCTGTTAGAAACATAGAAACATAGAAACATAGAAAATAGGCCCTTCTAGCCTGCACCGCCATTCAATGAGTTCATGGCTGAACATGCAACTTCAGTACCCCATTCCTACTTTCTCACCATACCCCTTGATTCCCCTAGTAGTAAGGACTTCATCTAACTCCTTTTTGAATATATTTAGTGAATTGGCCTCAACAACTTTCTGTGGTAGAGAATTCCACAGGTTCACCACTCTCTGGGTGAAGAAATTCCTCCGCATCTCGGTCCTAAATGGCTTCCCCCTTATCCTTAGACTGTGTCCCCTGGTTCTGGACTTCCCCAACATTGGGAACATTCTTTCTGCATCTAACCTGTCTAACCCCGTCAGAATTTTAAACGTTTCTATGAGGTCCCCTCTCATTTTTCTGAACTCCAGTGAATACAAGCCCAGTTGATCCAGTCTTTCTTGATAGGTCAGTCCCGTCATCCCGGGAATCAGTCTGGTGAACCTTCGCTGCACTCCCTCAATAGCAAGAATGTCCTTCCTCAGGTTAGGAGACCAAAACTGTACACAATACTCCAGGTGTGGCCTCACCACGGCCCTGTACAATTGTAGCAACACCTCCCCGCCCCTGTACTCAAATCCCCTCGCTATGAAGGCCAACATGCCATTTGCTTTCTTAACCGCCTGCTGTACCTGCATGCCAACCTTCAATGACTGATGTACCATGACACCCAGGTCTCGTTGCACCTCCCCTTTTCCAAATCTGTCACCATTCAGATAATAGTCTGTCTCTCTGTTTTTACCACCAAAGTGGATAACCTCACATTTATCCACATTATACTTCATCTGCCATGCATTTGCCCACTCACCTAACCTATCCAAGTCGCTCTGCAGCCTCATAGCATCCTCCTCGCAGCTCACACTGCCACTCAACTTAGTGTCATCCGCAAATTTGGAGATACTACATTTAATCCCCTCGTCTAAATCATTAATGTACAGTGTAAATAGCTGGGGCCCCAGCACAGAACCTTGCGGTATCCCACTAGTCACTGCCTGCCATTCTGAAAAGTCCCCATTTACTCCTACTCTTTGCTTCCTGTCTGACAACCAGTTCTGAATCCATGTCAGCACACTACCCCCAATCCCATGTGCTTTAACTTTGCACATTAATCTCTTGTGTGGGACCTTGTCGAAAGCCTTCTGAAAGTCCAAATATACCACATCAACTGGTTCTCCCTTGTCCACTCTACTGGAAACATCCTCAAAAAATTCCAGAAGATTTGTCAAGCATGATTTCCTTTTCACAAATCCATGCTGACTTGGACCTATCATATTACCTCTTTCCAAATGCACTGCTATGACATCCTTAATAATTGATTCCATCATTTTACCCACTACCGATGTCAGGCTGACCGGTCTATAATTCCCTGTTTTCTCTCTCCCTCCTTTTTTAAAAAGTGGGGTTACATTGGCTACCCTCCACTCCATAGGAACTGATCCAGAGTCAATGGAATGTTGGAAAATGACTGTCAATGCATCCACTATTTCCAAGGCCACCTCCTTAAGTACTCTGGGATGCAGTCCATCAGGCCCTGGGGATTTATCGGCCTTCAATCCCATCAATTTCCCCAACACAATTTCCCGACTAATAAGGATTTCCCTCAGTTCCTCCTCCTTACTAGACCCTCCGAACCCTTTTATATCCGGAAGTTTGTTTGTGTCCTCCTCAGTGAATACCGAACCAAAGTACTTGTTCAATTGGTCCGCCATTTCTTTGTTCCCCGTTATGACTTCCCCTGATTCTGACTGCAGGGGACCTACGTTTGTCTTTACTAACCTTTTTCTCTTTACATATCTATAGAAACTTTTGCAATCCGTCTTAATGTTCCCTGCAAGCTTCTTCTCGTACTCCATTTTCCCTGCCCTAATCAAACCCTTTGTCCTCCTCTGCTGAGTTCTAAATTTCTCCCAGTCCCCGGGTTCGCTGCTATTTCTGGCCAATTTGTATGCCACTTCCTTGACTTTAATGCTATCCCTGATTTCGCTTGATAGCCACGGTTGAGCCACCTTCCCTTTTTTATTTTTATGCCAGACAGGAATGTACAATTGTTGTAGTTCATTCATGCGGTCTCTAAATGTTTGCCATTGCCCATCCACAGTCAACCTCTTTAGTATCATTCACCAATCTATCCTAGCCAATTCACTCCTCATACCTTCAAAGTTAGCCTTCTTTAAGTTCTGGACCATGGTCTCTGAATTAACTGTTTCATTCTCCATCCTAATGCAGAATTCCACCATATTATGGTTACTCTTCCCCAAGGGGCCTCGCACAACGAGATTGCTAATTAATCCTCTCTCATTACACAACACCCAGTCTAAGATGGCCTCCCCCCTAGTTGGTTCCTTGACATATTGGTCTAAAAAACCATCCCTTATGCACTCCAGGAAATCCTCCTCCACCTTATTGCTTCCAGTTTGGTTAATCCAATCTATGTGCATATTAAAGTCACCCATGATAACTGCGGCACCTTTATTGCACGCACCCCAACATCACTACTACTGTTTGGAGGTCTGTACACATCTCCCACTAACGTTTTTTTGCCCTTTGGTATTCTGCAGCTCTACCCAGATAGATTCCACATCATCCAAGCTAATGTCCTTCCGAACTATTGCCTTAATTTGCTCCTTAACCAGCAATGCTACCCCACCTCCTTTTCCTTTTATTCTATCTTTCCTGAATGTTGAATACCCCTGGATGTTGAGTTCCCAGCCCTGATCATCCTGGAGCCACGTCTCCGTAATCCCAATCACATCATATTTGTTAACATCTATTTGCACAGTTAATTCATCCACCTTATTGCAGATACTCCTTGCATTAAGACACAAAGCCTTCAGGCTTGTTTTTTTAACACCCTTTGTCCTTTTAGAATTTTGCTGTACAGTGGCCCTTTTTGTTCTTTACCTTGGGTTTCTCTGCCCTCCACTTTTCCTCATCTCCTTTCTGTCTTTTGCTTTTGCCTCCTTTTTGTTTCCCTCTGTCTCCCTGCATTGGTTCCCATCCCCCTGCCATATTAGTTTAAATCCTCCCCAACAGCACTAGTAAACACTCCCCCTAGGACATTGGTTCCGGTCCTGCCCAGGTGCAGACCGTCCGGTTTGTACTGGTCCCACCTCCCCCAGAACCGGTCCCAATGCCCCAGGAATTTGAATCCCTCCCTGCTGCACCACTGCTCAAGCCACGTATTCATCTGCGCTATCCTGCGATTCCTACTCTGCCTATCACGTGGCACTGGTAGCAATCCCGAGATTACTACTTTTGAGGTCCTACTTTTTAATTTGTTGTGATTAGTGGGGTACCGCAGGGTTCAGTGCTGGGGACCCCAGCTATTTATAATATACATTAATGATTTAGATGAAAGAATTGAGTGTAATACCTCCAAGTTTGCAGATGACACTAAGCCGGAAGGCAGTGCGAGCTGCGAGGAGGATGCTAGAAGGCTGCAGGGGGACTTGGACAGGTTAGGTGAGTGGGCAAATGCATGGCAGATGCAGTATAATGTGGATAAGTGTGAGGTTATTCACTTTGGTTGCAAAAACAGGAAGGCAGATTATTATCTGAATGGTGACAGATTAATAAAAGGGGAGGTGCAATGAGACCTGGGTGTCATGGTACATCAGTCATTGAAGGTAGGCATGCAGGTACAGCAGGCAGTAAAGAAGGCAAATGGCATGCTGGCCTTTATAGCGAGGGAATTTGAGTATAGGAGCAGGGAGGTCTTACTGCAGTTATACAGGGCTTTGGTGAGACTACACCTTGAATATTGTGTGCAGTTTTTGTCTCCTATTTTTGCTATAGAGGGAGTGCTGCGGAGTTCACCAGACTGATTCCTGGGATGGCAGGAGTAACATATGAAGAAAGACTGGATCGACTAGGCTTATATTCACTGGAATTTAGAAGAATGAGAGGGGATCTCGTAGAAACATATAAAATTCTGACAGGATTGGACAGGTTAGATGCAGGAAGAATGTTCCCGATGTTGGGGAAGTCCAGAACCAGGGGACACAGTCTAAGGATAAGGGGTAAGCCATTTAGGACTGAGATGAGGAGAAACTTCTTCACTCGGAGAATTGTGAATCTGTCGGAATTCCCTACTGCAGAGAGTTGTTTAGGCCAGTCTGTTAGATATATTCAAAAGGGAGTTAGATGTGGCCCTTACGGCTAAAGGGATCAAGGGGCATGGAGAGAAAGCAGCAATGGGGTACTGAAGTTGCATGATCAGTCATTGAATGGTGGTGCAGGCTTGAAGGGCCGAATGGCCTACTCCTGCACCTACTTTCTATGTTTCTATGAAATGATGCTTGACCGATGGAAAGTGTAGTAGAGACTCACAAAAATCCAAAGTAGCAAAATTAAACTTCCAAAGTAATGGAAATCAGCTACAAAGTAGTGAAAGCACACCCTCTAAAACCATTTCACTTAGGGAAGGACGCAGATGTGAGGTCTGAGTACTTACAGGGTTTTTTGCCTGTTGGTTAGTCTATCCCCCTCAAGATCCTGCAAATCTCCTGGGAGGACAGATGCACCAAAGTCAGTGTTCTCGACCAGACCAACATCCCCAGCATCGAAGCACTGACCACACTCGATCAGCTTCGCTGGGCAGGCCACATAGTTCGCATGCCAGACATGAGACTCCCAAAGCAAGCGCTCTACTTGGAACTCCTTCACAGCAAGCAAGCCCCAAGTGGGCAGAGGAAATGTTTTAAGGACACGCTCAAAGCCGCCCTGATAAAATGCAACATTTCCACCGACACCTGGGAGACCCTGGTCAAAAACCGCCCTAATTGGAGGGAGAGCATCTGGGAGAGTGCTGAGTACCTCGAGTCTCGTTGCCTGTGTTATGTGGGAAGTCAGGGATGCTTCCAGTGTCCCTGACGCCTACATGTGCGGGAAGTGTATCCGGCTGCAGCACAAAACAGACCGCATTGCGACACTGGAGCTGCGGGTGGATTCACTCTGGAGCATGCGCGATGCTGAGGATGTCATGAATAGCACATTTAGTGAGTTGGTCTTACTGCAGATAAAGGTTACACAGCCAGATAGGGGATGGGTGACCAACAGGAAGAGCAGTGATGGAAGGTAGTGCAGGGGTCCCCTGCAGTCACCCCCCTGCAAAACAGATACACCGCTTTAGGTACTGTTGAGGGGGATGACTCATCAGTGGGGAGCAGCAGCAGCCAAGTTCATGGCACCGTGGGTGGCTCTGCTGCACATGAGGGCAGGAAAAAGAGTGGGAGAGCTATAGTGATAGGGGATTCTATTGTAAGGGGAATAGATAGATGTTTCTGCGGCCGCAATCGAGACTCAAGGATGGTATGTTGCCTCCCTGGTGCAAGGATCAAGGATGTCTTGGAGCAGCTGCAGGATATTTTGAAGGGGGAGGGTGAACAGCCAGTTGTCGTGGCGTATATAGGTACCAACGATCTAGGTAAAAAATGGGATGAGGCCCTACAAGACGAATTTAGGGAGCTAGGAGCTAAATTAAAAAGTCGGACCTCAAAAGTAGTAATCTCAGGATTGCTATCAGTGCCATGTGCTAGTCAGAGTAGGAATCGCAGGATAGCTCAGATGAATATGTGGCTTGAGGAGTGGTGCAGAAGGGAGGGATTCAAATTCCTGGGGCATTGGAACCAGTTCTGGGGGAGGTGGGACCAGTACAAACTGGATGATCTGCACCTGGGCAGGACTGGAACCAATGTCCCAGGGGGAGTGTTTGCTCGTGCTGTTGGGAAGGGGTTAAGCTAATATGACAGGAGGATGGGAACCGATGCAGGGAGAAAGAGGGAAGTAGAATGGGGACAGAAGCAAAAGATAGAAAGAAGAAAAGTAAAAGTGGAGGGCATAGAAACCCAGGGCAAAAAGCAAAAAGAGTCACATTATAGCAAAATTCTAAAGGGACAAAGTGTGTTAAAAAGACAAGCCTGAAGGTTCTGTGCCTCAATACGAGGAGCATTCGTAATAAGGTGGACGAATTAACTGCGCAGATAGCTGTTAACGGATACGCTGTAATTGGCATCACGGAGAAATGGCTCCAGGTTGCCAAGGCTGAGAACTCAACATCCAGAGGTATTCAACATTCAGGAAGGATAGACAGAAAGGAAAAGGAGGTGGGGTGGCGTTCCTGGTTAAAGAGGAAATTAACGCAATAGTAAGGAAGGACATTAGCTTGGATGATGTGGAATTGGTATGGGTGGAGCTACGGAATACCAAAGGAGGGAAAACGCTAGTGGGAGTTGTGTACAGACCACCAAACAGTAGTAGTGAGGTTGGGGACAGCATCAAACAAGAAATTAGGGATGCGTTAAGGTACAGCAGTTATCATGGGCGACTTTAGTCTACATATTGATTGGGTTAACCAAACTGGTAGCAACGCAGTGGAGGAGGATATCCTAGAGTGTATTAGGGATGGTTCTCTAGACCAATATGTCGAGGAACCAACTAGAGGGCTGACCATCCTAGACTGGGTGATGTGTAAAAAGAAAGGACTAATTAGCAATCTTGTTGTGCTTGTTGTCCTTGAGGAAGAGTGACCATAATATGGTAGAATTCTTTATTAAGATGGAGAGTGACACAGTTAATTCAGAGACTAGGGTCCTGAACTTAAGGAAAGGTAACTTCGATGGTATGAGATGTGAATTGGCTAGAATAGATTGGCGAGTGACACTTAAAGGGTTGACGGTGGATAGGCAATGGCAAACATTTAAAGATCACATGGATGAATTTCAACAATTGTACATCCCTGTCTGGAGTAAAAATAAAATGGAGAAGATGGCTCAACCATGGCTAACAAGGGCAATTAAGGATAGTGTTAAATCCAAGGAAGAGGCATATAAATTGGCCAGAAAAAGCAGCAAACCTAAGGACTGAGAGAATTTTATAATTCAGCAGAGGTGGACAAAGGGTTTAATTAGGAGGGGGGAAATAGAGTATGAGAGGAAACTTGCTGGGAACATAAAAACTGACTGCAAAAGCGTCTATAGATATGTGAAGAGAAAAAGATTAGTGAAGACCAACGTCGGTCCCTTGCAGTCAGATTCAGGTGAATTTATAATGGGGAACAAAGAAATGGCGGACCAGTTAAACAAATACTTTGGTTCTGTCTTCACGAAGGAAGTCACAAATAACCTTCAGGAAATACTAGGGGACCGAGCGTCTAGTGAGAAGGAAATCCTTATTAGGTGGGAAATTGTGTTGGGGAAATTGATGGGATTGAAGGCCGATAAATCCCCGGGGCCTGTTAGTCTGCATCTCAGAGTACTTAAGGAAGTGGCCCTAGAAATAGTGAATGCATTGGTGAGCATTTTCCAACAGTCTATCGGCTCTGGATCAGTTCCTATGGACTGGAGGGTAGCTAATGTAACACCACTTTATAAGAAAGGAGGAAGAGAGAAAATGGGTAATTATAGACTGGTTAGCCTGACATCAGCAGTGGGGAAAATATTGGAATCAATTATTAACGATGAAATAGCAGCGCATTTGGAAAGCAGTGACAGGATCGGTCCAAGTCAGCACGGATTTATGAAAGGGAAGTCATGCTTGACAAATCTTCTCGAATTTTTTGAGGATGTAACTAGTAGAGTGGACAAGGGAGAACCAGTGGATGTGGTGTATTTGGACTTTCAAAAGGCTTTTGACAAGGTCCCACACAAGAGATTGATGTGCAAAATTAACGCACATGGTATTGGGGGTAATGTATGACATGGATAGAGAACTGGTTGGCAGACATGAAGCAGAGAGTTGGGATAAACAGGTCCTTTTCAAAATGGCAGGAAGTAACTAGTGGATTGCCGCAGGGCTCAATGCTGCAATCCCAGCTGTTTACAATGTACATTAATGATTCAGATGAAGGAATTGAGTGTAATATTTTCTAGTTTGCAGATGACACTAAGCTGGGCGGCGGTGTGAGCTGTGAGGAGGACGCTAAGAGGCTGCAGGCCGACTTAGACAGGTTAGTTGAGTGGGCAAACGCATGGCAGCTGCAATATAATGTGGATAAATGTGAGGTTATCCACTTTGGTGGCAAAAACACGAAGGCAGAATATTATCTGAATGGCGGCAGATTAGGAAAAGGGGAGGTGCAACAAGACCTGGGTGTCATGGTTCATCAGTCATTGAAGTTTGGCATGCAGGTACAGCAGGTAATGAAGAAGGCAAATGGTATGTTGGTCTTCATAGCTCAGGGATTTGAATATAGGAGCAGGGAGGTCTTACTGCAGTTGTACAGGACCTTGGTGAGGCCTCACCTGGAATAGTGTGTTCAGCTTCGATCTCCTAATCTGAGGAAGGACGTTCTTGCTATTGAGGGAGTGCAGCGAATGTTCACCAGACTGATTCCCGGGTTGGCAGGACTGTTATATGAGGATAGACTGGATCGACTGGGCCTGTATTCACTGGAGTTTAGAAGGATGAGGGGGATCTCACAGAAACATATAAAATTCTGACGGGACTGGACAGGTTAGTTGCGGGAAGAATGTTCCCAATGTTGGGGAAGTCCAGAACCAGGGGACATAGTCTTAGGATAAGGGATAAGCCATTTAGGACTGAGCTGAGGAGAAACTTCTTCACTCAAAGTGTTGTTAACCTGTGGAATTCCCTACCACAGAGAGTTGTTGATACCAGTCCTTTGAATATATTCAAGAGGGAGTTAGATATGACCTTTATGGCTAAAGGAATCGAGGGGTATGGAGAGAAAGCAGGAAAGGGGTACTGAGGTGAATGATCAGCCATGATCTTATTGAATGGTGGTCAGGCTTGAAGGGCTGAATGGCCTACTCCTGCACCTATTTTCTATGTTTCTCTGAGAGTGTGCAGAAACCAAGCGCAGGCAGGGAGAGTTGCGTGTGGCAAATTAGACTCCCCACCTACCCTTTCCTTGTCGGGGAGACGAGGAGGGGCCCAAGGTAAGGCCGTGTCCGGGAGAGGGGGAGGACCCAGGGTAAGGCCATGTCGGGGGGAGGAGCCCAAGGTAAGGCCATGTTGGAGATGAGGGGAGGGGCCCAAGGTAAGGCCGTGTTGGGGAAGGGGGAGGGCCCAGGGTAAGGCCAAGTCGGGGGGAGAGGCCCAGGGTAAGGCCATGTTGGAGATGAGGGGAGGGGCCCAAGGTAAGGCCATGTTGGGGCGAGGGGGAGGGGCGCAGGTTAAGGCCATGTTGGGGAGAGGGGAGGACCCAGGATAAGGCCATGTCGGGGGAGGGGGAGGGCCCAGGGTAAGGCCATGTTGGGGAGAGGAGGAGCAGCCCAGGGTTTGGCCATTTCGGGGAGAGGTAGAGGGGCGCAAGGTAAGGCCATGTTAGGGAAAGGGGTGTGGGCCACGGTAAGGCCACGTTGGAGAGCGGAGGAGGGGCCCAAGGTAAGGTCATGTCGGGGAGAGGGGGAGGGCCCAGGGTAAGGCCATGTCGAGGGAAGGGGCCCAAGGTAAGGCCGTGTCAGAGAGAGGGGGAGGGGCCCAAGGTAAGGTCATGTCGGGGAGAGGGGGAGGGCCCAGGGTAAGGCCATGTCGAGGGAAGGGGCCCAAGGTAAGGCCGTGTCAGAGAGAGGGGGAGGGGCCCAAGGTAAGGTCCTGTTGGGGAAGGGGGATGGCCCAGGGTAAGGCCAAGTCAGGGGGAGAGGCCCAGGGTAAGGCCGTGTCGGGGAGAGGGGGAGGGCCCAGGGTAAGGCCATGTCGGGGGAAGGGGCCCAAGGTAAGGCTGTGTCAGAGAGAGGGGGAGAGGCCCAAGGTAAGGCCCTGTTGGGGAAGGGGGAGGGGCCCAGGGTAAGGCCATGTTGGGGAAAGGGGGAGGGCCCAGGCTAAGACCATGTTGGGGGGAGGGGGAGGGCCCAGGGTAAGGCCAAGTCGGGGGGAGAGGCCCAAGGTAAGGCCGTGTCGGGGAAAGGGGGAGGGGCCAGGGTAAAGCCATGTCGAGGAGAGGGACCCAAGGTAAGGCTGTGTCAGAGAAAGGGGGAGGGGCCCAGATTAAGGCCATGTCGGGGAGAGGGGAAGTGGCCCAGGGTAAGGCCATGTCGGGAGGAAGGAGAGGGGCCCAGGGTAAGGCCATGTTCGGGAGAGGGGGAGGGGCCCAGGGTAAGGCCGTGTCGGGGAGAGGGGGAGGGGCCCAGGGTAAGGCCATGTCGAGGAGAGGGACCCAAGGTAAGGCCGTGTCAGAGAAAGGGGGAGGGGCCCAGATTAAGGCCATGTCGGGGAGAGGGGAAGTGGCCCAGGGTAAGGCCATGTCGGTAGGAAGGGGAGGGGCCCAGGGTAAAGCCATGTTCGGGAGAGGGGGAGGGGCCCAGGGTAAGGTCATTTTCGGGAGAGGTAGAGGGGCCCAAGGTAAGGCCGCGTTGGGGAAGGGAGTGTGGCCCAGGGTAAGACTGTGTCGGGGAGAGAGGGAGGGCCCAGGGTAAGGCCATGTTGGGGAGAGGGGAAGTGGCCCAGGGTAAGGCCATGTCAGGGGGAGGGCGAAGGCCCAGGGTAAGGCCATGTTGGGGAGCAGAGCAGGAGGGGCTCAAGGTAAGGCCATGTTGGGGGGAGGAGGAGGAGGAGCGGGCGGGTATTGATGACGCATGCGCAAAAATTCCACCCATCTTACTTTCAGTGTTGCACATTGAGAAATAAGAATGAAGTACAGTTAGCCCTTCCACCAGTTTTATTTGATGAAAATAGCGTCTTTTGAGTGAGAGTGGTATTTCGGTGGTAAAAAAAATCTCAATTTTTAAATGGCACGGAAATACCACCGGCAAACCAGTGGTCGGGCTCCATGATGAAAATCGAGCCCATGGTCTTATTTCGCCATATTTACAAATCACTGGTTTTCTGTTTTGAAGAGGATACCTTCATTCTTGAACAGAACTTTCCAATCTTGTTGTCGGGCACAGACTCATTCTAGGCTGAGTCTGAGGAGAGTTTTTCTCAAAGGGATGCCCTTGATCTACATTTGAACTCTCTACAACTTCAGACTGTTTGTCTGCCTGACTCAGACTCAGACTTAAATTCTGACTTTCCCTTGGACTTGTTTCTAGTACATCTGATATAGGATATTCTACTGGTACGCTACTTGCAACCAAACTATCTGACTCATCAGAAATAATCAAATCATTCCAACTTTCAATGCTTCCACATCTGTAGGTAAAATTTGATCAATGTGAACAAACCTAACTTTTCCATGATCAAACATTTTGACCAAATATGTGTGAGGACCACATATCTTCACTACTCTTCCTGGTAACCACTTTAACCATTTATGGTGATGCTTCTTCACTCTAACCTTCTGATTAAATGTCATACTTCTCTCTCTTACTCTACCTCTAGCATGATTCTTTTTATGTCTTAATTGTTTCTGTTCTACTGACTGTGCCAAGTTTGGCTTTAGCAATGAGAATCTGGTTTGTGGCTGTTGTTTGAGAAACAACTCTGCTGGTGTGGGACGTGGCTTGCAGTAAACTTGCGTCGTTCTGTATTCTGACACTGGCCTTGAAGCCTTGGATCAGACTGCCTGTTTCACAGAACACCTTCGGATACTTCTTGATGACATCATCCTTCGCTGCAAATCTCGTTTCAACAAGAAAAATCTCACTCCAATCCAGCTTCAGTGATCCCAACCAATTTCTATCTATCGAGGCAGGCTTGTATCCTGCCACTACTGAGAGGCAAGCTCTGAAACTGATCCTTGTATTTCCCTGGTATGGTGATATGTCCTACCACAGGGATTTGCTCTCTTGAGTTGCCTGGCAGCTCGATCTTCGATTTCTCCAGTGGAAAATCACTCAACTTATTGAGATATAGCGATTCTGGTACTACGCTCACGGATGCACCAGTATCAATTTCCATGGACATCCTGGTTCCTGCAACATTTACTTGGATGACGATACTTCATAAATTGCTGTTAGGTTAATTTGTGCTCCTGATGACGTGCATCACCAGAACCTCCTCATCCTGTTGCTTCTCTTCAATGCTATGTAGTCTCTGGTGATTTCTAGTTAAAGAATTGAACATTGGTTTACTCTTCAGTCAGCATGCCTCACAAGATGCCCAGTTTTCTCGCAGAAAAAACACTTTGCTTTCACATATGGACAGCTTTTATCTATGTGTTGTTCCAGACTTTAATGCACTGTTACCTTGGCCATTTGCTGAGGCCCTGGGGCCCAACTGCCTTTTACTTTCAACCTGCAGGCGATTCACCTCGGTTGTCTGACGACTGGAAATGGCTCGAAATTCTCGGGAATATTGGTCGGCCATATCCATTGACATAGCTGCCTGACAAGCTTAATCAAAAGTCAAGTTAGGAGTTGTCAACAATTTTCTTCTGATCGCTTCATGTTTCATCCCACAAACAAAGCGGTCACGCAATGCTTGGTCCTGAAAGTTTCTGAAATGACCGTGAATGGATAGCTTTTTTAAAGCTACAATGTACTCACTGATACCCTCTTCAGTTAATTGATCGCATAACTTTCAGTAATCTCCAGGGGCTCAGGATGGTAGTGCTAGAATCTCTGTCAGTCAGGTGTCCTTCAGCTTGACGGGAACAAGCACATTTTTCAGGGTTTCCTACACTCGGGGCCTGCTTCAGTCAGTAAAATAGCCCGTTTCCTTTCTAAAACCACCCGGTTACGGTTTTCATCATTGGGGACTTCGATGATACTATTTGCAGTGAAAAACATTTCTGGCCGTTCCACATATGCTCCGAAAGTCTCTTGGTCATGATGGAACTCACCCAAGCACTCTATTATTCCCATAGGCATGGCCATCTGGATTCTTCAATTCAGCCAAGTGTGCTTGTAATTTACCTTGTATTTTTAGCTGTTCTGCAAAACAAAGAACCTTTCAAAGTCTCTCTCTTGGTTGGCTGGCTCATCCACCAACAAAAAATTCAGCTAGGGAATCCAGAAATCTTATCCTACGTCGCTAATGTGATATATTCTTACGACATCACAAACACACATACTTTACAAGATGGCTCCAATACATCATGTGACTTTTATTGTATTTACATCTGCAGTAGCATTACCACTGTAGTCCACTAGGTGGAGCTCTCTATTACAGTGCAGTCTGCAGCTAGGCCTTCTAAATGCAGAGCTGCTCAAGGTCATCCTACAAGGCATCTGCAGTCTTCCCCCACTGAAACTGAGCAGCCTTCCACCAGCCATGCTACAGCCACTTCGTAGGAGCACTAGGTTAGGCAAAGGCACAAACATGACACTCGCTAAGGGACTGCACAAGGATGATTAGCTGATTTTTTCATGTAGTATTGGATGTACAGATATATAAAGTTGGATTGGAATGTTTGCTTTAAGGTGGGTTTTATTTCAGCATTGTAGCCAAGACGATACTGTATGGTCAAGTGTGGGATAAATGTTCATTGGGCTTGTGTTCATTGGCATTGTAGGTGAATGATTTGATCCTGGATATCCCGGGCTGAAAGGGGCTGTCTGCGTTGCCTACTTACTCCCCTTCCCCTTCTTCCTCTTCTGCTTCCTCCTCTTCTTCCTCCTCCTGTTCCTGCTCCTGAGCTGATGGCCCTATCCCTGGTGGTAAAGGCTGTTCCCTCATGATGGCCAGGTTGTGGAGGATGCAGCAGACCCCCATGAATTGAGATACACACACTCCGGTGAGTACTGCAGGGCTCCTCCAGGGCAGTCCAGGCAGCGGAAGCATTGCTTCAGCACCCCAGTGATCTCCTCTACGATGTTTCATGTGGGAACATGGTAACACTTGCAAATATTCACCCTGGTGTTTACCCGTAGTTTTTTTTATTCATTCGCGGGATGTGGGCATCACCGGCAAGGCCAGCAGTTATTGCCCATCCCTAATTGCCCTTGAGAAGGTGACGAGCCAACGCCTTGACAACTGAGTGTCTCGCTAGGCCATTTCACAGGACAGAGTCAACCACATTGCTGTGGGTCTGGAGTCACATATCGGCCAGACTGGGTAAGGACGGCAGATTTCCTTCTCTAAAGGACATTAGTGAACCAGATGGGTTTTTACAAAAAATAAATCAGATTTATTTAACTGAATTTAAATTCCCCAGCTGCTGTGGTGGGAGTTAAATCATATACTCCAGATTATTAGTCCAGGCCTCTGCAAACATTACCAGTAATCTACCATTCCTGTATGGTTATGGTATAAGTGTCCTTCCCTACTGTGGTGCTTCTCGGAATTGCAACCCCAGCAGCAGCCGTGGGAGAAGTGGATGACGGTGGATAACCTGAAGAGGGCAGTTCAGATGTCCTCCTGCACCACCCTCAAGAGTCTGTGGGCCGTGGTGGCTCCACCTCAGACTGTACCATCGCAGCAGAGGCTTCAGCCGTCTGGGCCGCCTGGCTGACTGGCAACGGCAAAGGGCAGTGGTGGAGTGGTGGGGCAGGGAGCAGCAATGCTGGCATCCGGAGAGAGGTCAGTAGGTTCCTGCTCCATGATTCTCACGGTACGATCTCGGGGCCTGTGCTCAGTACCCCACTGACCTGTGAGCATCGCAGACACGCTGCCAACCCCTTTCAGCCACAGAGCCCAGAGCCACCATGGCAGCTGCTTGAGCTTCTATTGCAGCCGTTCACCGTTCCATGCCAACTGCAGTGGGAGATGCGACCTCCGTCATCAGACCCTGCCCAATGTTGGGCCCCATAGCACGCTGCAAGGGATGGACCGGTCTCTCCCCACGTCGGGGAAGGTGGGTTCCAGGCCCTGCCCAATGTTGGGTCCCCTGCTCTGCCTGTGGCCACGGCGTCACCCCTGCCCACCGATTACCGCCAGCATTGCCTCCTCCAGGGGAGTGAGCATGTGGAGTCACCTTCCCCTACCCTGGTCAGGTCCTGCTGCCGCCTGTTGTGTGCTATCTTTTTCTGGAAGAGAAAAAGTAGTGATTGTGAATGAGTGTATTGGCAGGTGTGTGTGTGTGTGTGTGTGTGCGTGTGCGTGTGTGCGTGTGATGCCTCACATGGTTAAAGAGCTAAGAGATGTGCTGAGATGTGAGCCGTGCCTGTGAAGGATGCAATAGTGCGGGGTGTGTCAGTGTCAGTGTACAGTTATATGGTGGATGCAGTGTGTTGAGGTTGTGATGCTGCTGGCGATGCTGCAGTTATTGAGAAGTATGTTTCTGAGACGGGATCTTACCTTGACCACGCGTGTCAAATCATTAATTCTTTTGCGGCACTGCAGCCATGTCCTGGGAACTGTGCAGTGGGCTGTGGCCCACCGGGCGATCTCCTCCCACATCCGTTACATTAGTTGCCTCTGTGTCCTCCTTCCCCCCTGCAGATACAGGACTCCCTCCTTTGCTGTACCTCCTCCAATGCCACGCCCAGCACCTGTGTGCCCTCTCCCTCGGCCCCTGAGCCATTTGGAGTCGTGCTGTTGTGATGCCCTTTCAGTTTCCCTGTGAGCCAACGCACCCCACACCTTCAGTGGAAGTGTGTGCCTGGCAGCTATAAACACTGCTCCAGCAAAATCGCTGTTAATCAAGGTCTGCTTGTTAGCCCTCCAGGTGCATTTAAATCATGCTAATCAGCAACTAGCCCCAAGATTGCGGGCTAAAGCCAAACCTTTAAATAGGTGCTATTTATTAGCACATGACCCACTTAGTGCCAGTTTTCACACTTCCTGCAGAATAACCCCCTTAGTGTTTTCAGCTTATGACATTGCTTCATTCAGTGGAACAGGCTGAGGGAGCACTGACCACACTCGATCAGCTCCGCTAGGCGGGCCAAATTGTTCGCATGTCAGACACGAGACTCCCAAAGCAAGCGCTCTACGTGGAACTCCTTCACGGCAAACGAGCCAAAGGTGGGCAGAGGAAATGTTTCAAGGACACCCTCAAAGTCTCCCTGATAAAGTGCAACATCCCCACCGACACCTGGGAGTCCCTCAACAAAGACTGCCCTAAGAGCATCCGGGAGGGCGCTGAGCACCTCGAGTCTCGTTGCTGAGAGCATGCAGAAATCAAGCGCAGGCAGAGGAAGGAGCGTGCGGCAAATCAGTCTCACCACCCACCCTTTCCCTCAACCACTGTCTGTCCCACCTGTGACAGGGACTGTAATTCCCGTATTAGACTGTTCAATCACCTAAGGACTCATCTTTAGAGTGGAAATACGTCTTCCTTGATTCTGAGGGACTGCCCATGATGATGGAAAAGACTACAGTATTCATCCTTTGAATTTAATTGGACCCCTTCCCACCACCTTGCCTGTCTGATCTGGTTGTTAGTGGCATGCAGTATATCACAGGCTGTAACAGCTTTGCAGGAAATAGATTGTCGACCTGACATTACTTACTAAGTTTTGTTATAAACAAAGTGTTATGTTCAGAATAACTCCACAAGACTGTATTGTAAGCTCAAGCTGTTGTGACCTTTAATGTGACTCCAGAATGAGGAAGCAGCATGGTGAATCACCTTTTAAACCTGCTTGCCCAGGGTGCACAGGTGACCCTTAGGTCTCCCACAGGTGTGCCCTCTGGTGGCAAGTCTTACATATTGGTGAAGTTTACATGCATACATAATATCACTCCCCCCCAATGTCTTATGTACAAGTTATTTACAGGTTGAGGCGATCTGGCACTCTGCGTTCCCGGGTCGATTGCCTGAGTTGAAGTCCTGGCATGGGTGAGTTGGTCGGATCGTTGCTGCACGGCCGTATGGCTGGTCTGATCGGACTGTCGGGCATGGTGGGTTCATCCTCGTGGTTGGCAGTGAGGTCGATTGTGTTAGTGGGTCGCTGGGGGCCAGGTCCTTTCACAGTGGTTCCTGGTTATCGGTAGTTCGCAGTTTGGTCTGGTCCAAATGCTTTCTGCGTTTGCCCATTACGTGGTTTCACAACAAACACTCCATTTTCATCACAAACATTCCATTCCACTCTTTGGCTAATACAGCACTAGCAGCCCATCTGGGGCCATGAACATGGTCTACATCATTTATTCTGATGTCGTATGGAGGAGCCGTGCAATCATGGTACATTCTCTGCTGATAGCATACAGAAGGTTCGGTTCTGAGTGATTCTGTCTGGTGACTGCGTAGCATCCGGGATAGCCGGGTCTGTAGAGAGTCTACTGTGACATGTGTGATGCTTGGCTTTATGATTTGGGCTGCCCGCTCCGGACTATTGTTGCTGACACTAATGTCTGGCAAGCCCAGGATGGCAGTTATGGCCTTGAGACTTTCAGTAGTGGCAGGAGGCCGTATGGTCCCCATGGATCCTGGGCCATGGTATGGGGTGCACCACCGACTGTATGTAGCCTCTCTGCCTTTCTTTGCAACGTTGCAGGGTTGCCCCATAGGGGCCAACCTGATGGGATGAGCATTTTGTCTTTGCGACGGATAAGCTGCACCATCCCGTCTAGCGGTTCGCCGTTAGCAGGCGGTAACGTGGGATCCTGGCTGGTCCAGGTCCTAAACTGGGGAGCTGTTACGGTTGACTCCTCGCTCTCTAGCACTTCCATAACAACGAGCAGGTCTGCGGGCTGCGCCATTTCCACCCCGGTGGTGGGCAACGGTAGCCAACTGAGGGCATCAGCGCCGTTCTCAGTGCCTGCCCCGTGGCAGATCATGTTACAGTGCACAGACAGTGTTAGACTTATTCGAAACAAAGCATTAATAATAGTGCCTCTGCTCTCCAAAAACTGTGGGATAGGCAGCTTGTCTGACTCGAGCAAATATTGAGACACTCTCTGGTACGTCTCGTTTGTCCCGTGAACGCAGGCTACTGCCTTGGGTAACTTATTGGATACATGAACAACCGGTTGGGGCTCGCCCGCTACTTTGGCTTGCTGTACAACACGCCCGACCTCGTGTGATAACACATCACTTGTTACAAGTACTTTATCAGATACATATACAACTGGTTGCTGTTCGCCCACTACTTTGGCTTTTTGTAAGGTACCCCCAACCCCATATGATAATACATCATTGGCCGCGAAAGGGCGCTTACATGGGTTACACAGTGCAAACAACTTATTGAAACGTAGTGGGTTCCTGGCCTTCTCAGCGGCTGCCCCTTTGCCCCAATCCAGTCGTCTTCCTTGCTGGGCAACACATGCCTCTGTTTCATTGCGGCGACATCCCGTGGTCTGGATGCTCTCCCGTCCCATGGTCTGGACGCACTTTCGTCCCGTGGTCTGGACGCACTCTCGTCCTGTGGTCTGGATGCACTCTCGTCCTGTGGTCTGGATGCTCTTTCAGTCCGTGGTCTGGACGCACTCTCGTCCGTGTCCGTGATGCCAACTGCCACGATCTTCTCCCCAGGAATTTTGCCTCTGGTGTCGGGAAGACGCATTCGGATCGTTTCGGCTGAAGTTCAACTCTGCCTGGTTGACCTGGAGCTTCTTCCATCGTCGCGAAGAGGTCATCGGCTTTGGGTGGTGGGTACCGCGCCTGTACCACTGCCTGGGTTGATCGTTACCTCCTCGTGGTTGTGATGAGCGGGCTGTGCCTCGGGGATCTGCAAATGGATCTGCACTTCGATGCCTGGTTCAGCTGAAGGTGGGGGATTGCTCAGCCTTTGAGCAAGGGAGACGTTGTTCGCCGGTGAAGGTGCACAGAGGTCTTCCCAATTCCATCGAATCTTCACCATCCACCTTCTACCAAGCAGCGTTGGTCCATCACCTGAAACAATCCACAGTGGTAAAGTATTCCCTCATGGGATACTTTTATGTCTGCACTACCAATAACTGGTATCAGTTCCTTGGTGTAGGTGTGCAGCTTTGCCTGAATCGGGATCAGCTTGGGTCATTGTGCTCTGTCGCCCCACAGCCTCTCGAATGCCTTCTGGCTCATTATTACAAAGAAGAACCAAGCCCGCCAAAATTATACAAAGAGTTGTGAACAGATTTGTCGGCAAGATTAGAACACTGAAATCGTATAACTGACCCCTGTTTTTAACAGAGGTTAGGTGGTTGCTAGGTAGCTACGAGGCTGCTACCACCTCAGATGACACTTTGACTGACAGACTAGTACCACACTATGCTGTGTCATCAAGACAAAGAGAGAAACCAATGCATCAGTTGTAAACTAACTTCTCCAGCCTCGAAGTCCTGAATTCCTGAAGGAAGGAAGAACATCACCATCGCAGCAGCGACTGACCACAGTCAACATGGTATCAAGGGACAAACAACCGCGATCTACCGTTAACTATCAAAAGGGTTGGTAAGCATAGTCCCTGCATGCCCTGGAGTCTAACCTAGCTAGAATTAGGCATTGGGAGATGGGAGGTATAATTTTACTGCAACCCCCTTTGAATGTGTAGTGCATGGTTCTTTATTCGAGTGATTTGTGATTTTAAGTTTGACCTTGTACCTTTCCTTGTATTGTTCTTTATTAGAGTGATTGTAAGTTTGGTATTTTCTTACTAGAGTAATAAGCCTGTATTACCCTGACTGTAATAAAAACAAAGTTCTTTGCATCAAACCAGTGTCCTTTGCACTTTTGTCACACCCCCCCAAATAAATCCAGAGTACAGAACCCAAGGGAGTGGGAGCGATTCGAACCGCTCAAGTTGGTCAGAAGGGAACCTGACCCCCTCATAGAGACCACAGCCCCCTTACAAGTGTTGTTGGAGCTGCACTCATCCAGGCAAGTGGGGAATATTCCATCACACTCCTGACTTGTGCCTTGTAAATGGTGGAAAGGCTTTGGGGAGTCAGGAGGTGAGACATTCGCCGCAGAATACCCAGCATCTGACCCGCTCTTGCAGCCACAGTATTTATGTGTCTGGTCCAGTGAAGTTTCTGGTCAATGGTGACCCCCAGGATGTTGATGGTGGGGGATTCGGTGATGGTAATGTCGTTGAATGTCATGGGGTGGTTAGACTCTCGCTTGTTGGAGATGGTCATTGCCTGCCACTTGTGTGGCGCGAATGTTACTTACCACTTATCAGCCCAAGTCTGAATGTCGTCCAGGTCTTGCTGCTTGTGGACATGGGCTGCTTCATTATCTGAGGAGTTGCGAATGGAAATGAACTCTGTACTGTGATCAGGGAACATCCCCACTTTTGCCCTTATGATGAAGCAGCTGAAGGTGGTTGGGCCTAGGACACTGCCCTGAGGAACTCCTGCAGCAATGTCCTGGGGCTGGGATGATTGACCTCCAACAATCACAATCATCTTCCTTTGTGCTGGGTATGACTCCAGCCAGTAGAGAGTTTTCCCCCTGATTCCCAGAGACTTCAGTTTTACTCGGGCTCCTTGATGCCACACTCAGTCAAATGCTGCCTTGATGTCAAGGGCAGTCACTCTCACCTCACCTCTGGAATTCAGCTCTTTTGTCCATGTTTGGGCCAAGGCTGTAATGAGGTCTGGAGCCGAGTGGTCCTGGCGGAACCCAAACTGGGCATCGGTGAGCATGTTATTGGTGAGTAAGTACCGCTTCATAGCATTGTCGACGGCACCTTCCATCACTTTGGTAAGGGTTGAGAGTAGACTGATGGGGCTGTAATTGGCCGGATTGGATTTGTCCTGCCTTTTGTGGACAGGACATACCTGGGCAATTTTTCACATTGTTGGCTCGATGCCAGTGTTGTAGCTGTACTGGAACAACTTGGCTAGAGGCGCAGCTGTTTCTGGAGCACATGTCTTCAGCACGACAGCCAGGATGTTGTTGGGGCCCTTAGCCTTTGCTGTATAAAGTGTGCTCAACCGTTTTTTGATCTCAGTGAATCGAATTGGATGAAGACTGGCTTCTGTGATGGTGGGAACCTCAGGAGAAGGCTGCTTGTCTGCTTGCTTTACATTTGATCAAGTGCTTGAGCAGCTACCCTTTACACTGTTCCTCTCCAATGGCCATTCTCCCAGCTCCTTACATGCTTCCACCCCACTAAAAGTTTCTCATGGTATTACATTACATAGAACGGACAGCACAGAAACAGGCCATACACCCAATAGGTCAGTGTCGGTGTTTATGCTCCACACCAGCCTCCTCCCACCCTACTCCATCTCACCCCATCAACATATCCTTCTATTCCTTTCTCCCTCATGTGTACTTATCTCGCTTCCCCATAAATGCATGATCGCCTCAACTACTCACTGTGGTAGCGAGTTCCACATTCGAAACACCCTCTGGGTAAAGAGGGGACATGAGTGAAATAAATAATGTGAAGTGAAGCTTTTCACACTGGCTCCATACGGAAATGGCCTGCCGGGTATGAAAATCAGATGTCTAGCTGTCAGCAGACAAGAACCTCCAATCCTTGGGGCACTGAGATGAACTCTACCCCTCGGCACCTACTCTCATTCCACTTCTAGATGTGCCCAAGGAGGAAGAAACATATGAGACAGACCCAGGCCTCTCTGAGTGTGACCCTGTAAGCACTCCAGAACATGTGGCTACTCTCACTTTAACTCTCACTCCTGAGCATCTCTGATTATAATCGCACATCGTGCCTTCTGTTGCCTGGGCCCCAAGCTCTGGAACTCCCTCCCTAAACCTCTCTGCCTCTCTACCTCTCTTTCCTCCTTCAAGACGCTCCTTTAAACATATCTCTTTCACCAAGCTTTTGGTCACCTGTGCTAATTTCTACTTATGCAGCTCCATGTAAATTTTTTTAAATGTCGCATAATACTCCTGTGACGGTTCACTATGTTAAAGGCGCTATATAAATACCAGTTGTTGTTGTTGTTATTGTTAACCCTCACGAACACCAGAGAGTGAAGTCACAAGATAATGACAGATTGGCCTATCAGAGCCCATCCTGAAGTCCCTTCAGTGCTGCATCTAACTGTAACTAATTTCATGATTAGCTACTTCACTACTGAATCTTTGATTTGGAATCATTGCATAAAATTACCTGAAATCTGGCACTAGATTACTAGGAATAGAGAGCACTGAGAATAGCTGGTGTGTGAAACAGAAACACAGCAAGATTGCATGGAGAGATGAGTCTGATTATCTGGATGGTAGATGGTGTCGAGTTTTACCCACCATCTAACCCAGCTTGAAATCTTTACTGCTGACACTGGTACAAAGAGTGGAGAAATGTGCTGTGATAACACAGTTTGCCCTCACGGGAAATCACCATCTAAACATTCACGAGAAAATATGGCAATTACCACTGCGTGAATTAACGCATTGAGTTTGGAGTATGAATGAGGCATTCTGAAGTGACACATCTGAGGACTATAGGGGTGAAATTGGCCTTTTTTATAGCCCCATTCGCACCTCCCGGTGGGGGGTGGGGGGGTGGGCTAATTGGGCACACCGAGGTTATTGCCTGGGGGAAGGGGTCGATAGCGCCCCTGGGGAAGTTGCCCCGAAAGATTGGGGCCGTTGTTCTGGTAGCGCCGTCCCCTGCGATTTTCTCCCGCGGACAGGCACGCGCATGGCGATGACATCATCACCGTGCACGCAGACCCCTTATCAACACGCGCCGACACCTTTATGACCCGCGGGGGAGATTGGCCCACGGGAACGATGTTGGCGCTGGGTGATGCCACCGACAGATTTACGGGGTCACAAAGCTGCGGTGGTTGGGGCGCACTGGCCGCCCGTGAAGGGGAGGGCACAGTGCCGCAGCCGCCATCTTTTTTTGCAGATGGCACAACAATGGCGGCCGCTGGTTCGGCCGGGCTGCCGGCAGCGAGCCTGGCACTCCCTCGTGAGTGCCAGGTTGCTGTCCTAGCCGAAACCCTCCCCAGTGGCCCAGTGGGTGCCATGGAAGTGGCTGCAGAGTTCGTAGCGCACCTCCCCTTTAAGAGAAGGGGAGAGACGTTTTGACAAGGCTTTCAAGTAAAAGGCCCGAATTTTGGGTCACTTTCCTCCTCTTGGTGCCAGCCGATAAATGTTCATTTTATTCGAATTATGCGCCCCAAACCTGGCGCAGGGCAATTTCACCCCGATATATATCATATTGATTCTGTTGCAAAGCAGGAGCTTGTATTTATATAGCATCTTTCACAAACTCGGGATATCCCAAATCAGTTCACAGCCAAGGGACGTACTTTTGAAGTGTAGTCGCTGTTGTAATGTAGGAAACGTGACAGCCAATTTGCACAAAGCAAGCTCCCATGCTCCCACAATGATAATCTGCTGTAATGATGTTGGTTGAGGGATAAATATTGGCCAGGACACCGGTGGGGGGAGAATTCCCCTGCTCTTCTTTGAGAATTTCCATGGGATCTTTAGTGCCCACCTGAGAGAGCAGATGGGGCCTCCGAACTGTTACCAACTCTAGTTGCATGTGTTCCCACTTGCAATAACACCACCATGGCAGCCCCATCAAGCAGCCGTTTCCCCGTGTCCAATATTTTTTATAACTAATAAACAAAAATGTTCAAAGAAAATTAACAAAAAAGCAGAATATTTTTTAATGCCCCTGTGGTTTTTCTCCCGGTGTTGCTCACAGCTGTGTCCTAGAGATTAATTTCAAAATCCTCGAGACTCCAGGGTAATCCTGGAGGGGTTGGCAACCCTAGGCCACGGTTTAATCTCACATCTGAAAGACGGCACCTCTGGCATTATAGCACTCCCTCAGTACTGCATTGCAAGTGTCAGCCTGGATTATGCAGGAATATTCAGAAATGTATAACAGATTGTGAAAAAATGGGGTTGTCGGGAGGGTAGTGAAGAATTAAAGCTGTGTATGTCTAGCTCTGTTTTTCAAAGATGGCAATAACACTGCTCAAACAGTCCCAACATAATTACCATTGTTTATTTTACAGGGAAATATTTACTGTTTCGCAGTGTAAGTCGGTTACACAGTGCAAGAACAAAAATGCAAGAAATGGTGTTTGAGTTGATAATTCTGTGCAGACTTGGCACAGACTTGCCATGTTTGGACATCACAGGATGAATGCGATAACTTCTCACCCGTCTCACCAATTGCAGATAAAAGGGTCACTTTTCTCCACCATTGTTTCCACAAGAGTTTAAAAGGTTAACTTTGGGGACAGGGTTTGGAACAATAAATATACCTTAAAATAAATATTAGAGATGGAGCTGAAATCAACTGAGAGCAGCAGTTCCTGACGCAGAGGAGGGTGTGTCTGTTTCTGTGTGTTTCCTTGGCAGTCTCCGTCAGAGGTATTGATGTGATAAAAGTTCAAAATCACCAGAACCCAATGTACTGAGAACTTTAATATCACTTTTGTAATATTGCCTGCACACAGAATGCAGCTGACATAAAATTACATAGAAGTACAGCCCAACTGGTCCGTCCCTATGTTTATGTTCCACACGAGTATCTTACTGTTATGTATGTAATAACTCGATAGACTGAATACTATAAACTAACACAGATACAAACCTGGCTCTGCTTTATTAGGGCCCAAAGTGATTACATTACATGATGGCTTGCCTTTTATACCTGGGCTGCACACACGTGTGCACAGCCCAATGACCTCCGACAGTCGTGCCACCTGGTGGCTAGTAACTCCAAGCATACATACATGACAATATCCCCCTTTAAGATATTAGTAACAGTCTTTTTACAAATTGAGACGGTCCGGGGCTTCCCGCTCACGGGTTGATCGTCTCAGTTCAACTCCAGCCTTGGGCGAGCTTTCTGAGTCTGTTATGGCTGGGGGCTGGGTAGCCGATCTGATGGGAGTGGCAATGACCATTTCAGGGATTGAAAGTCCAGATTCATTGATGACAGTGGAATCCTCTGATGACTGAGGGTAGGTTGGTTGTGTCTTCCTCAGACTGTTCCGGTTCATCCTTATCTGATCAATATGTTTCCTGCATGTTTGCCCATTCTTGAGCTTGACGATAAACACTCTGTTACCCTCCTTGGCTGTAACAGTACCGGCAATCCACTTGGGACCTTGACCATAATTCAGTACATACACAGGATCATTAACAGAAATGTCAAGTGACACAGCAGCGCGATTATGATACCACTGCTGACTTTGATGTCTGTATTCAACATGATCGTTCAAGTCAGGGTGGACAAGAGAGAGCCTGGTCTTGAGACCTCTCTTCATCAATAGATCAGCAGGGGAGACCCCAGTAAGCATGTGGGGTCTTGTCCTGTAACTAAGCAATATGCATGACAAGCGAGTCTGCAGTGAACCTTGAGTTACACGTTTCACACTCTACTTGATGGTTTGGACAGCACACTCTGCTTGACCATTAGATGCGGGTTTGAATGGTGCTGACCTCATATGTTTGATACCATTGAGTTTCATGAACTCTTGAAACTCCAGACTAGTCAAGCAAGGTCCATTGTCACTTACAACGATGTCAGGCAGACCCTGAGTGGCAAACATGATATTAAGGCCCTCAATGATAACTGGATGACATGATTATACACTCTGTCCACTTGGAATATGCATCCATCACAACTAAAAACATCTTTCCCAGGAAGGGACCTGCAAAGTCGGTGTGGATCCTGGACCATGGTTTAGATGGCCATGACCACAGACTCAGCGGCAATTTCGCTGGTGCTTTACTTAACTGCATGCAAGTGTTGCACTGATGCACACATGATTTCAGGTCAGAGTCAATTCCAGGCCACCATACATGAAACCTGGCAATGGCTTTCATCATGACAATACCGGGATGAGTGCTATGTAGATCATGTACAAATTTATCTCTGCCTTTCTTAGGCATAACAACATGATTACCCCACAGTAAACAATCTGACTGAATAGATAGTTTGTCTTTGCGACGGTTGTAAGGTTTGGTCTCCTCACACATTTGCTTGGGTATGGCAGACCAATCACCACTAAGGACACAACATTTCACAACCGATAATATCGGGTCTTGGCTGGTCCAGGTCTTAACTTGTTGAGCCGTGACAGGGGTTCCTTCACTTTCAAAAGCATCCATAACTAACAGTAGGTCTGCAGGTTGTGGCGTCTCCACTTCTGGTGTGGACAACGGCAGATGGCTCAGTGCATGGGCATAATTCTTAGTGTCAGGTCTATGGCGAATGACATAATCACAGGCAGATAATGTCAGCGCCCATCTCTGGATGCGAAACAATGCATTGGTATTGATACCTTTGTTTTCTGAAAATAATGAAATGTGTGGCTTGTGATCTGTTTCCAGTTCAAACCGAAGACCGAACAGGAACTAATGCATCTTTTTAACCCCTATACACACAGGCTAATACTTCTTTTTCTACCATGCTGCCTTTGTCAAACTTTTAGAAGCATACGCAACAGGTTGTAGTTTACCCGACTCATTAGCTTGTTGGAGCATGCAACCAACTCCATATGACGAAGCATCACAGGCCAATACTAGATGCTTACACGGATCATAATGTATCAGCAGCTTGTTAGAGCAAAGCAGATTAGTAGCTTTCTCAAAAGCTCTGTCTTGACACGGACTCCAAACCCAGTTGTCGCCTTTTCTTAGCAGCATGTGCAGTGGCTCTAATAAAGTGCTCAATCTAGGTAGGAAATTACCGAAGTAGTTGAGTAGATCAAGGAACGAATGCAGCTCCGTCACATTCTGAGGCTTGTGTGCATTTTTGATGGCCTTGGTTTTCGAGTCTATAGGCCTGATGCAGTCAGCAGAAATTTTCCTCCCCAGGAATTCGACTTCTGGTACCATGAAGACACACTTTGAACGTTTCAGTCTGAGTCCCACTTTGTCCAGATGATGTAAAACCTCTTCCAGGTTGTTCAGATGTTCGGTGGTGCCACGACCTGTGACCAGGATGTCATCTTGGAACACAACGGTTCTAGGGACGGACTTCCGTAGACTCTCCATGTTCCTCTGAAATATGGCTGCAGCCGAACAAATTCCGAAAGGACACCTGTTGTAGATAAATATTCCTTTATGAGTGTTGATGCACGTAAGTTTCTTCGACGTCTCGGCCAGCTCCTGTGTCATGTAGGCTGACGTCAGATCCAGTTTAGTGAATGACTTCCCCCCGTTAGCGTTGCAAACAGGTCATTAGCCTTCGGTAACAGGTATTGATCCTGTTTCAAAACTCGGTTGATCATAACCTTGTAGTCTCCATAAATCCTGATAGAGCCATCATTCTTCAACACAGGAACAATGCGGTTGGCCCATTCGTTAAATTCAACCGGTGATATGACCCCTTCACATTGGAGTCTGTCCTGTTCAATTTCGACCTTCTCCCTCATCATGTACGGAGCCGCCCGAGCTTTATGATGGACAGGTCTTGCATCCAAGTCCACGTGAATCTGCACCTTGGTTCCCGTGAATTTGCTGATACCTGGTTCAAATAGCGAGGGGAACTTGCTCAGCACTTGAGCACATGGAGTATCATCCTCTGACGACAACGTTTGATATCATTCCAATTCTACTTGATTTTTTTCTAGCCAATTCCTGCTGAACAGCGTTGGACCATTGCCTGGAACAATCCATAACGGTAAATCATGAACCGCACTATCATACGACACCGTGATTACTGCACTGCCAATCACGTTATGAGTTTTTTTGTGTACGTACGCAACTTGGCATTGATTGGACTCAGCTTAGGCCTCACAGCCTTAGTATCCCACAGCCTGTCAAATGTTCTCTGGCTCATTATTGATTGACTCGCACCCGTGTCCAATTCCATCGTTACCGGCACACCGTTAAGTTTCACATTAATCATTATAGGTTGGCTCTTTGTCAGGAACGGATACAGTCCATATACTTCCTCCTCTGATATCTCGGATTGCATATCCGGACCCACGCTGTACTGGGCATCATCCTCCATGTGGTGTGTCACAGCACGCTGGCTCAGTTGCGAACACATGCGCTGGAGATGCCCCAGTCTCGAACAGCCTTTACAAATGTACTGTTTAAACCGACACTGATGAGGCCGATGATTGCCCCCAGAACGCCAACATGGTGAAATCGGATTCGTTCCCGTTGGAGGACTTTGGGCAGCCACAGATTTTGCATACGCAGTCAAGTAGGCCCTGCCATATGCAGCTCTGCCAAACGACGATACAATCTTGTTTACAGTACTTGCCGAGTTCCGATTTTTCGATGATATCTGCTTTAAGTTTTTGTCCGTCGTCATGCATGCCTGGGCAATCGTGACGGGCTTGCTCAAATTCAACGTCTCCGCTGCCAGTAGCTTACGCAGGATCGCCTCGTGGTTGATGCCGATTATAAAGGAGTCCCGCAGCATGTCTCCCAATGCGTTTTCGAGATAGATGTCTCAGGTCGGCAACGAATTCCGACATATCCTGGCTCTCAGAACAAACGTGCGTATAGAATCGATATCATGAGATGATGATGCCTTCTTCTGGTTTGAGATGGTCACGTGCCAGAGCACACAATTCCTCATAGTCCTTTCCGTTGGACTTACAGGTGAGAGAAGAATCTTTGAGTCCATAGATTTTCAGACACAAACCGTGAGGAAGACCGCCCTGCGCCTAACTGCGTCAGTGGGTTCCCTCCATTTTATTGGCCACGAAGTACTGGTCCAGGTGAGCTACAAAATCTGCCCAGTCCTCTCCCTCCAGCAATCTCTCCAGAATTCCAATTGTGCTCATTTTTGCATACGAAGATTCTTAAGTTACCTCGTTGCCAAATGTTATGTATGTTAGAACTTGATAGCCTGAATACTGTAAACTAACACAGCTACAAACATGGTCCTCCTTTATTAGGGCCCAAAATGATTACATTAAAAGATGGCTGGCCTTTTATACCTGGGTCACACACACATGCGTACAGCCCAATGACCTCCGACAGTCACGCCACCTGGTGGCTAGAAACCCCAAGCATACATACATACATGACATTACCACCTCACTTTATCGAACCCTATCAATGTAACATAAGGACATAACCTTCTATTCATTTCTTCCGCATGTACTTATCTTGTACATCGTCGAGAGCATGCAGAAAACAAGCGCAGGCGTGCGGCAAACCCGTCCCACTCATCCTTTCCTTCAACCACTGTCTGTGCCACCTGTGACAGAGACTGTAATTCCTGTTGTAAAGTCCTGTCCCTGAAGTACAGACTCACACAAGGCACATGCTGAAGTCAAGGTCACTCAGGACCTGCACCTTTATTTCACAGCTCTCGAATGCCACACTTGCCTGAGACCGGTCTTAAAATACCTGTGTGGAACAGGTATGCAGTGTCTCCTGCAAGTGCACCCCTGGTGGTAAGGTATGCTAGTGGTTACAGGTCATAATTAGTTACAGTCATGTATAGCATGGTAAGATACAGTTATGTACAGTAATGTGAGATACATGACATCACCCTCCCCCAAGGTCTTATTGTCTTTATAGATTCAGTCTCTCAGGTGGTCTACGCTCTCGCATGGAGCGTCTTTGTTGTGGTTCAGTTGTTTGCCTTGGTGCCTGTTTTTCTTTTGGTGTGATTGTTGGTATCTTGCCTGGGCTGTCTGTTGAGATAGCCCTTTCCTCAGTTTGTCCCCTCTGTCTGTCCACCAGGTGTGGTGTGAGTTCCACATTGTAGTCTGCCTCTGGTTCTGCAGTGTTGTTGGAAAATCTACTTTTTACTTGGTCTACATGCCCCCGGCAGGTTTGGCCATTGTCCATTTGTACCACCAGTAGCCTGTTTCCTTCCTTGCCTGTTACTGTCCCTGCAAGCCATTTGGGACCCCTGCCATAGTTTAGCACAAACACTTTGTCCCCTATCTCATTCCACCTCCCCCTCGAATTTCGGTCATGGTACTCGGTAGGCTTACGGCGCTTTGCCTCAACGATTTCATGCATGTCTGGGAGGATTAACAAGAGCCTTGTCTTTAAGGTCCGTTTCATCAATAGTTGCGCAGGGGGAACCCGAGTCAATGAATGCGGACGAGATCTGTATGCCAGCAGCAGTCGCGACAGGCGGCCCTGCAGCGTGGGACCTTGGATTTTAAGCATGCCTTGTTTAATGATTTGCACTGCTCGCTCCGCTTGGCCATTGGAGGCCGGCTTGAACGGTGCCGTCTTAACGTGATTTATGCCGTGGTCAACTATAAAATCTTGGAATTCTGCGCTGGTGAAGCACGGACCATTATCACTGATCAATTTGTCAGGAATTCCGTGCATTGCAAACATGGTTCCAAGGCGGAGGTGGTGCTTGAGTTTAAAGTGGTGCATTTGATCCACTTTGAAAATGCATCGACGACTACGAGGAACATTTTGCCCATGAATGGGCCCGCATAGCCTATGCGCACCCGCGACTACGGTTTGGTTGGCCAGGGCCAGGGGCTCAGAGGGGCCTCCCTGGGGGCATTACTGAGTTGGGCACAAATGGTGCACCGTTGGACACAGAGCTCCAAGTCCGCGTCAATGCCAGGCCACCAGACGTGGGATCTGGCTGTGGCCTTCATGAGAACGATCCCCGGGTGCTCACGGTGGAGCTCCCGGACAAATGCCTCTCTGCCTCACAGAGGCATGACTACTCAGCTGCCCCACATCAGGCAGTCTGCCTGTAATGACAGTTCATGTATGCGCCTATGGAAAGGTTTGATCTCCTCGTCGCCTAACCAGTCTTTGGTTACAAAGCTTTGCTGGAGCCTTTCTATAAAGTCCTCCCAATTATCTCCAGCATTGTATTTTTCATCTGAGCCATTGGTCGCCATTCTGTGGGTTCTATAATCCTGTAACTCGTTGCCACTGTAAAGTCCTGTCCCTGCAGTACAGACTCACATGAGGCACATGCTGAAGTCAAGGTCACTCAGGACCTGCACCTTTATTTCACAGCTCTCGAATGCCACACTTGCCTGAGACCTGTCTTTACATACCTGTGTGGAACATGTATGCAGTATCTCCTGCAAGTGCACCCCTGGTGGTAAGGTATGCTAGTGGTTACAGGTCATAATTAGTTACAGTCATGTATAGCATGGTAAGATACAGTTATGTATAGTAATGTGAGATACATGACACCTGTAATGGACTGTTCAGTCACCTAACAACTCACTTAAGGGGCCCAAATTTGCCCCTCCGGTTTTTTCGGCTCACTCACGTGAGGTGAGCCGACTTCCTATGTTCAAAACAGCGGCGAAAAGATATCTCCGTATTCTCTCTGCTCTGTCGACTTTCCTTGTGCTTGGCGCGGCATGGCGATTCAATTAGCGGGTGGAGCTAGGGCCCTGAGCTCAAAAGAGTGCCGGCAGCTCAACGCATGCACAGTAGCTCCTCTGCAGCGTGGGACCTGAAGACCTGCCCCTATCCCCGGCCAAGTGGACCCCGCACCGGCCGGCCTGCCCGCTGACTCCCCAGGCCGAGGGAGGACTTGAGTTTTAATTTTTATTTATTGATGGTTGTGCTTTGTTTAGTGAGGAAATTTTTGATGGGGGGGTGCGGGGAGGAGAATTTTGATCGGGGTGGGGGAGAGGTGGGCAGGAAACGTTTTGATCCGGGGGGGTGAAGAGTGTTTTGATCCGGGGGGCAGTCAGCAGTCCCTCAGAGGAGAAGTCTATCAGTCCCTCGGAGAAGTTCAGCAGTCCCTTGGAGGAGAAGTCCACCAGTCCCTCGGAGTTGACTCCTGCAGCCTCCGTGTTCTGCGAGTCCAGCCTGCTATGTGTTGTGTGTGACCAGTTCCCTGCGCTCTCTCTCCCGCCCGGGCGTCCCACCCGCCCGCACCTATCCCCAATAGAGTAGCCTCTCGCACCGGCAGGCCCACTGACTTCCCAGGCAAGTTATGAAGGTAGGATTTAAGTTTTATTTTTTATTTATTATTTATTTATTTTTAAAAAATTATTATTGATGGTTTTTATGCTTCTTGAATATTGTTGTGAAGGTGTTTAGTGTTTTGCAAGGTCCTCTCCGCTTCCCTCCCGCGCTCCCCGCCCCCACCCTGCAATCTTTGGCTACCTGCGCTGATTTCTTAACTCTCCGCAAGGGTTTTCTGTGCGGCCACAAGTGGCCACATACGCTGGCCTAAGTTAGTTTGGAGCAACTATTAGCTGTCCAAAGTGGCCTAAATGGCCAAAACAGGTGTAGGTGGCTGGTAACGCCCACTTCTAAAAGAAAAACAGAACTAGAAAAAATCCTAACTAACTCACTTACACTGGTGCAAATTAAATGTGCAGAATGGGGATTTTTAAGATACTCCAGAAAAATCAAGTTGTTCCAAAAAAAATGGAGCAACTCCTGGACAAATTTGGGCCCAAGGAGTGGAAGCAAGTCTTCCTCGATTCCGAGGGATTGCCTATTGTGGTGTCTCTGTACCTTGGTACAAACTCACACGAGGCATGTATATATCAAACATGGTCACTCTGTGACCTTCACTTTATTCCCAAGAAGTGCTGACCCTGGGTGGGACCTCCCCTTTTATACCTGGAAACCCAGGTGAGGAATGTCTCCCACAAGCTCATCCCCTGTGGTCAGGGTGTGCATTTCAAGGGTACAGGTACAGTGTGCATGAGTTACAGTTACATAACTATTGTCATTGCAAGATGGTGAAATACATGACATCACCTCCCCCCTTGAGTCTTTTAGTTTCAGAGGTTAAGTCTGTCAGGTGGCCGACGCTCTCTCGTGGAGTGCCGCAGTTGTGCCTCTGGTGGCTGAGCCTCAGCATGCGTCTCTGTCACTTGAGGTGATTCCGGCCTGTCCGGGCTGGCCGCAGGGCCTGTGCATGATGAGGGCTGTCTTTGTTGCTCGTACGCTGGCAGTGGTGTGGGTTCTATCTCATCATGCTCTTCTTCTGGTTCCTCCGTGTCTATGCTGAGCCTTGTCTTTTCTTGGTCCAAGTGTTTGCGGCATATCTGCCCATTGTTTAGTCTGACCACCATGACCCTGTTTCCTTCTTTGCCAATTACGGTGCCCTCAAACCATTTGGGTCCCAAAGCATGGTTAAGAACAAATACCGGGTCATCTAATTCTATACACCTCCCCCTTGAGCCTCGATCATGGAGCTCAGTTTGGGACTGGCGCTTGCCCTCAACAATGTCTGCCAGGTCTGGGTGAATGAGGGAAGCCGCATCTTGAGTGTGCGTTTCATGAGGAGTTCTGCTGGCGGGACTCCCGTGAGCGAGTGTGGCCAGGACCTGTAGGCCAGCGGGAGGCGCGATAGGCGGTACTGAAGGGAGGGTCCTTGGATGAATAGCATGCCCTGATATATGACTTGGACCGCCCATTCCGCCTGCCCATTGGAAGCCGGCTTGAACGGCGCTGTCCCGACGTGCTTGATCCCATTGCCCGACATAAACTCTTGGAATTCATGGCTGGTAAAACACGGGCCATTGTCGCTGACCAGGATATCCGTCAAGCCGTGGGTCGCGAAAACCCTACGCAAACTCTCCACTGTGATGGATGTCGTGCACGAGTTCAATATGGTGCACTCAATCCACTTCGAGTTTGCATCGACTACGATCAGGAACATTTTCCCCATGAATGGGCCCGCATAGTCTACGTGAATACGTGACCATGGCCTGGTGGGCCAGGGCCACGGGCTGAGTGGAGCCTTCCTGGGGGCATTGCCCAGCTGAGCACACATCGTGCACCTGCGAACCCAGTGTTCCAGGTCTGAGTCAATCCCCGGCCACCATATATCTGACCAGGCAATGGCCTTCATTAACACGGTGCTCGCTGTGGAGTTCCCTGATGAACGCTTCCCTTCCTTTCTGGGGCATGACTGCCCGGCTGCCCCATAACAGGCAGTCGGCTTGGATGGAGAGTTCATCCATCCGTCTCTGAAACGGCCTGACTTCCTCGGGGCGCGCCCTGTGTGCGGACGCCCAATTCCCAGTCAGGACACATTTCTT
Organism: Pristiophorus japonicus; assembly: GCF_044704955.1. NCBI lineage: Eukaryota > Metazoa > Chordata > Chondrichthyes > Pristiophoridae > Pristiophorus > Pristiophorus japonicus. Next base: position 140,123,502 of record NC_091982.1, on the reverse strand, counting down.
TATCATGGATAGGAGGGGGTCCCTCTTGGTCCAGAGTTTGATCTGTCGGGCTGTAATGGGGGAGCCCGCAGTGTCAAAAGCCTCAACGGCCATGACCATCTCAGCGCTCTGCTCTGACGCCCCTTCGGTGGTGGCTAGTGGGAGCCTGCTGAGTGCGTCAGCACAATTTTCGGTGCCTGGCCGGTGTCGTATGGTGTAGTCATACGCAGCCAGCGTGAGGGCCCATCACTGTATGCGAGCTGACGCGTTAGCGTCGACAGCCTTGCTGTCAGACAACAGGGATGTTAACGGCTTGTGGTCTGTCTCTAGCTCGAGCTATCTACCAAAAAGGTACTGGTGCATCTTTTTCACACCGTACACACACGCGAGTGCCTCCTTCTCGACCATGCCGTATCCACGCTCTGCCTGGGAATGCGACCTGGAGGCGTAAGCCACCGGTTGGAGTCGGCCGTCATCGTTACCCTGCTGCAGTACACACCCAACCCCGTAGGATGACGCATCGCATGTTAAAACCAGTTTTTTACAGGGGTCATACGAAGTCAAAAGTTTGTTGGAACACAGCAGGTTCCTCGCCTTGTTGAAAGCCCGTTTTTGACAATCCCCCCAAACCATTCACAACCTTTACAGAGGAGCATGTGTAATGGCTCCAACAATGTGCTTAAGCTCGGCAGGAAGTTCCCAAAATAGTTCAAAAGTCCCAGGAATGATCGCAACTCCGACGTGTTGCCGGGCCTGGGTGCCCGGCGAATTGCCTCAGTTTTTGATTCAGTGGGCCAGATTCCATCTGCGGCAACCCTCCTGCCCAGGAACTTGACCTCTGGGGCCAAAAACACGCACTTGGCCTTTTTCAGCCGCAAGCCTACCCGATCCAATCGGCGTAGCACCTCCTCCAGGTTGTGGAGGTGTTCTTCGGTGTCTCGACCCGTTATAAGGAAGTCGTCTTGGAATACGACCATTCCAGGGATGGACTTGAGCAAACTTTCCATGTTTCTCGGAAAGATAGCCGCTGCCGAACGAATGCCAACTGGCACCTGTTGTAGACAAATAATCCTTTGTGCGTCGTGATGGTGGTCAGAAGCTTGAATTCTTCCGCCAGTTCCTGAGTCATGTAGGCCGAGGTGAGGTCCAGCTTCGTGAACAGCTTTCCACCTGCCAGCGTGGCAAAGAGGTCCTCCGCTCTCGGAAGCGGGTATTGGTCTTGCAGCGACACTCGGTTGATGGTGGCTTTGTAGTCACCACAAATCCTGACCGAGCCATCTGCTTTGAGGACGGGAACGATGGGACTTGCCCAGTCGCTGAATTCAACGGCCGAAATTATGCCCTCTCTGAGCAGCCTGTCCAGTTCACTTTCAATTTTCTCACGCATCACATACGGCAGCGCTCTGGCTTTGTGGTGCACTGGTCTGGCGTCTGGAGTGATGCTTATCACTACTTTAGTGCCCTTGAACATTCCGACACCGGGTTGAAAAGAGTGACTCTAATTTTTGCACGTCCCCCCATTTCCAATTCATCTCAGCTAGCCAACTCCTCCCCAAAAGCGCGGGGCCATTTCCCGGAACAATCCAGAGTGGCAGCCGGTTCTGTAATCCATTATGCGTTACCACCAAGTTTGCACTGCCTAGCACTGGGATGATTTCTTTGGTGTATGTACGTAGCTGCGTCTCAATGCGTTCCAGTTTGGGCCTGCTAGCTCTGTGTGGCCATAGTCTCTCAAATTGTTGGGTGCTCATGAGTGACTGGCTAGCTCCCGTATCCAGCTCCATGTGCACCGGGATGCCATTCAGTAAGACTTTCATCATCATGGGTGGTGTTTTAGTGTATGAGCTGTGGACATCAGCCACATGAACTCTCTGAACTTCAGCATCTATGGTTGTTCCCCAGGCCTCATCCTGCATTACAGACCCCTCGTCTGGTTCCTCTGTCTCGCAGACTAGCCTCGCTACTGTCTTTTTGCACATCCTGGCCAAGTGTCCACTGACATTACAAATCCTACAGGTATAAAGCTGGAACCTGCAGCTTTTGGCAGTGTGTCTACCCTCACACCTCCAGCATGAGCTGAGATTGCTGTTAACAAAATTACTATTCCCAGGCATTCCTCTCTGATGGCCCGTTTGGCTGTTTCTAAGCACTCTGATGGAGGGTGTTATTGGTCCCATCACGGGATGCATTGTTCCTCGTGATGGCATGAATTGCTGATCCCCTTTCCATTGTCCCTGTTGTGGGCCCACCCTGGAGCTTGTTGCTGCCTAGGCGGTATCGAATTCTCCTTGCCTGCCTGTGGGGTTCTGTATCACTTTTACAACATTAACTCCTTGGTTCATCGCAACGTTAAAACCAGGGCTGCATGCGTAAATTAGCTTGGTCTCCTCTTCCCCTGCCATAAAGGTCTGAGCTATCAATGCCGCCCCTTCTAAAGTCAAGTCCTTAGTCTTTATGAGCTTCCTGAAAATGCCAGCATGATAATGTCCTCGATGAAAAAGTCCCTTAACATCTCCCCCCTGCAGGTATCGGAGATCTTAGAGATTGGCCAAACGGCGCAGTTCCGCCACGAAGTCCGAGACGTTTTGACCCTCCCGACGCCGGTGAGAGTAGAACCGGTGCCGGGCCGTGTGTATGCTACTTGCCGGCTTGAGATGCTCACTGATCAGCTAGCTGAGCTCTTAGAAGGACTTGTCCGCTGTCATTTGTGGTACGAGCAGGTCTTTCATCAGCGCATACGTCTGTGGACCACAGCTGGTCAGTAGATGCACCCTCCGCTTGTCAGCTGCTGTCGCTCCCAGCAAGTCCTTTGTGACAAAGCTCTGCTGGAGTCTTTCCACAAAGTCATCCCAGTCCTCACCCACACAGTAAGTGCCACCGGTGGCCATCCTCGTGGTTCGGTGATTCCCGTTTCTCATCGCCAAATGTGGTGTCTCTGCACCTTGTTACAAACTCACATGAGGCATGTATATATCAGACACGGTCACTCCGTGACCTTCACTTTATTCCCAGGACCAAGGAGTGCTGACCCTGGGTGGGACCTCCCCTCCACTGGAAACCCATGTGAGGAGTGTCTCCCGCAAGCTCACCCCCTGTGGTCAGGGTCTGCATTTCAAGGGTACAGGTATAGTGTGCATGAGTTACAGTTACATAACTATTGTCATTGCAAGATGGTGAAATACATGACACCTACGATGATGACGACTTATCTTGCTTCCCCTTAAATGCAACTTTGCTATTTGCTCAACCCTATGGTAGCAAGTTCTGCATTCTCACCACTCTCTGGATAAAGAAGTTTCTCCTGAATTCCCGATTGGATTTATTACTGACTGTCTTATATTTGTGGCTCCTAGTTTTGGACTCCCCCACAAGTGGAAACATCTTCTCTACGTCTACTCTATCGAACCCTTTCATAATCTTGAAGACCTCGAACAGGTCACCACTTAGGCTTCTCTTTTCTCGAGAATAAAGTCTTTCCTGATAGGTACAGCCTGACAGTTCTCGTAACATCCTTGTATATCGTTTTGCACCTTCTCCAATACCTCTTTGTAATATGGAGAGCAGAACCGTGTTCAGTACTCCAAGTGTGCTCTAACTAAGGTTCTTCCAAAGTCCACTAGATTCAGGAACTGTTCCTTTAGATTGGAAAATTGCACGTCACTCCATTATTTAAAATAAAGGTAAGGGAGTGAAACCAAGGAATTATAGACCAATTAACCGAACACCTGTTGTCGGGAAATTACTAGAGTCTATAAGTGAGGGCAGAGTGATTGAAGACATTGAAAATTTTCAGCCGATCAGGGAGAGCCAGCATGGATTTGTAAAGGTTAGGTCATGCCTGATGAACCTGATTGAATGTTTTGAAGAGGTGACTAAAGTAGTGGACAGGGGAATGTCTGTGGATGTTACGGACATACGAACATACGAACAATGATGGACAGGTAAAGACCATCTGGCCCATCAAGCCTGCCCTACAAAAAACCACCGTAAAAAACCCAGGCCAATTTGGGAAATCAAAACTGGGTAATTTCTCTCCGACCCATCCAGGCGATCGAAACTAGTCCAGGAGATCACTTTGGCCCTGAATTCCCTGCAGTACCTACTTTCTGTAAGAGGTGATCTCCACCGCAGCCAGAAACAAATCCAGCTTTCGCTTGAAGGGATTCAGTGAGTCTGCATCCACCACATGAAACGGCAGCTTGTTCCAGAGGTTCACTATTCTCTGGGAAAAGAACCACCTCCTGACATCTAACCTAGATCTAGCCCTGTTATTTATATGAACTTTCAGAAAGCATTCGATAATGTCCCTCATAAGAGACTGTTAGGTATATTTGAAGCTCATGGAATTGAAGGCAAATTATTGATCTGGTCAGGAGATTGTCTGAGAGGCAGGAGACAGAGATTAGGGATAATGGACAGGTATTCTAATTAGCAGGATGTGACTAGTCGTGTCCCACAGGGATCTGTGTTGGAGCCTCAACTATTCACTGCATTTATTAATGACTTAGATGATGGGATAGAGAGCCCCATATCCAAGTTTGCAATGACACAAAGCATTGTAAGCAGTATAGATGGAAGTGTAAAATTATAAAGAGATATTGGGGTAGAAATCGCGGCCTCCCCAGGTAGGTACGAAGTTTCTACGGACTCGGGAAGGCATCACAAAAGCCGGTTTTCAGCACGCAATGCGCATGCGCTGAAAACCGGCTTTTCCAATCTGTCAAGCTCTGGCTTGGCAGATCGCCGTATCCCCATAGCCAGGATATTTGCAAGGGCAAGATTGCGGTATTTACCATTATCTTGCCCAGCGGATGTCATGAAAACTCTTGTGCCTGATAAAAGCAGGCGCATAGCCTACTTTTACAGGCGGAAGTTTTAAAACACACAAAAACATAACAAAATAAAATTTAGCAAACGCATTTTATTATTAAAAACCCTCCCCACTACGGTAAGTTTATTTAAAACCATAATTTACATAGAAACATAGAAACATAGAAAATAGCCTGCACCGCCATTCAATGAGTTCATGGCTGAACATGAAACTTCAGTACCTCCTTCCTGCTTTCTCGCCATACCCCTTGATCCCCCGAGTAGTAAGGACTTCATCTAACTCCCTTTTGAATATATTTAGTGAATTGGCCCCAACCACGTTCTGTGGCAGAGAATTCCACAGGTTCACCACTCTCTGGGTGAAGAAGTCTCTCCTCATCTCGGGCCTAAATGGCTTACCCCTTATCCTTAGACTGTGACCCCTGGTTCTGGAGTTCCCCAACATTGGGAACATTCTTCCTGCATCTAACCTGTCTAAACCCGTCAGAATTTTAAACGTTTCTATGAGGTCCCCTCTCATTCTTCTGAACTCCAGTGAATACAAGCCCAGTTGATCCAGTCTTTCTTGATAGGTCAGTCCCACCATCCCGGGAATCAGTCTGGTGAATCTTCGCTGCACTCCCTCAATAGCAAGAATGTCCTTCCTCAAGTTAGGAGACTAAAATTGTACACAATACTCCAGGTGTGGCCTCACCAAGGCCCTGTACAACTGTAGCAACACCTCCCTGCCCCTGTACTCAAATCCCCTCGCTATGAAGGCCAACATGCCATTTGCTTTCTTAACCGCCTGCTGTACCTGCATGCCAACCTTCAATGACTGATGTACCATGACACCCAGGTCTCGTTGCACCTTCCCTTTTCCTAATCTGTCACCATTCAGATAATAGTCTGTCTCTCTGTTTTTACCACCGAAGTGGATAACCTCACATTTATCCACATTATACTTCATCTGCCATGCATTTGCCCACTCACCTAACCTATCTAAGTCACTCTGCAGCCTCATAGCATCCTCCTGGCAGCTCACACTGCCACCCAACTTAGTGTCATCCGCAAATTTGGAGATACTACATTTAATCCCCTCGTCTAAATCATTAATGTACAATGTAACAGCTGGGGCCCCAGCACAGAACCTTGCGGTACCCCATTAGTCACTGCCTGCCATTCTGAAAAGTACCCATTTACTCCTACTCTTTGCTTCCTGTCTGACAACCAGTTCTCAATCCACGTCAGCACACTACCCCCAATCCCATGTGCTTTAACTTTGCACATTAATCTCTTGTGTGGGACCTTGTCGAAAGCCTTCTGAAAGTCCAAATATACCACATCAACTGGTTCTCCTTTGTCCACTTTACTGGAAACATCCTCAAAAAATTCCAGAAGATTTGTCAAGCATGATTTCCCTTTCACAAATCCATGCTGACTTGGACCTATCATGTTACCATTTTCCAGATGACATCCTTAATAATTGATTCCATCATTTTACCCACTACTGAGGTCAGGCTGACCGGTCTATAATTCCGTTTTCTCTCTCCCAACTTTAAAAAAAATCAGATACATTTTTTTATATAAGAAATTAATAACTTTAATTAAAATTAATCTTAAATATGTAGTGTATATTTTCTATTTTTTATTGGTGTTTTGGTGTTTGAGGGGTTTCTCAATAATAATAATGGGAACGCCAATTTACGGAGTTCCCATTATTATGAATGAGAAAATACTGTACCTTGATTGGTTGCCCAGAGCCATGTGACTCCAGCTTCAGCTTCCAGACATCCCAACGTGCATGCGCTGTGAGACGCAGTGAGTGAAGGCCTCAGGACCGAGATCTCGAGTGGGCGGTAACAGCAGGAACAGGTAAGTGCGCAATTTTTTTCCCTTTTTCAGTTGTTTGCCCGCGGGAAGATCTCGACTGGGATTTCCAGGCCATTGATATATTAAGCGAATGGGCAAAGCGGAGGCAAATGGATTTCAATGTAGGCAAATATGCGGTCATCCACTTTGGACCTAAAATGGATAGAACAGGGTGTCAAGAGCAGTCACTCTCACCTCACCTCTAGAATTCAGCTCTTTTGTCCATGTTTGCAACAAGGCTGTAATGAGGTCTGGAACCGAGTGGTCCCAGCGGAACCCAAACTGGGCATTATTGGTGAGTAACTGTCGATTACATCTTCCATCACTTTGCTGATGATTGAGAGTAAACTGATGGGGCGTTAATTGGTCGGATTGGATTTGTCCTGCTTTTTGTGGACAGGACATACCTGGCCAGTTTTCCACAATGTCGGGTTGATGCCAGTGTTGTAGCTGTACTGGAACAGCTTGGCTAGAGGTGCGGCTATTTCTGGAGCACATGTCTTTAGCACAACATCCGGGATGTTTCTGTATCTAGTGCATTCAGCTATTTTTTGATATCATGTGGAGTGAATCGAATTGGTTGAAGATTGGCTTCTGTGATGGTGGGGATTTGGGGAAGAGGCCGATATGGATAATCCACTTGGCACTTCTGGTTGAAGATGGGGATATTCATGGTGCCTCCTCCTCCCGCTGGTTGTTTAATGGTCCACCACCATTCACGACTGGATGTGGCAGGACTGCAGAGCTTTGATCTGATCCATTGGTTGTGGGAGCACTTAGCCCTTTCTATAACATGCTGCTTCCGCTGCATAGCATGCATGTAGTCCTGTGGTTCCCAGCTGGGCACCTCATTTTTAGATACACCTGGTGCTGCTCCTGACATGCTCTTCTGCACTCCTTATTGAACCAGGGTTGGTCCCCTGGCTTGATGGTAATGGTAGAGTGAGGGATATGCCGGGCCATGCGGTTATAGATTGTGGTGGAATACAATTCTGCTGCTGATGATGGCCCACAGCACCTCATCGATGCCCAGTTTTGAGCTGCTAGATCTGTTCTGAATCTATCCCATTTAGTATGGCGGCAATGCCACCCAACACAATGGAGGGTGTCCTCAGTGTGAAGATAGGAATTTGTCTCTACAATGACTGTGCAGTGGTCACTGCTACAAATATCATCATGGACAGATGCATCTGCGACAGGTAGATTTGTGAGGACGAGGTCAAGTAGGTTTTTCCCCTGGTGTTGATTCTCTCATCGCCTGCTGCAGGCCTAGTCTGGCAGCTATTTCCTTCAAGACTCGGCCAGCTCGGTCAGTAGTAGTGCTACCTAGCCACTCTTGGTGATGGATATTGAAGTCCCCTACCCAGAGTACAGTCTGTGCCCTTGCTACTCTCAATGCTTCTTCCAAGTGGTGTTCAACATGGAGGAGTACTGATTTATCAGCTGAGGGAGGGTGTTAGGAGGTAATCAGCAGGAGGTTTCCTTGCCCATGTTTGAACTGATGCCATGAGACTTCAATGTTGAGGACTCCTAGGGACACTCCCTCCCGACTGTAGATCACTGTGCCACCACCTCTTGGGATCTGTCCTGCTGGTGGGACAGGACATTCCCAGGGATGGTGATGGAGGAATCTGGGACATTGGCTGAAACGTATGATTCTGTGAGTATGATTATATCAGGCTGTTGCTTGACTGGTCTGTGGGACAGTTCTCCCAATGTTGGCATCAGGCCCAGATGTTCGTGAGGAGGACTTTGCGGAGCCAATGAGACTGGGTGTACAGTTGTATCTGAATCTTGTGCCTCAGTCGATGCCAGATGGTCCAACCGGTTTTATTATTCTTATTATGTTTGTACTGTACCTATGAATGACTCCATGAGGCAATGTGTTGTACTCAAACAGAAGTAACCTTGGTCCTTTATTCCTAACTCCAGAGTGAGGCAGACGCATGGTGGCTCCCCTTTTTTCAGCCCCTGCCACCAGGGCAGGGCAGGAAACCCCGGTCTCCACTAGTTGCACCATCTAGTAGTGCTAGCATGTATATACACAGTGTAAACCTTATTGACAGTACATCAGATAAACAAGTCTCCATCTTATGCAACTATGCAGTGACTACACAGAGGGTATCTCTATAGGCTGCATATATAACATCACTCTCCCCCAAGTCCTTTGTGCCGATTGCCTTTGCACTGGCTTAGCTCTCTCCAGACTTATGTGCCAATAGCCCTTGCACCTTGGCTGTGCTTTGGCTTGGCTCTCTCCCTGTTAACCCCCAAGTCCTTTTGCCATAACATTAGATAGTGGTTACCAGTTTGGATGGTTCGATGATGCAGTGGAGGTTCGAGTGGGTTCTGGGTGTGATCCATGTGTGTGTCCCTGGCTACACACATCCATTTCCCCCCCGCCCCTCCACAGTGAGATCATGCATTACATTAACATACATTAACATACAGGATCAGACATGGTGCAAGTACAAATGAAGAAAACATTTTTTTTTTACAGTTTGTATCGTGACACCTTGGATCAGTGACTCACATTTGTTACGTGTTGCGCCAGGATTGGATAGATTGCACAATTAGTTCAGTCATGGTCAGTACTGAGGTAGCAGTACAGGTATGCGAGGATGCTAGTTCCAGAGAACATAAGAACATAAGAATTAGGAACAGGAGTAGGCCATCTAGCCCCTCGAGCCTGCTCTGCCATTCAACAAGATGATGGCTGATCTGGCCGTGGACTCAGCTCCACTTACCCGCCCGCTCCCCTTAACCCTTAATTCCCTTATTGGTTAAAAATCTATCTATCTGTGACTTGAATACATTCAATGAGCTAGCCTCAACTGCTTCCTTGGACAGAGAATTCCACAGATTCACAACCCCTGGGAGAAGAAATTTCTTCTCAACTCGGTTTTAAATTGGCTCCCCCGTATTTTGAGGCTGTGCCCCCTAGTTCTAGTCTCCCCGACCAGTGGAAACAACCTCTCTGCCTCTATCTTGTCTATCCTTTTCATTATTTTAAATGTTTCTATAAGATCACCCCTCATCCTTCTGAACTCCAACGAGTAAAGACCCAGTCTACTCAATCTAACATCATAAGGTAACCCACTCATCTCCGGAATCAGCCTAGTGAATCGTCTCTGTACCCCCTCCAAAGCTAGTAAGGTGACCAAAACTGTACGCAGTACTCCAGGTGCGGCCTCACCAATACCCTGTACAGTTGCAGCAGGACCTCCCTGCTTTTGTACTCCATCCCTCTCGCAATGAAGGCCAACATTCCATTCGCCTTCCTGATTACCTGTTGCACCTGCAAACTAACTTTTTGGGATTCATGCACAAGGACCCCCAGGTCCCTCTGCACCTCAGCATGTTGTAATTTCTCCCCATTCAAATAATATTTCCTTTTACTGTTTTTTTTCCCAAGGTGGATGACCTCACACTTTCCGACATTGTATTCCATCTGCCAAACCTTAGCCCATTCGCTTAACCTATCTAAATCTCTTTGCAGCCTCTCTGTGTCCTCTACACAACCCGCTTTCCCACTAATCTTAGTGTCATCTACAAATTTTGTTACACTATACTCTGTCCCCTCTTCCAGGTCATCTATGTATATTGTAAACAGTTGTGGTCCCAGCACCGATCCCTGTGGCACACCACTAACCACCGATTTACAACCCGACTAGGATCCATTTATCCCGGCTCTCTGCTTTCTGTTAGCCAGCCAATTCTCTATCCATGCTAATACATTTCCTCTGACTCCGCGTACCTTTATCTTCTGCAGTAACCTTTTGTGTGGCACCTTATCAAATGCCTTTTGGAAATCTAAATACACCACATCCATCGGTACACCTCTATCCACCATGCTCGTTATATCCTCAAAGAATTCCAGTAAATTAGTTAAACATGATTTCCCCTTCATGAATCCATGCTGCGTCTGCTTGATTGCACTATTCCTATCTAGATGTCCCGCTATTTCTTTCTTAAGGATAGTTTCAATCATTTTCCCCCACTACAGATGTTAAACTAACCGGCCTATAGTTACCTGCCTTTTGTATGCCCCCTTTTTTAAACAGAGGGGTTACATTAGCTGATTTCCAATCCGCTGGTACCTCCCCAGAGTCCAGAGAATTTTGGTAGATTATAACGAATGCATCTGCTATAACTTCCGCCATCTCTTTTAATACCCTGGGACGGGGTCCTCGTCGTCTTATGGCGGCGCTGAGCCCCCTGCTAGTGGGGTAGGCTTGGTTCATTCACCTAGCCAGGACTCAGGGCCCTTGCCGTTGCCTAGTCGTGGGCAGAGCCACACATGTGTGTGGCTTCCCTGTCCTCTTTTGAAGGCTGTAGAATCTTCTGCCTGCTCTCTAATGGTGTTGGGAACCTGGCTGTTCCAGGGCCCGTTTGGGGAACTCGTTGGTTCTGACCTTTCGTTCCCAGACATGGCGAGGTAGCAACTGGGTCTGGGGGCTGCGCCGCCTCCACCCGGGTGATGGGTAATGGCGGTCAACTGCGTGTATTGGCGCCATTTTCGTTTCCAGGTCCGTGGCGAATAGTGCCATCGGGTGCCTGCAGCATGGGATAGACTTGGGACAGGGTATCGGGATCAGTGCCTTTAACCTCCTGAGGTCACTGGCCTACAACTTGTGGGGATACCTGGGGCATCGCCTTTACCCTCCCGAATTCGATCGCTTGCTACTTTTGTCTGTTCCCGACATCTCATGACATTTTGTTCTTTACATTCTTAATAGGTTCGTTACATTGATTGCCATGCATACAATGTCTATTTAAGTTCAGTTGGTTGCAGGTCTCCTTTAAGAGAACCCTGCCACACCACTCTGCACCTCGCTGCAGCAGGGACGCCATTTTGCCTCTGTCTTCGAGGTTGACTGCCCTGATCCTTCTCTCCCGCGATTCTGCCACAAAACTGGAAGAGTGGCTGTGAATTTGATCTTCCTTCCCAGGAATCCTGCCACTGGAGCCAGGAAGGTACTTTTAGGTCATTCCGGTCGGATCATTGACATGCAGTCATGAAGGACAGTCTGTGCCTCAGGTGCTGCGCTGGTCTGTTCTCTGGTGCCTGACCCAAGTGAAAGTGAGGTTTTGCTCTGCCTCTGAGCATGGGGGACATCGATTGCTGGAGTGAAGAGGCCTTCCCATTTCCACTGGATCTTCCCCATCCACCTTCTTCCGAGTAGCATTGGACCATCACCTGCAGCAATACACAGAGGTAACTTGTACACCACGCCATTATGGATTACACTTACATCCGCACTACCATGGACTGGGATCAGCTCCTTGGTATAGGTGCACAACTTTTCCTGTACTGGAACCAGCTCGGGTCGTTTTTCATTCCATAGCCTCTCAAAGGCATCCTGGCTCATCACTGATTGCCTCGCTCCCGTGTCCACTTCCATGAAGACTGGAACGCCGTTTATCTCGACTTCCATCTTCACTGGAGGACAATCGGTGGTACAGGTGTACACTCCATACACTTCTTCTTGGGGCTGAGCTGCCTCTCTGGCCAAATCATCATACTCTCCGCTGGACTCAAAGTCATCTACCGACTCCTCTGCTAGACGGTGAGTCATATTTCTTTTACACATACCCTGGAGGTGGCCCTTCATGTTACAGGCTTTGCATACGTACTCAGCAAACTGACACTGGTGAGCCCTATGGTTTCCTCTACAACTCCAACATGGTGCTACTCGATTAGCACCCCTCGGCAGACTCTTGAATTCTGAAACCCTGAGGTCTATGCTCTGTTCCCTGGGCAGAGCCATGTTCTACAGTCTTGCCTGTGAAAGGCACCATTCTATGTACAGTACTTGCCGGGTTTGAGTCCACAGGATGAATAATTTGCTTGGTGCTACAGGTCGAGGTCATGAAGGCATGACCGATGCTGATGGCTTTCTGCAGGTTGACTGTGGTGTTGGCAGATAATAGCTTGTGAAAGAGGCCCTTGTGGCCAATTCCTATAATGAAGGTGTCCCGCAATGCTTCGTTGAGTGTGTGCCAAAATCACATGGTGCTGCAAGTATGCTGAGGTCGGCAGCATATTTTGCAATCTCCTGGCCCTCAGGTCTGCGGTGAGTGTAGAATCTGTGCCTGACCGTGAGGATGCTCTCTTTAGGTTTAAGTTGGTTGTGAATTAGTTCAGTCAGCTCATCGTATGTCTTATCCTTGGCCTTCGTAGGTGCCAGCAAGTCCCTGATGAGGCGGTAGAGCTCAGGCCCATAACTGGTCAGCAGTATAGCCTTGCGCTTCTCCGCCAATGTGTCCGTTTCCCCTGCCAGGTCGTTTGCCACAAAATGTTGCTTGAGCCTTTCCATGAAGGCATCCCAATCATCACCCTCTGCAAAGTCTTTTAGTGTGCCAAAGGTAGCCATAATATCGCATGAAAGTCCTTATTCTCGTCGCCAGTTATTATGTTTGTATTGTACCTATGAATGACTCCATGAGGCAATGTGTTGTACTCAAATTGTAGTGACCTTGGTCCTTTATTCCTAACTCCAGAGTGAGGCAGCCGCATGGTGGCTCCCCTTTTATACAGCCCCTGCCACCAGGGCAGGAAACCCTGGTCTCCACCAGTTGCACCCTCTAGTGGTGCCAGCATGTATATACATAGTGTAAACCTTATTGATAGTACATCAGATAAACAAGTCTCCATCTTATGCAACTATACAGTGACTACACAGAGAGTATTTCTATAGTCTGCATATATAACACTTCTTGTACCTTTTTGTAGCATTGATAAAGTTTTACTGAGTGGTTTGCTGGGCCATTTCAAAGGCCAGTTAACTGTCTAACCGCATTGCCGTGGGACTGGAGTCACATGTAGGCCAGACTGGGTAAGGGCAGCAGGTTTCCTTCACTAAAGGACATTAGTGAACTGGTCAGGTTTTAATGACAATCCGATGAATTTGTGGTTACCATTACTGATACTAGCTTTTTATAAAGTAACAACTTATTTGATGAACAACCGAGAGGGTGGATGGGGGCATTGTGGGTGATATTGTGTATATGGACTGTCAAAAGGCGTCGATAAAGTAACACATAATAAAATGTTTAACAAAATTACAAACCATAGAATTAAAGGGATGGTGGCAGTGTGGATGCAAAATTGGCAAATTGGCTAAGGGACAGAAAGCAGAGAGTCATGGTGAACGGTGGTTTTTCAGACTGGAAGGAAGTATACAGTGGTGTCTGTATTAGGCCCACTGCTCTTTCTGATATATATGTTAATAGCCTGGATTTAGTGTGAAGTGCATCATTTCAATTTTTGCAGATGACACAAAACTCGGAAATTTAGTCAACAGTGAGCAGGATAGTAACAGACATTAGGATGAGATAGACAGATTGGAGGAATGGCCAGACTCACGGCAGATGAAATTTAATGCAGAGAAGTGCAAAGTGATTCATTTTGGTAGGAAGAATGAGGAGAGGCACTAAATGGTACAATTTTAAAGGGGGTGCAGCAAAAGAGAGACGCAGGGTGCATGTACACAAATCTTCGAAGTTGGTACGACAAGTTCTTAAAGCTGCATTTCTTCACCTCAATACCTTGGAAAACTGCCTCAGCACTTACACAAATGGCTCAGCAAGCAAGGAAGGAGCACCCAGGGTCTCGCACGTGGCACTCCAGCTTTGTGCAAGGGGCAAGAGAGGTCCTCGACCCACAGGGCCAGGAGACCCTCCAGAAAGAACAATGTGGGAGTACATCACCAAGGCCAACACTGCCAGCAGTCAAGGTCAGTGAATATATCTTCAAATGCTGTCTCCTATCAACTGCATCACTAACGTAACACACTGCTCAATGAATGACCTCCAATCACTCACCTACCAACAATCTGCACCAATCACGAGACACATCTCCCATTCCTAGCTTCACCTCACTCCCTTGGAGGAGACGGTGCAGGCCATTCTTGGCAGGGGCCTGGCTGAACCCTTGGCCAGTGGTGGGCCTGAAAGGATACAAGATATCCTCACATGTTATGCTCCTTCTGGCATACACCTCTTGCTTTCCCACTCTCCCCTCACCACAACTCCACCTTTGTGCCTTCCTCATTTCACACACCCAAGAAATGCAGCTGGCCCAGCCAATGAGTGACCAAGAGGGAGAGCAGAGTGAAGAAGAATAAGATGAAGATTGATTTGACACTCCCAGCCACCAGCTCCTCAAGGCCAACCAGCAAGGACAGTGTCTCCCACTGAAGGTCAGCAGCCTTCCACCATCCATGCTACAGCTCCTGGGGTAGCACTGAGTGACATCAGTAGGATAGACAAAGACACACACAAGGCAGTCACTAAGAGAATGCATACGGCAATTAGTAGATTTCTTGATGTCCCATTGGATGGATAGACGTATATAGGTGGATTGGAAAGTTTGCTTTTTGGTGGCTTTTATTTAGCATCATGGCCAAGAGGACGCTGTGATGGTCAGTAACAGAGGGAAGGTAATGTGTGGGACTAATGTTGAAAGGGGAATTGGAGCCGTGGTCTCTGGTACCGCAGGCGGATGATTCCATCCCGGATACCCAGGCCACAAAAGTGTTGGCTGGGAAGCATCTTTCCATTTGATTTCTCCTCTTCTGCTTCCTCCTCTTTGGCATCTTCCTCTTCAGTGTCTTCCTCTTCCTTCTGTAAGTGAATGCAGTAAATGTGAAATTACAGCATAAAATGCTGGAAATACTTAGCTAGTTAGGCAGCATCTCGTCCTGTGACGTGAAATCTCTTTTTTTCTCCACGGATGTTGCGTGACCTGCTGAGTATTTGCAGCATGTTTTGTCTTCTCAAAGACCTTCATTTACCATCTGAGCCTTTGCCAGCATCCAGCAGCACTCCCGACACACTTAAAAAAATTTCACGTATTGCAGCAAGCCGCTACTTCAATAAAATCAAAAAAACACAGTCCAAACCTTAAATCCAAACTTACCTGAATGATGTTTGTGTCCCGATAGGACAGTGGTGGGAAAAATATGGCCAAGTTATTCTCTCCGGCCCACTTGATGGGCCAGAAATAGAACGCAAGCCGGAGCTCGAGCTGCACATTCGTCTATCCACTTTCACTTCCCTTGGGTCAGACACAGACCTGAACTGCAGCTAAGGAAAAAACATAGTAATACTTAATTCAAATGAATAATTCGCAAAAGCGATTCTCCCCAGCCAGATCTTAAAAAGGATCTTTTCCGCATTTCTGGGTCCCAAGGCCGGACATCCGTACCCAGAATGCACTACGGACTCGAATATGCCCGATCTAATTTAGAGTGGAGTCATGGCTGTTCATCACCATGACTCTTTTACTGAAGAAAGTGAACAGTGCTGCATCTTTCCTCTCCTGGTACCCAGAGTGCAATGGCAGGGGAGTTTTCATCTAGCACCAATTGGGACTGCATTATTAATCTTTGCAGAGGGGCATAACGATGACTGTGGTGGGGAATTTCGCGGCATTGATTTACAGAGACCAGAAGATACCAGAACATTTTCAACTTTAATCTTTGATTCATTTCAAAGCAGTATTGAACACATGTTGTGTATGTAAGATAGCTGGTCTCCTAATCTGAGGAAGGACGTACTTGCTATTGAGGGAGTGCAGTGAAGGTTCACCAGACTGATTCCCGGGATGGCAGGACTGACATATGAGGAAAGATTGGATCGGCTAGGCTTATATTCACTGGAATTTAGGAGAATGAGAGGGCATCTCATAGAAACGTATAAAATTCTGACGGGACTGGACAGGTTAGATGCAGGAAGAATGTTCCCGATGTTGGGGAAGTCCAGAACCAGGGGTCACAGTCTAAGGATAAGGGGTAAGCCATATAGTACTGAGATGAGGAGAAACTTTTTCACTCAGAGAGTTGTGAACCTGTGCAATTCTCTGTCACAGAAAGTTGTTGAGGCCAGTTCGTTGGACGTATTCAAAAGGGAGTTAGATGTGGCCCTTACGGCTAAAGGGATCGGGGGTATGAAGAGAAGGCAGGGGTGGGGTACTGAGGTTGAATGATCAGCCATGTTCATATTGAATGGTGGTGCAGGCTCGAAGGGCCGAATGGCCTACTCCTGCACCTATTTTCTATGTGTCTATAGCATCTGACTACTATCTGAATTTATGTTTATGCAATGTTCCCTCTAATTTTATTTAGTGCGCGGTCCCTAAGAGATTTGCTGCATGGCCAGCCACTATGCAGCCGCGCATGCGCAATATCTCTTCCAACGACAGGAGCTGGGGAGCGCCCAGCACGGGACTGCGCGATTGTTGGGCTTAGGGGGAACATTGGTGGGTGGCCCGCAACAGCTCACCGAGACTTGTTAAGTGGCTCTCCAGCCCAAATAATTGCCCACTCTTGCTTTAGCAGGTGCAGACATCATCACTCTCAGTCTGCTTACACGCTATGTTAACCTGGGGTGATTAGGACCCAGCCAGCACTGAATTCAGTGCCAGGATCAAGGTTCGCGTTGGTGATGTTAAGTCGACATCGCATGCCTATTGACGTTTTCACATCGCCATTTTTTCCTTGGGGCTGCAGTTACCATCAGCACAAAGGAGGACACGAATATGGCGGGAGCCGTGGGACCCACCACTAGCTGGCATAAGAACCAACTCCGGGCCATTTCCTGGCACTATGATGTGGCGGTAAGTAGCTGAATTTCTAGCCCATACAAAAGCAAGGAAGTTGTGCTAAACCTTCCTAAAACATTGGTAAGGCCCCAGCTGAAGTGTTTCAATTCTGGGCATCATACTTTGGGAAGAATATCAAGGCCTTGGAGAGGGTGCAGAGGAGGTTTTAAAAACTAGTATCAGGGATGAGAGATTTCAGTTATGTGGATAGACTGGAGAAGCTGGGGTTGTTCTCCTTAGAGCAGAGAAGGTTAAGAGGAGATTTGATAGAGGTGTTCAAAATCATGAATGGTTTTGATAGAGTAGATAAGGAGAATTTTTTTCCGATGGCAGAAGGGCCACAGAGTTAAAGTGATCGGCAAAAGAACCAGAGGAAACGTGAGGGCCTTGTTTTTTACTCAGCGAGTTATGATCTGAAATGCAGTCCCTGCCCAACATCAGACCCTCTCCCCGAACACCCTCCCCTGATCACCCTCCCCCCCGACCAGCCTCTCCCCCCGACCACACCCCTCCGACCAGCCTCCCCCCGACCAGCCTCCCCCCGACCACACCCCTCCGACCAGCCTCCCCCTGACCTGCCTCCCCCCGACTACCCCCCCGATCACCATCACACCCCCCCCCACACGATCACCATCACAACCCCCCCTCCCCGATCACCATCTCAGCACCCCCGATCACCATCACAACCCCCTCTCCCCGCTCATCATCAACCCCAACCCCCGATCACCATCACACCACCCGATCACCATCAGACTCCCCCCCCCCCCGCAATCACCATCACACCTCCCCGATCACCATCACACACCCCCGATTACCATCACAACCCCCGATCACCATCACAACCCCCGAGCACCATCACAACCCCCCATCCCCGATCACCATCACAACCCTCCATGCCCGTTCACCATCAACCCCTCCCCCGATCACCATCACACCCCCCCGATCACCATCACACCCCCCCCGATCACCATCACACCCCCCCCCGATCACCATCACACCACCCTGATCACCATCACCCCCCCCCAATCACCATCACACCCCCCCAGATCACCATCACACCCCCCCCTGATCACCATCAACCCCAACCCCCGATCACCATCACACCACCCCCCCGATCACCATCAGACCACCCGATCACCATCAGACCACCTGATCACCATCAGACTCCCCAATCACCATCACCTCCCCCCCCCGCAATCACCATCACACCTCCCCGATCACCATCAGACCCCCCGATCACCATCACAACCCCCGATCACCATCACAACCCCCGATCACCATCACAACCCCTCATCCCCGATCACCATCACAACCCCCCATGCCCGTTCACCATCAACCCCTCCCCCGATCACCATCACACCTCCCCCTCAATCACCATCACACACCCCCCCCCGATCACCATCACACCACCCTGATCACCATCACCCCCCCCCCCCGATCACCATCACACCACCCTGATCACCATCACACCCCCCCCTGATCACCATCACACCCCCCCCCGATCACCATCACACCACCCCGATCACCATCACCCCCCTCCGATCACCATCACACCCCCCCCGATCACCATCACACCCCCCCCTGATCACCATCACACCCCCCCCCCCGATCACCATCACACCACCCTGATCACCATCACACCCCCCCCTGATCACCATCACACCCCCCCCCGATCACCATCACACCACCCCGATCACCATCACCCCCCCCCGATCACCATCACACCCCCCCCGATCACCATCACACCCCCCCCTGATCACCATCACACCCCCCCCCCGATCACCATCACACCACCCCGATCACCATCACCCCCCCCCCCGATCACCATCACAAACCCCCATCCCCGATCACCATCACAACCCCCCATCCTCGCTCACCATCAACCCCTCCCCCGATCACCATCTTACCCCCTCCTGATCACCATCACACCCCCCCCGATCACCATCAGACCCCCCGATCACCATCACAACCCCCCCTGATCACCATCACACCCCCCCCCCGATCACCATCACACCCCGCCCCCCCCGATCACCATCACACCCAACCCCCCCCCCCCCGATAACCATCACACACCCCCGACCACCATCAGACCCCCCGACCACCATCACACCCCCCCGATCACCATCACACCTCCCTCCCCATCACCATCAGACCCCCCCCGATCACCATCACACCTCCCCCGATCACCATCACACCTCCCCCCCCGATCACCATCACACCTCCCCCGATCACCATCACACCCCCCTCAATCACCATCACACCCCCCTCAATCACCATCACACCTCCCCCGATCACCATCACACCTCCCCCCTGATCACCATCACAGCCCCCCCGATCACCATCACACCTCCCCCGATCACCATCACACCTACCCCCGATCACCATCACACCTCCCCCGATCACCATCACACCTCCCCCCCGATCACGATCACACCTCCCCCGATCACCATCACACCTCCCCCAATCACCATCACACCTCCCCCCGATCACCATCAGACCGCCCCCCTCGATCACCATCAGACCCCCCCGATCACCATCACACCCCCCCAATCACCATTAGACCCCCCGATCACCATCAGACTCCCCGATCACCATCACACCTCCCCGATCACCATCATCCCCCCCCGATCACCATCACACTCCCCCCGATCACCATCACACCCCCCCCGATCACCATCACACCTCCCCGATCACCATTATCCCCCCTCCCCGATCACCATCACACCCCCCCGATCACCATCACACCCCCCCCTGATCACCATCAGACCCCCCCGATCACCATCAGACCCCCCGGCCACCATCAGACCCCCCCCCGATCACCATCACACCTCCCCGATCACCATCACACCCCTCCCCGGCCACCATCAGACCCCCCCCCGATCACCATCACGCCCCCCCGATCACCATCACATCCCCCCCGACCACCATCAGGCCACCCGATCACCATCAGACCCCCGACCACCATCACACCCCCCACAATCACCATTAGACCCCCCCCCCGATCACCATCACCCCACCTATCACCAACCACCATCAGATCTTCTGATCACCATCGATCCCCCAGGGAAGGTATCCCTTGATCAATATTTATAGCTCAACCACCATCAGATCTTCCGATCACCATCAGACCCCCCGATTATCTGGTCATTATCACATTGCTGTTTGTGGGAGCTTGCTGTGTGCAAATTGGCCATTTTGCCACATTACAACAGTGACTACACTCCAAAAGTACTTCATTGGCTGTAAAGCACTTTGAGACATTTGGAGGTCGTGAAAAGCGCTATATAAATGCAAGTCTTTTTTTCTCTCCCTCTGGAGATCAGGACCCGTTCCTGGCGATCTCTCTCACTCCCGCATTACACCTACCCGCTGTCCTAGGCTGCGGCCTTGTGAAGCAGGTTTCCGCGCGAAAGGCCTCCAGCTTGTCATGGGCGGGAAACCCCCAGAAAAAAACGTTGAAGGATCCCTGCAGTTAGATTCTGCAGGGCCTTCGAGAAACCCGACCTCACAACAACCCCAACTTCCCCGGCACAGAACCCGCCCCCAGCCTATGATTCCAAGTCTTAAATTTCTTGACATCTGGTGAATAGACATAGCCCAGAATAAACAAGAACAGTTCGCCACAGACCAACTCTCGCCATTCATTCTGCTTTCAGCTCAAGAATTTCTTACCGTTATTTAAATAGAAACCAGACTATTTGTGTCGACAGATTTCAGTGATTAGAGTATTGACTGAACTGTGAAATTGTTTATATTATTAAGCTGTATTCGAACAAAGTCGATGATTGACAGAGTTGTGCCCAGAAGCCGCTCCTTTTTGTCACCACTGTAATTTGTTCCGTGCCTATTCAAAGTGAATTCTAATTTCATCATTATTGTGCCAATTTTCTGCAATATCATCCTAAAATACATTTTTTAATTGTCCGATGCGACCCGAATTGCATATTTAGCAACCTCCCTCCTGTATCAGACAGGCACACCGCCTGTCCATTTACAAACCCGTCTAAAAATGTCAATCAGGCGATTGCCATGCACCCCCAGGACGACGGAGATGCCCCCACTCTGACACCCCCAATTTCCGCTGCTGGACACCTGCGTTTCAGGCAAGAAACTGATGGGTGGATGTTGAAAATTGCCCCTAAGTCGCTATATTTGGGTGCTTAAAAATCAGTGGTGCTCCAATTGGAGTAATACTCGGTTTTTGACAGCAATGTGTTGTCCCGATTGCTCTTTAGCTCCATTGATATGTTCCCTGGCCGTCCCTGTCAACACTGACCACTGCCCTTTTGCCAACAAACTATTTGCAAAGGGATGTGAAGCCACTGCCAGTATGTGAGCAGCAGGATAGCCATAGATTGGTTTGGCTCCGAATGTTTAGACATGGGCGTGAGCAGCCCCACACCATCAGGCAGTTTCATTCAGCGTGATGTATTGACGCTCATTCTGGAATCGTTTTCCTTGCCATATAAAACCACTTAACATGGCACAAAGAGATCTGCGAAGTTGTTGGCCAGATTCATTGGTCCTGATATCCAAGTGTGCGCACTTCACCACTGGGCGAAAATTCCATCTGCAGATGCCAGATCCAGAACCAGCTGCATTGTGTTTGGGACGTTGGCAAAGGTCCCATCAATAACAACTTGTCGTTTATATCACGTTTTTAATGTAACAAAATGTCTAGAAATGTCCTTGGCAACAAAAGAAAACTCTTAGGTGGGTGAGGGGAAAGTCTGATCGTTCCATGGCATGCAACATTTAAAGGGGCACATCCATCAAACAGGAAGGTTAGATGGTACCAGCACGCAAAAATAAAAGAGCAGGTAATTTTACCACAGGTGAGTCAGAGCATCTGTTAAGTGACATAAGAAGAGGAATGTCCATTTAGTGGAAAGTGGCATGAAGCTAGCAAGCTCTGCAGCTCAAGATATTTGGGGGGAAGTGGCACTAGCAGTGGAACTTCAGTGAACCCCCTCAGGAAGAAGTGCAAGGACCTGGGAAGACCAGCAAAGGTTCGTGCTTTTGTAGCCAAGGTCCAGGACTGATTAGTAAAATCATTAGAAATAAGGGTCCAATCCTTACCCTAAATGTTCAGGAGTGGTTAAGCTGAAGAGTGAAACTTTTGCCACAGTGCGTCCCTGGTGGATCCGGGGCATGCACCTCACTTCCAACCCCCCAATCAGGGCCAGTGAGTCCAGCGCACAGTGCTATCTCTTCAAATTGCTGCGTTTAAATGTTAAAGTGAATGTTTGTCGTACAGCACTGCAGAGTATATGTTTTCATTCTGCCAGAGTTTATGCCTACAGTTTTTGCCTACAGTTTATGGGGGCTAAATTGGGTTCTGCAATGCCTGTTTTTTTAGGTGTTATGAGGCCAGTTAATGCTCCAAAATAGGGTCCAAGATGCTCATGCAACTTCTGATGTGTGTGCGCTGAAAGTCATCTTGGTAAAGGGGTTTGGGCTCGCACACCTAATGACTGACTGCACCGTGGAAAGCAGGCAGATTATGATGCAAATCAATGTGCCATACTGATTTGACACACGGCAAGTCACAGGCTGGTTGCTGAGTGACAAGTGTTATCCACTCATGCCATGGCTCATGGCTCAACCACACACCCCATTCACCAACTATTCCACGCTCCTTACCTTTCCTCTGTCACTAATCATCTTTCCGCCTACACAGTAATAGAAAGCACCAGAAAATTCACATTACGATCCAAATTTATAAATTCAATCATGACGTAATGCATACAAAAATAAACAAATCACCCTTGTGCATCCCCTCAATGTCCATCTTCCATCTGCCTTTGCCTGTCCTAGTGCTCCTATGCAGTGCTATCCCAGTGGCTGTAGCGTGGCTGGTGGTAGGCTTCTAACCGACAATTGAGGAGACTGCAGATGGCCTTGGAGGACAACTTCGAGCAGCTCTGGGCCTACAAGGCCCAGCTGCGGACTGCTCCGCCTCAGACTGGGCAGCAGCAGTCCGGGCTGGCTGAAAGCCAACAGTAAGGGCACTGGCGGAGTGGCAGGAGTGGGAGGACTAATGCTGTGTCATCCTGGGAGAGGATGGCAGGTTCGTGCTCCACGGAGCCACTGCCACTCCTCTGGGGCGGCACTTCAGCAATTCTACTGATCTGTCAGATCATCCGAAAACACTGCGTCACTTTCCACATGTACGCTGACAACACCCAGCTCTACCTCACCACCACTTCTCTCGACCCCTCCACGGTCTCTCAATTGTCAGACTGCTTGTCCGGCATCCAGTACTGGATGAGCAGAAATTTTCTTCAATTAAATATTGAAGACCGAAGCCATTGCCTTTGGTCCCTGCCACAAACTGCGTTCTCTGCCCACTGACTCCATCCCTCTCCCTAGCATCTGTCTGAGGCTGAACCAGACTGTTCGCAACCTTAGTGTCATATTTGACCCTGAAATGAGCTTCCGGCCACATATCTGCAGCATAACTAAAACCGCCTATTTCCACCTCCGTAACATCGCCCGTCTCCACCCCTGTCTCAGCTCATTTGCTTTGTTACCTCCAAACTTGACTATTCCAATGCACTCCACCTGGCTGGCCTCCCACATTCTACCCCACGTAAACTTGAGGTGATCCAAAACTCGGCAGCCCTAACTCGCACCAAGTCCTGCTCACCCATCACCCCTGTGCTCACTGACCTACATTGGCTCCAGGTTAAGCAACACCTCGATTTCAAAATTCTCATCCTCATTTACAAATCCCTCCATGGCCTCACCCCTCCCTATCTCTGTAATCTCCTCCAGCCCCACAACCCCCCGAGATGTCTGCACTCCTCAAAATCTGTCCTCTTGAGCATGCCTGATTATAATCGCTCAACCGTCAGTGGCCATGCCTTCTGTTGCCTAGGCCCCAAGCTCTGGAACACCCTCCCCAAACCTCTGTGCCTCAATGCCTCTCTTTCCTCCTTTAAAACATATCTCTTTGACCAAGCTTTTGGTCATCTGCCGTAATTTCTTCTTATGTGGCTCGGTGTCAAATTTATTTGTTTTGTCTTAAAACACTTCTGTGAAGTGCCTTGGGATGTTTTACTACATTAAAGGCGCGATATAAATACAAGTTGTTGTTGGTGTTGTTAGAGAACAGATTGATGGACTGCTGTGAGGCCCTGGAAGCCCCTTTGAACAGTGGTATTCAGATGCACGATGGCAGCAGTCTGAGCTTCCACTGCTGCATTCAGACCTTTGATGGAAGCTGTTTGTGCTGCAATGCAAGCTGTGACATTGGCTATCAGATGCTGCAAGTTGAAGTTTCCCATAGGTGTGCTGATAGAGGTGACCACCCACTCCATGTTGGAGAGGATGGGCGCCAAGCTCTGCTCAAAGCTGTGTGCCAAGTTGGTGCTGGACTTCTCCGTGCTCCTTGACATTGAATGCAGGCTTTCTGGCAGCCGAGTGTGAGATCGAGTGTTGGTGCCTCTTCATTTTCACTGTCTACTTCCTCTTCTTTCTCTGACTGGGATGGTTCCAGTTCTTGAGTATCTGAAATGTTAAAGGGACAAGGGATGGGTTGTGGTAAGGGGAACGGAGAAAGTAAGTAGTGTGTGCTTACACCATCAGCGGCTTCTGACTCAGAAAGATTGTGCGATGAGGGAGAAGTGGGAAGAGAGAAGGAGGATTAGGTATGCAGATAATGAAGTGGAGATTAAAATAATTAACCTCGTCACAGGTCTGTTAGGAATCAAACACAAGTACGTTTATTTTACTTGCAAGGGAGAAAGGAGCCGACATTAACCCCTGCTGAACTTCTCACACTCGCTCTCCCCAAACAAAGAACACACAGGGTTTTTATACAGTTACACGGCCAATAATGGCCGGACATTCAATACATGAGACATACATTGATTTGAATGGACACAGACCCTTGTCATTCAGGTGAAGCTGGTTCCTATCCCACCTACCCTTGGGACCTTTCCCCCAATGCGTTTGTTATCTTATCTCCCCTGAGCCCGGCTCCAATTCTCATGTTATTTGACCTCTGCTCATACTGGGTATTGCTTTTGCTGATGTGTGGGTTTATAACATACCATGTTATCTCTTGTGTTAGGACAGAAGGTGCGCGATGCGGCCTTGGACATAGTACAGACGTACAGTTCCCAACCTAATTCTTGGTTTTATGTGTTTAGTTTGTAAGGGCTGCTTCTGATTTCTGCATGTACACACTTTAACCCTTTATTCCATGTCTGATTAGTCCAGTCTGACCTGCTGTCCCCTTCAGTCCCCCCTTTTGGTGATCTTGGCGACCCTACCCAAGGTGACCAACTATGCTAACAATCTGCCTTGGATCTGCCGCCCCTGCATCAGTGATCAGCCGAAAGGTTTGGGAGGCCCAGTGCCTTGGGGTTAGATAACCTCATCATCCTGCTGTTTCTCTAACCACCTACAACGTTCCTTCACTAATGCTTTAACTGGCAGCTGGTTCTTTCGCGTGGCACAAACCCAGCATGTTGCAATCAACCAGCCTATCACCAGTATTAACTGTACAATCACCAGTACGTGCGATATTATGCGAATCCAGGGGAGTATGTTAACATTCAATCCCCAATCCCAGGCTGACGTATACCACGGGACCTTCCCGGTTAACCTTGTCTCCTAATTTCTTTAATTCTTGTTCTAGGAGGTGGTATCGCCACACATTTTCCCACAGGGGATCTTTAATATCACTTAGATCCTCCGCAAGATGTGGGATTGGGGCTGTCATGTCCTCCTCATGTAGCTCCAGGTCTGCCTTTAAATCATCAATTACACTTAGAGTCACCACCTTCCTTGTGTGGATATCTATCAATCTGGTCCAGCCAATGCTGACGGGTACCCTTGGGGTGAAGCAGAAGTTAGGTTTTGGGATGGGGCAAATCAGGTTCCCGTAGATGTAAGTCTGTTGGTTAGTCACCACACAGTACACGCCCCTGCCCCTGTATGCTCAGTCCAGGCTGGGCTAGATTCTCGTACACAGCCTACAGTTTGGTTGGATGCACACCCGTTCATGCTGCCCCTTCCTACTGCGTGTGAACATATGGTCAGACTCCCTACCCGGCGACAACCAGACGGGGAGACTCCTCGCATGCTCCCATTCATTCTAGTGGCGTACTGGTCCATGGGGTGATACCGGAGGTATTTGTTTCCCTGGATTAGTCCCAAGTTTTCTATCTCATACTGCTGGTATGGGCTTTCCGTTCCAGTCATCACCAGGATCACAAATACCAGCCCCACCAATGTTGAATGAGAGTCCACACCACCCCCACTCCGCCGCCCCCCCATTATCGGGAAGACTCGGGTCATCGTCATCCCCTACAATGTACATGCTTCTAGGTTTCCAGGATGCTGGGCAAGAGAAAGCAAGTGTGTGCTGTTTACCCAATCGGGGACCTTTCCTTGATTGACTTGTTCCAGGTTATGGTGGACCTGTCCCACCGCCCAGTCTCTGTAAGCATGGCACACATCTCATTTCACTCCGTCAACTCCATCGTTGTACTCCCTATCAATTAGCTTATGGATATTGGCTGCATGCCTTTTAGGACCGTTATTCCCTTCAATAGCTGCTCAGCTGTCACCTTCCCCAACTGTTCCCCCACCCTCCGGGCGGACTGCGTGTAGAGGTGTAATAATCCTCACATCGTCTCCTGGAGACTCTCGGAGTGTGCATGTATTCTTTGTATTTCTAGGGCATTCACAAACGATGTTGCCGTGTTTACCCTGGTCAGCATGTCATTTATCAGTCCCCTTTTCTTACGATGCAGGTTTAATTTCCCCCTGGCCTATGATGATCCACCTGCGTCTGTTGCCTCTCTTAATATAATATATAGCAGGTGGGTGTATAGTGCCCTTATTTTGGCGTTACTTCCTTCCGGTAGACCCAGGTCAGTGAGGTTCACAATTACTGGGAGGATTTCATGGTTCACATTATCATATAGTTGGACACCTTCTGCGCCCATCACAATCCCACTTTTTGGTCCCTGTGTGTGTGTACGGGACATGAAAGAGAGGCCTGAGTGATTGGTGTGGCTCTTGAGGTTTTTACTGTTACTTGAGTGGCTGATGGGCAGTGGTAGTGGGATTATCGCGGGATTCATCTACCAACACCAGTCATCAGAATCGGTGCATTTGGAGATTGGGCGTGTCATGTATCTTACATATAACTGTATCCTAACATGCTATACATGACTGCAATAAGATATGACCTGTAACCACCAACATACCTTACCACCAGGGGTGCACTTGCAAGAGACAGGTATACAAGGGCAGGTCTCAGGCAAGTGCAGCATTCCAGAGCTGTGAAATAAAGGTGCAGGTCCAGAGTGACCTTGACTTCACTACATGCCTCATGTGAATCTGTACTGAGGGGACAGGACTTTACAGTGGCGACGGGTTACGGGATTACAGAATCCACAGAATGGCGAACAACGGATAAGATGAAAAGTACAATGCGGTAGACAATTGGGAGGACTTTATAGAAAGGCTCCAGCAAAGCTTTGTAACCAAAGACTGGTTAGACGACGATAAGGCAGACAAGAGAAGAGCCCATCTCTTGACCAGCTGTGGCTCGAAAACATACGCTTTAATGAAGGATCTGTTGGCACCCGAGAAACCAGCAAGCAAGTCGTTTGAAGAATTGAGCACACTGGTAAGAGACCACCTGAAGCAAGCGAGCAGCCTACACATGGCCAGGCACAGGTTCTACAACTACAGACGCTGAGTGGGCCTGAGCATACCCGACTTCGTGGCGGAACTTCGGAGGTTGGCTAGTTTATGTGAGTTCTCCAATGAACTGAGGAGAGAAATGCTGAGAGACTTTTTCATTGAAGGAATAGGCCACGCAGGCATATTCCGAAAGCTCATAGAGACCAAGACCCTGACCTTAGAGGCAGCAGCACTGGTTGCACAGACATTCTTGGTAGGGGAAGAAGAAACGAGGTTGATTTACAATGCAGGTACGACAACTAACAAAATATTGGAACAAGAAGTTCACAGCACTAAACAAGCTGCTACCCCCACACACAGACAAAACCGGGAGAACAGGTTCTCGACAGCAAGCAGAAGCCATCAAGGGCCACAGGAACAGCCGTTCACACCTCATCAACCCACAATGCGAGCAATCAACTACAAACTGAGAGAAGCTCAAGAGAGATCAGCCAGACGCAGCTCATTTTTTGGAAACTCTTTGAACAATGGAACAGGTCTGTGCTGGAGGTGTGGGGGTGGGCACTCGGCAAGGGGATGTCGATTTCAGCAGGCTGTTTGCAGAAATTGTGAATATACAGGGCATTTGGCCCGCATGTGCAAAAAAACGGCAGCTCGGCTGGTATACGAATCGGATGGGTCGGAAAGCGGACCAGAAGATGGTGGAGACAGTACCGGTGTACAGCGGGTCAACACGATCAATGGCCGCTGCTCCTACAACAGGACGCCTCTTATAATGATGAGGGTCCTACTCAACGGGATATCTGTCAAAATGGAGCTGGATACGGGAGCGAGTCAATCTCTCATGGGCGCTCAACAATTTGAACAACTGTGGCCGCATAAAAGAGACAGACCAAAACTCACAAGGGTCGACACCACACTAAGGATCTATACCAAAAAAATCGTACCAGTCCTCGGCAGCGCCATGCTCTCTGTCACACACAAAGGGACGGTGAACCGACTTCCCCTGTGGATTGTCCCCGGAGACCCCCCAGCACTGCTGGGGAGAAGCTGGCTGGCAAAACTAAACTGGAAATGGGATGATGTCCATGCCATGTCATTAGAGGAATGGACCTCCTGCTCAACAATTATAAAGCGATTTGAACATCTCTTTCAGCCAGGTGTGGGCACTTTCAAAGGGGCCAAAGTCAAAATCTACATCACACAGGATGCTAGACCGGTCCATCACAAGGCCAGAGCTGTACCCTATGTGATGAGGGAAAAGATTGAACATGAACTAGACAGGCTTCTGCGGGAAGGCATTATATCACCTGTGGAATTTAGCGACTGGGCAAGTCCCATCGTCCCAGTCATGAAGCCCGATGGATCCGTACGAATCTGTGGGGACTACAAATCTACCATAAACAGAGTCTCCCTACAGGACCAGTACCCGCTGCCCAGAGCGGAGGACTTATTTGCCACATTGGCTGGAGGTAAATTTTTTCAAAATTAGACCTCACATCTGCGTATATGACGCAAGAATTGACCGAGGAATCCAAGCTACTCACCACCATCAACACACATCGAGGCCTTTTCATGTACAATCGATGCCCATTCGGCATCAGGTCGGCAGCTATATTCCAGCGCAACATGGAGAGTCTGCTCAAGTCCATCCTGGGGACGGTTGTATTTCAAGACGACATACTTATCACGGGCAGGGACACCGACTCCTATCTCCGTAATTTGAAGGAAGTACTAAAGCGGTTGGATCGGATAGGCCTACGAGTCAAGAAATCCAAGTGCCTGTTTCTCGCACCCGAGGTTGAATTTTTGGGCAGAAGGATTGCCGCTGATGGAATCCGCCCAACAGAGTCCAAAACAGAAGCAATTCGCCTGGCACCCAGGCCCCGGAATGTTTCAGAACTGCGCGCCTTTCTCGGGCTACTCAATTACTTTGGGAACTTTATGCAGAACTTAAGCACGCTGCTGGAGCCTTTCCACGTGCTACTCAGAAAGGGGTGCGATTGGTTTTGGGGGGACGCCCAGGAACGCGCCTTCAATAAGGCACGCAACGTTCTGTGTTCCAACAGTGTTTTGACTTTCTTTGACCCAGGTAAAAAGCTAGTTCTCACATGCGATGCGTCGGTGTATGGGGTCGGGTGCATTTTGCAACATGTCAATAGTGCGGGCAAATTACAACCCATAGCTTATGCCTCCAGCTCACTTTCGCGGGCGGAGCACGGGTACGGAATGGTAGAGAAGGAGGCGCTCGCGTGTGTGTACGGTGTCAAAAAGATGCACCAATACCTTTTCGGGGCCAAGTTCGCGTTAGAAACCAACCACAAACCCCTCACATCCCTCCTATCCGAGAGCAAGGCAATAAACGCCAACGCTTCGGCGCGAATTCAATGGTGGGCACTCATGCTGGCGTCCTACGACTATACCATAAGGCACAGACCAGGCACAGACAACTGTGCCGATGCACTCAGCAGGCTACCCTGGCGAACATGGAAGGGTCTGACGAACAGGACTGTGAGATAGTCATGGCAATCAATGCCTTTGAGTCCACAGGTTCGCCCATGGCGGCTCGCCAAATCAGAGCCTGGCCGGCCAGCGACCCCACGTTATCCTTAGTGAAAAAGATGTGTCCTAACCGGTGACTGGGCAGAGGCTCGCGAAGCCTGCCCCGATGAATTAAAACCCTTTCACAGGCGCATGCATGAGCTATCACTACAAGCAAACTGCCTGATGTGGGGCAGCCGAGTAGTCATGCCTCTGCGAGGCCTGGTATTGACGCGGACCTAGAGCTCTGCGTCCGAAGGTGCACCATTTGTGCCCAACTCAGTAATGCCCCCAGGGAGGCTCCACTGAGCCCCTGGCCCTGGCCTATCAAACCGTGGTCGCGGGTGCACGTAAACTGTGTGGGCCCATTCATGGGCAAAATGTTCCTCGTAGTTGTAGATGCATTTTCAAAGTGGATCGAATGCACCATTTTAAACTCGAGCACAGCCTCCACCACTGTGGAGAGCCTCGCAATCATGTTTGCAACGCACGGAATCCCTGACATATTGGTCAGTAACAATGGTCCGTGCTTCACCAGCGCAGAATTCCAAGACTTTATAATTGACCATGGCGTAAATCACGTCAAGACGGCACCGTTCAAGCCGGCCTCTAACGGCCAGGTGGAGAGAGCAATGCAAATCATTAACCAAGGCATGCTTAAAATCCAAGGTCCCACACTGCAGGGTCGCCTGTCGCGACTGCTGCTGGCATATAGATCTCGTCCGCACTCATTGACTGGGATCCCCCCCACGCAACTGCTGATGAAAAGGTCTTTAAAAACAAGGCTCTCATTAATCCTCCGAGACATGCACGAAATCGTTGAGGCAAAGCGCCGTAAGCTGACTGAGTACCATGACAGAAATTCGAGGGGGAGATGGAATGAGATAGGGGACAAAGCTAAACTATGGCAGGGGTCCCAAATGGCTTGCAGGGACAGTAATGGGCAAGGAAGGAAACAGACTACTGGTAGTACAAATGGACAATGGCAAAACCTGCCGGAGGCATGTAGACCAAGTCAAAAGCAGATTTACCAACAACACTGCAGAACCAGAGGCAGACTAATTGTGGAACTCGCACCACACCTGGTGAACAGACAGAGGGAACAACCTGAGGAAAGGGCAATCCCAACAGACGGCCCAGGCGAGTCAACAACAATCACATCAATCAAAACAGACAGCTCAGGCGAGATACCAGCAAACACACCCAAAGAAAAATAGACACCAAGGCAAACAACTGAACCACAACTCAGACGCTCCACGCGAGAGCGTAGACCACCTGAGAGACTGAACCTATAAAGACAATAAGACCTTGGGGGGAGGGTGATGTCATGCATCTTACATTATTATATATAACTGTATCCTAACATGCTATACATGACTGTAATAAGATATAGAAACATAGAAACATAGAAAATAGGTGCAGGAGCAGGCCATTCAGCCCTTCTAGCCTGCACCGCCATTCAATGAGTTCATGGCTGAACATTCAACTTCAGTATCCCCTTCCTGCTTTCTCGCCATAACCCTTGATCCCCCGAGTAGTAAGGACTTCATCTAACTCCCTTTTGAATATATTTAGTGAATTGGCCTCAACTACTTTCTGTGGTAGAGAATTCCACAGGTTTACCACTCTCTGGGTGAAGAAGTTTCTCCTCATCTCAGTCCTAAATGGCTTACCCCTTATCCTCAGACTGTGACCCCTGGTTCTGGACTTCCCCAACATTGGGAACATTCTTTCTGCATCTAACCTGTCTAAACCCGTCAGAATTTTAAACGTTTCTATGAGGTCCCCTCTCATTCTTCTGAACTCCAGTGAATACAAGCCCAGTTGATCCAGTCTTTCTTGATAGGTCAGTCCCGCCATCCCGGGAATCAGTCTGGTGAATCTTCGCTGCACTCCCTCAATAGCAAGAATGTCCTTCCTCAAGTTAGGAGACCAAAACTGTACACAATACTCCAGGTGTGGCCTCACCAATGCCCTGTACAACTGTAGCAACACCTCCCTGCCCCTGTATTCAAATCCCCTCGCTATGAAGGCCAACATGCCATTTGCTTTCTTAACCGCCTGCTGTACCTGCATGCTAACCTTCAATGACTGATGTACCATGACACCCAGGTCTCATTGCACCTTCCCTTTTCCTAATCTGTCACCACTCAGATAATAGTCTGTCTCTCTGTTTTTACCACCAAAGTGGATAACCTCACATTTATCCACATTATACTTCATCTGCCATGCACTCTGCAGCCTAATAGCATCCTCCTCGCAGCTCACACTGCCACCCAACTTAGTGTCATCCGCAAATTTGGAGATACTGCATTTAATCCCCTCGTCTAAATCATTAATGTACAATGTAAACAGCTGGGGCCCCAGCACAGAACCTTGCGGCACCCCACAAGTCACTGCCTGCCATTCTGAAAAGTACCCGTTTACTCCTACTCTTTGCTTCCTGTCTGACAACCAGTTCTCAATCCACGTCAGCACACTACCCCCAATCCCATGTGCTTTAACTTTGCACATTAATCTCTTGTGTGGGACCTGTAACCACCAGCATACCTTACCACCAGGGGTGCACTTGCAAGAGACAGGTCTATAAGGGCAGGTTTCAGGCAAGTGCAGCATTCCAGAGCTGTGAAATAAAGGTGCAGGTCCAGAGTGACCTTGACTTTACTACATGCCTCATGTGAATCTGTACTGAGGGGACAGGACTTTACAGGGCGCCTTCCCCATCTCTCTTCCCCTGTCAGGGTAGTCCGGAGAATTGAACGTAATGTGTCAAGCATTGTTCTTGCGCACTTTCCCCATGCACACACGCCAAATTCTCACCGGAATATACCGTGTTCGCATTCATCCACATAACAGTCAGTTCCGTTGTATGGCGAGCCAGCCAGCCTTTTCTGGAAAACGAAGACATCTGTCATTCCGCAGCTACCATTTAAATCACAGTTTTGCCAATCGCCAGTCAGTGTCCCTTGCTCTTGATCACAATTGATGTCACCCAAGTCCCTGAAGTACTGGCCTTGTTGTCCCTTTTGGCTGGCCTGCACAGCTCTTTGTGTACGCGATCTTACTTCTCCGTTCCTTGTGAGCGGGGTGTAATAAGCCGTCGTGATCGTGATTCCCACTAGGGCTATCCACAGCCTCGCGCAGCTTATGGTACCTGTGGGTGATAAAGAGCAGATGCCCTGGGGCTGTCTGCTTAC
Source organism: Pristiophorus japonicus (assembly GCF_044704955.1). NCBI lineage: Eukaryota > Metazoa > Chordata > Chondrichthyes > Pristiophoridae > Pristiophorus > Pristiophorus japonicus. Next base: position 140,089,830 of record NC_091982.1, on the reverse strand, counting down.
TGATTAGTGAGTTTCTTCAACTGTGACCAGCGTTTCCACCGTCCTGGTCCATGTATCTCCATGCACGAGCATGTATCGCTAGTGAGTAATATTTTGTAAGGCCCCTCCCATCTAGGGGACAGCCCAGACTCCTTCACCCTTTCTCCCACCTGGGGCACCTCCGCTGATGATCCCAAGTCCTGCTGTCTATCCAAGCAATCTTGTTGATCCCTAACCTTTTGCCATATCCTCTTGAGTTGCTCACTGAGCTCCATGACGTACCGCCTGATCCTGTCCCAGAGGGTCACAATCCCCTTCGGTAACCTCATGGCTCTCCCAGTCATCAAATCGTATGTGTGATTCCAGCGGTTCGGTTCGGGGTGGCTCGCAGCCGCATCAAGATGGTTGGCAACAGGTCTGCCCAGGATCGACCGGTCTGTTGGATCGTCTTAGCCAGGGCTGTTTTAAGGGTTCGATTCATCCCTTCTGTTGTGTATCTGTAAAGCATGCACTCCCATGTTCCGCCACCAGGGAACACATGCCCTGAAGTCCCAAGGGATCCCAGCATCCCTTGGGAGCACTGTAGATAAGCCGGCCCCGAAGGCCTGTTCCTCACTCTGGAGTGTCTTAATAAAGACTGAGGTCACTGTTACTTTAACCTCCCTGTGTGCAGTCTCATCTGTGTTAGGAACACAACAACTGGCGACGAGTACACGAATCCAACGCAAAGATGCAACAAACTGTGGGCATCCTGGAGAAGTTCTGGGAAGCCTATGTTAAACGGTTAGACCAGTACTTTGTAGCCAACGATCTGGACGGAGAAGGAAGTGCTGCAAAAAGGAGAGCGGTCCTCCTCACGGTCTGCGGGGCACCGACCTACAGCCTCATGAAAAATCTTCTGGCTCCGGTGAAACCCACAGATAAGTCGTATGAGGAGCTGTGTACACTGGTTCAGGAGCATCTTAACCTGAGGGAGAGCGTGCTGATGGTGAGGTATCGGCTCTATACGTACCAGCGATCTGAAGGTCAGGAGGTGGCGAGCTACGTCGCCGAACTAAGGCGACTTGCAGGACAATGTGAGTTTGATGGCTACCTGGAGCAAATGCTCAGAGACTTTTTTGTACTGGGCATTGGCCACGAGACCATCCTACGAAAACTTTTGACTGTAGAGACACCGACCCTCATTCAGGCATTTATGTCTTCCAGTGACAACACCAAACAAATCTCTCAGCACACAAGTACTAGCAATGTTCATAAATTAACTAGAACTGTGTTTGCGAGCAGAAATGTACAGGGCAGAAACCACGAGTCCGCAACTGCCAGCAGGCCTCAGGTGACCCAGATGACTCACAGTCTGCAACAAAGAATGAATGCAAGGCAATTCACACCTTGTTGGCGTTGTGGAGGCTTCCATTCAGCCTCTTCAGACGAGCTGCAAGCTCTGCAAATCCTGCTATCCACCACGTGGCAGAGGAAGATCGATCCATGGTGGACCAAAGCAATTTCGAGCCTCAGAGGAGGCAGATGCTGAAGTACACTGGGTGCACACATTTTCAACGAAATGTCCACCTATAATTCTAAACTTAAAATTGAATGGCTTACCCGTAGCCATGGAACTGGACACTGACGCTAGCCAATCCATCATGAGTAAAAAGATGTTTGCGAGACTGTGGTGCAACAAGGCACTCAGACCAGCCCTGAGCCCCATCCACACGAGAACGTACACTAAAGAGCTTATCACTGTCCTGTGCAGCGCCATGGTCAAGGTCACCTACAAGGGCACGGTGCATGAACTGCCACTCTGGATTGTCCCGGGCGATGGCCCCACACTGCTTGGAAGGAGCTGGCTGGGCAAAATCCACTGGAGCTGGGATGACATCCGAGTGCTATCACATGTCGATGAGGCCTCATGTACCCAGGTTCTTAACAAAGTTCCTTCCCTTTTTGAGCCAGACATTGGAAACTTTTCCGGGCGAAGGTGCGGATCCACTTGGTGCCACCCATTCACCACAAGGCACGAGCGGTACACACATGAGGGAGAGAGTGGAAATCGAGCTGGACAGTCTGCAACACGAGGGCATCATCTCCCCAGTGGAATTCAGTTAGTGGGCCAGCCCGATTGTTCCAGTACTCAAAAGTGATGGCACGGTCAGGATTTGCAACGATTATAAAGTAACTATTAATCGTTTCTCGCTACAGGGCCAATACCCGCTACCTAAGGCAGACGACCTATTTGCGACGCTGGCAGGAGGCAAGACGTTCACCAAGCTTGACCTGACTTCGGCCTACATGAAGCAGGAGATGGAGGAGTCTTCGAAGGGCCTCACCCGCATCAACACGCACAAGGGAGTGTTCATCCACAACAGATGCCCGTTTGGAATTAGGTCAGCTGCAACGATCTTCCAGAGAAACCTGGAGAGCCTACTCAAGTCGGTACCATGCATGGTGGTTTTTCAGGACAATATATTGGTCATGGGTCGGGACAACGTCGAGCATCTACAAAAGCTGGAAGAGGTCCTGATCTGGATCACATAGAGCTGCGGCTGAAGAGGTCGAAATGCGTCTTTATGGCAACAGAAGTGGAGTTTTTGGGGAAAAAGATCGCGGCGGCTGGCATTCGGCCCACAGACACCATGACAGAGGCAATCAGGAACACACCCAGGCCACAGAACGTTACGGAGCTGCGGTTATTCCTGGAACTCTTCAACTATTTTGGTAACTTCCTGCCGTGGTTAAGCACCCTCTTAGAGCCCCTACATGTGTCATTGCGTAAAGGTGAGAACTGAGTATGGGGAAAAAAAACAAGTAATTGCTTTTGAGAAAGCCAGCAACATTTTATGCTCCAACAAGCTGCTTGTATTGTATAACCCGTGTAAAAGACTCGTGCTAGCATGTGATGCGTCGACATACGGAGTCGGGTGTGTATTACAACAAGTTCACTTTGCGGGGAAGTTGCAACCTGTCGCCTATGCTTCCAGGAGTTTGTCTAAGGCCGAGAGGGCCTACAACATGATTGAGAAAGAGGCATTAACGTGTGTGTTCGGGGTAAAGAAACTGCATCAGTATCTGTTTGGCCTCAAATTTGAGCTGGAAACTGATCACAAGCCCCTCATATCCCTGTTTGCTGAAAACAAGGGGATAAATACTAATGCCTCAGCCCACATACATAGGTGGGCTCTCGCTATATCAGCGGATAACTATACCATCCGCCACAGGCCAGGCACAGAGAACTATGCGGATGCCCTCAGTCGGCTACCATTACCCACCACGGGGGTGGAAATGGCGCAGCCTGCAAACTTGTTGATGGTGGCACAGCCCGCAGACTTGTTGATGGTCATGGCAGCGTTTGAAAATGATAAATCTCCTGTCACGGCCCGCCAGGTTAGGACTTGGACCAGCCAAGATCCTCTACTGTCCCTAGTAAAAAACTGTGTACTGCATGGGAGCTGGGCCAGCATCCCCGTTGAAATGTAAGAGCTAATCAAGCCGTTCCAGCGGCGAAAGGATAAACTGTCCATTCAGCCAGATTGCCTGTTGTGGGGTAACCGCATAGTGCTACCCAAAAAGGGCAGGGAGACGTTCATCTCGGATCTCCACAGCACACACCCGGGTATAGTAATGATGAAAGCGATAGCCAGATCCCACGTGTGGTGGCCCGGTATCGACTCTGACTTAAGGGTCCTGTGTATGGCAATGCAGCGTGTGTGCTCAGTTGAGCAACGTGCCCAGAGAGGCACCACTAAGTTTGTGGTCCTGGCCCTCCAGACCATGGTCGAGGATCCATGTCGACTATGCGGGCCCGTTTCTCGGTAAAATGTTCCTCGTGGTGGTGGATGCTTTTTCAAAATGGATTGAATGTGAAATGATGTCGGGAAGGACAGCCACCACCACCATTGAAAGCCTGAGGGCCATGTTTGCCACCCATGGCCTGCTTGACATACTGGTCAGTGACAACGGGCCATGTTTCACCAGTGCCGAATTTAAAGAATTCATGACCCACAATGGGATCAAACATGTCACCTCAGCCCCGTTTAAACCAGCCTTCAATGGGCAGGCAGAGCGGGCAGTACAAACCATCAAACAGAGCCTCAAACGAGTCACAGAAGGCTCACTCCAAACCTGCCTGTCCCGAGTACTGCTCAGCTACCGCACAAGACCCCACTCGCTCACAGGGGTGCCCCCGGCTGAGCTACTCATGAAAAGGACACTTAAAACCAGACTCTCGCTGGTTCACCCCAACCTGCATGATCAGGTAGAGAGCAGGCGGCAGCAACAAAATGTAAACGATGGTCGCGCCACTGTGTCACGGGAAATTGATCTGAATGACCCTGTGTATGTGCTAAACTATGGATATGGTCCCAAGTGGATCGCAGGCACAGTGATAGCTAAAGAAGGGAGTAGGGTGTTTGTAGTCAAACTAGACAATGGACAAATTTGCAGAAAGCACCTGGACCAAACGAGGCTGCGGTTCACAGACTGCCCTGAACAACCCACAGCAGACACCACCTTTTTTGAGTCCACAACACACATCCAGAGGATCAACGACACCACGCCAGACCAGGAAACCGAACCCATCACACCCAACAGCCAGCAAGGCCAGGCTGATCCAGCAACCCTACAGGGCCTACAATACACCAGCCCAGCGAGGGCACAGCCAACACACCAGAACAGACATTTGTACCGAGGCGGTCCACCAGGGAAAGAAAGGCCCTGCCTCACCTTGTAAATAGTTTTCTCTTTGACTTTGGTGGGGGAGTGATATTGTGTATCTGTAAAGCATGTACTCCCATGTTCCGCCACCAGGGAGCACATCCCCTGAAGTCCCAAAGGATCCCAGCATCCCTTGGGAGCACTGTATATAAGCCGGCTTCTAAGGCCTGTTCCTCACTCTGGAGTGTCTTGTTAAAGACTGAGGTCACTGTTACTTTAACCTCCCTGTGTGCAGTCTCATCTGTGTTAGAAACACAATACCTTCCACCATTCCCGAACTCTGCAGGTGATATGGTATGTGGAACTTCTGCTTAATCCCCATTGCCTTACACACCTCTTTTAATACCTTTCCCGTGAAGTGTGTACCCTGATCCGAATCTACTTGGATCGCTATTCCCCATTGGGGAAAGACTTCCTCGGCCAATATCCTGGCAACAGTCGTTGCTGTAGTCGCGAGTGGCGAATGACTTCACCCACCTAGTGAACTGATCCACTATAACTAGACAGTATTTCTTAGTATTGCGTGTTGTAACACGTGGCCCAGTGAAGTCACTCTGAATATTTTCCCATAGGCCCCGTGGTCGGGGCTGCTGGCTCATTCTTATCTTTACTGCCCGGGTTGTGCTGCGCGCATGTAATACATTTCTGACAGTACTTGGCCCCTGGCGTCCCAGTGCTGGCCACCACCATTCTTTCTGTAAGCTTGTGATCATGGCATTGCGCTCCTTGTGGTCAATGCCGTGGTGTAGTTCCATCAGCATTTTTCTAATACTCTCAGAGGCTATGACTCGATCATCACGCTTCCATACATGGTCTGTGCCCAGGATTCCTCACCAGGCACTTCCATTATACCTTTTCCTTCTCATCTGTATTGGCGTGTAACTGTTTAATGTCCACATCCCTCTCCCGAGTGCTAGCGCACAAACTGATTCTGGGTCTGGGTCCAGGGACTCAGCTGCTTCGTGAGCAGCTATGCCAGCGGCCTCATTCCCTTTCTATACTTCGTTAACCACTTTCTGATGAGTTTTCACCTTCACCGCCGCTTGGACGGGTTTTGTAGAGGCATCTAGCAGTAGTTTAATTCTTCCTTCATGTTTAATTACCTGGTGAGGCCTCCCATTCCAGCGCACTACAATTGTGGGGTTTCCCCTTGCTCCAGAAGTCCTTCTGCAAGGTTTTCCCCAGTGTCTCGCACTATTTTGAGGGACTCGTCTTTTATTATTTTCTTTTCAATTTGGTGAAAGTCTCATATCCGGAACTAGGGACATTGTGGCCACAATGAAAGTCTGGTTTTCATTGGTTAATTAACCTTAATAATTCCAATTAAATTCAGACCAATTTTTTTTTCATAGCCAATATGTTATTAACTAAACACAATACAGAGCAAAAAAAACTAGACATCAGTTTCCGTATTCTTCTTTCTTTGGATGCCTTGCCAATGAACTAAAAATACTGAATTTTGTGTTTAACAAACTTCACACATTTTACACAAAGGGAAAAGAGTGCAGAGCTTCTCTTAGCTTGTAGCTCCGAAAAATTTATGCAGGCTTTTTTTAAAAAGGGTCGCTAAAGAAGGCGGTGCTTATTAAACTTTTAAATTGATTTGCTTGCAATAATCAAATTGAAAAGACAGTGCTTTTTTATGATTCAAATTGATTTAAAACAAGACCAATTTGGTGTTTTTTTAGCAACTGTGACTTCAAGGCTGAAGTTTTATCTTTTGTTAAACAACCAGTCTTTTGTGCATCTCATCAAAATAAATCCACACCTGCATTTCCAACTGAAAATTTAGTTCAATTCTAGGTACACAATTTAACACTCAATTTATTCATACTTTCCCAGATCCAGTACAACATTCATACTTTTGTACTTTCATACAAACTAAAAACTTTTAAACAATATCCTTTCACTCAATGAAACAAAATAAAAGGGGGTCTAGCAACTATGGGATGTTCCCGTGGAATCACCACATAAAGTGCTGTGTAGTCGAGTTACTGGCCACACAGGAGAATTGGTAGTGGCTACAACCTCCTTCAAAACCCCGTCCGTTACCAACTCCCGTACTATTTGGGTCACTTCTTCACGTGCCTCAAGGTGTATCGAGTATTGTATCGGATATTGTCTGTGTGCTTTGTGTTCTGGCCCCGGGACTTTAATGGGTTCCACAGTCTTGTTTCATCAGGCAGGCTGGCGCATTCCCCCCCACTAGCCATGCTTGGTCCAACCACTGGTCAGAACCTGCACACTACCGACATGGGCGTGGTTGTCAAGCCTCTGGACTTCCCATAGGGTTGTTTTCTTACCATAGAGCAGACATTGCCACATTATCAAACTTCGGCTTTGTCAGTTTTATTTTTGGAATGAGTTTCTTGTGCTTATCTGTGAAACCCCATTTGTCAGACATCGCACATTAGTAGACGTTCTTCCCAAACTAAATACTTACCCCAAATTTACTTGTTTCGATCTCTAACTGTCCCCTGCGGATACAGGATGTCCCTCTTTCTCTCCACATCCTGCACCAAGACCCCCAGTGGGCTGTCTGAAAACCTTGGTGCTCGCTCTCTCATGTGTTGAGCCATTGCTCAGAGTATCAGAGCCCAGAATTAGTTTTCAAAAATGCAGGCTGCCTTTAAGTAGCGCGGCCACTCATGGTATCGGGCCCCCTGCTGATGTGTGGGCAGCGCGGGGAGTTCTGGCTGCACGCAGCAATCGTGTAAAGCAGCAGACAGCATGAATTTAATATGCTGCTTTCATCGCAGTGAATGGGGCTGGGTTAATCGTGTACCGTGATCTCCTCGCCCGTTTTCAGGGGTCACCAATTTAACCCCAATTATCTTTTAATTAACCACTACCAGCGGGTCAAGAAGAAGACCTTTCTCGGGGCAAATCGGAATGGGCAATAACTGTGGCCTTGCCAGAGATGCTTACATCCCGAGAATGACTAAGAAAATCTCCCAGTGGCACCCAGTCTCCTGTTCGCTGAGTCACCTTTGACCCAGCTTTTTTTCTCAATTAGATTTTTTTTTAAATGGCTTCCCTTCCCAAAGGGCTGATGGAAGAGCTGCTTGTCCTTGCCCCCGCCCATGGGTACCTCTAGCACACTTGAGCTAACAGAAATAATAGTGTTAGTTTTGAGACGTCAGGCAGAAGATGTGGCCAATCCCTGCTCAATGTGCTGGATGTGTCACCTTTGCTGCTGTTCATCAGAGGTTGCTGGGCAACCCAAAGGAATATATTCTGTCAAATTAAGATAATCTGTAACAGGCACTGTTCAAAATGTGCATTCTGCTGCAAAACATGCAGATGGGTTAAGCAAGGGAGCTAATGGTCAGGAATCCACTTGTGGTTAGCAACTGCATGAGAAGAAACAAGAGTCCTTGAAGGAAGAAACATAGAAACATAGAAACATAGAAACATAGAAACATAGAAAATAGGTGCAGGAGTAGGCCATTCGGCCCTTCTAGCCTGCACCACCATTCAATGAGTTCATGGCTGAACATTCAACTTCAGTACCCCATTCCTGCTTTCTCGCCATACCCCTTGATCCCCCTAGTAGTAAGGACCTCATCTAACTCCTTTTTGAATATATTTAGTGAATTGGCCTCAACAACTTTCTGTGGTAGAGAATTCCACAGGTTCACCACTCTCTGGGTGAAGAAGTTCCTCCGCATCTCGGTCCTAAATGGCTTACCCCTTATCCTTAGACTGTGACCTCTGGTTCTGGACTTCCCCAACATTGGGAACATTCTTCCTGCATCTAACCTGTCTAACCCCGTCAGAATTTTATATGTTTCTATGAGGTCCCCTCTCATTCTTCTGAACTCCAGTGAATACAAGCCCAGTTTATCCAGTCTTTCTTGATAGGTCAGTCCCGCCATCCCGGGAATCAGTCTGGTGAACCTTCGCTGCACTCCCTCAATAGCAAGAATGTCCTTCCTCAGGTTAGGAGACCAAAACTGTACACAATACTCCAGGTGTGGCCTCACCAATGCCCTGTACAACTATAGCAACACCTCCCTGCCCCTGTACTCAAATCCCCTTGCTATGAAGGCCAACATGCCATTTGCTTTCTTAACCGCCTGCTGCACCTGCATGCCAACCTTCAATGACTGATGTACCATGACACCCAGGTCTCTTTGCACCTCCCCTTTTCCTAATCTGTCACCATTCAGATAATAGTCTGTCTCTCTGTTTTTACCACCAAAGTGGATAACCTCACATTTATCCACATTATACTTCATTTGCCATGCATTTGCCCACTCACCTAACCTATTCAAGTCGCTCTGCAGCCTCACAGCATCCTCCTCGCAGCTCACACTGCCACCCAACTTAGTGTCATCCGCAAATTTGGAGATACTACATTTAATCCCCTCATCTAAATTATTAATGTACAGTGTAAACAGCTGGGGCCCCAGCACAGAATCTTGCGGTACCCCACTAGTCACTGCCTGCCATTCTGAAAAGTACCCATTTACTCCTACTCTTTGCTTCCTGTCTGACAACCAGTTCTCAATCCATGTCAGTACACTACCCCCAATCCCATGTGCTCTAACTTTGCACATCAATCTCTTGTGTGGGACCTTGTCGAACGCCTTCTGAAAGTCCAAATATACCACATCAACTGGTTCTCCCTTATCCACTCTACTGGAAACATCCTCAAAAAATTCCAGAAGATTTGTCAAGCATGATTTCCCTTTCACAAATCTATGCTGACTTGGACCTATCATGTCACCTCTTTCCAAATGCACTGCTATGACATCTTTAATAATTGATTCCATCATTTTACCCATTACCGATGTCAGGCTGACCGGTCTATAATTCCCTGTTTTCTCTCTCCCTCCTTTTTTAAAAAGTGGGGTTACATTGGCTACCCTCCACTCCATAGGAACTGATCCAGAGTCAATGGAATGTTGGAAAATGACTGTCAACGCATCCACTATTTCCAAGGCCACCTCCTTAAGTACTCTGGGATGCAGTCCATCAGGCCCTGGGGATTTATCGGCCTTCAATCCCATCAATTTCCCCAACACAATTTCCCGGCTAATAAGGATTTCCCTCAGTTCCTCCTCCTTACTAGACCCCCCGACCCCTTTTATAACTGGAAGGTTGTTCGTGTCCTCCTTCGTGAATACCGAACCAAAGTACTTGTTCAATTAGTCCGCCATTTCTTTGTTCCCTGTTATGACTTCCCCTGATTCTGACTGCAGAGGACCTACGTTTGTCTTTACTAACCTTTTTCTCTTTACATATCTATAGAAACTTTTGCAATCCGTCTTAATGTTCCCTGCAAGCTTCTTCTCATACTCCATTTTCCCTGCCCTAATCAAACCCTTTGTCCTCCTCTGCTGAGTTCTAAATTTCTCCCAGTCCCCAGGTTCGCTGCTATTTCTGGCCAATTTGTATGCCACTTCCTTGGCTTTAATACTATCCCTGATTTCCCTTGATAGCCACGGTTGAGCCACCTTCCCTTTTTTATTTTTATGCCAGACAGGAATGTACAATTGTTGTAGTTCATCCATGCGGTCTCTAAATGTCTGCCATTGCCCATCCACAGTCAACCCCTTAAGTATCATTCGCCAATCCATCCCAGCCAATTCACGCCTCATACCTTCAAAGTTAGCCTTCTTTAAGTTCTGGACCATGGTCTCTGAATTAACTGTTTCATTCTCCATCCCAATGCAGAATTCCACCATATTATGGTCACTCTTCCCCAAGGGGCCTCGCACAACGAGATTGCTAATTAATCCTCTCTCATTACATAACACCCAGTCTAAGATGGCCTCCCCCCTAGTTGGTTCCTCGACATATTGGTCTAAAAAACCATCCCTTATGCACTCCAGAAAATCCTCCTCCACCGTATTGCTTCCAGTTTGGTTAGCCCAATCTATGTGCATATTAAAGTCACCCATTATAACTGCTGCACCTTTATTGCACGCACCCCTAATTTCCTGTTTGATGCCCTCCCCAACATCACTACTACTGTTTGGAGGTCTGTATACAACTCCCACTAACGTTTTTTGCCCTTTGGTGTTCTGCAGCTCTACCCATATAGATTCCACATCATCCAAGCTAATGTCCTTCCTAACTATTGCCTTAATCTCCTCCTTAACCAGCAATGCTACCCCATCTCCTTTTCCTTTTATTCTATCCTTCCTGAATGTTGAATACCCCTGGATGTTGAGTTCCCAGCCCTGATCATCCTGGAGCCACGTCTCCGTAATCCCAATCACATCATATTTGTTAACATCTATTTGCACAGTTAATTCATCCACCTTATTGCGGATACTCCTTGCATTAAGACACAAAGCCTTTAGGCTTGTTTTTTTAACACCCTTTGTCCTTTTAGAATTTTGCTGTACAATGGCCCTTTTTGTTCTTTGCCTTGGGTTTCTCTGCCCTCCACTTTTCCTCATCTCCTTTCTGTCTTTTGTTTTTGCCTCCTTTTTGTTTCCCTCTATCTCCCTGCATTGGTTCCCATCCCCCTGCCATATTAGTTTAACTCCTCCCCAACAGCACTAGCAAACACTCCCCCGAGGACATTGGTTCCGATTCTGCCCAGGTGCAGACCGTCCGGTTTGTACTGGTCCCACCTCCCCCAGAACCGGTTCCAATGCCCCAGGAATTTGAATCCCTCCCTGCTGCACCATTGCTCAAGCCACGTATTCATCTGAGCTATCCTGCGATTCCTACTCTGACTAGCACGTGGCACTGGTAGCAATCCCGAGATTACTACTTTTGAGGTCCTACTTTTTAATTTAGCTCCTAGCTCCTTAAATTCATTTCGTAGGAACTCATCCCTTTTTTTACCTATGTCATTGGTACCAACGTGTACCACGACAACTGGCTGTTCTCCCTCCCTTTTTAGAATGTCCTGCACGGGTCTTCTGAAAATAGAATTGTCCTGGTAACATGGTGAGTTGGTCCAGCCTGGCCAGGGTGAAGGACACCCAGGTCTCTCTGTACTGCAGCACTTTGAAATATTTCTCCCTTTAAATAAAAACTTGCTCTTCGATTTTTTTTCTGCCAAAGTGCATAACCTCACACTTTCCAACAGTATACTCCATCTGCCACATTTTTGTCCACTCACTTAGCTTGTCTATTTTCTTTTGCAGGTTTTTTGTGTCCTCCTCACACATTGCTTTTCCTCCCATCTTTGTATCGTCAGCAAACATAGCCGTATTATACTCGGTCCCTTTATCCAAGTCACTAATATGGACTGGAGGGTAGCTAATGTAATACCACTTTTTAAAAAAGGAGGGAGAGAGAAAACGAGTAATTATAGACCAATTAGCCTGACATCAGTAGTGGGGAAAATGTTGGAATCAATCATTAAGAATGAAATAGCAGCGCATTTGGAAAGCAGTGACAGGATCGGTCCAAGTCAGCTTGGATTTATGAAAGGGAAATCATGCTTGACGAATCTTCTGGAATTTTTTGAGGATGTAACTAGCAGAGTGGACAAGGGAGAACCAGTGGATGTGCTGTATTTGGACTTTCTCAACTGGCTCAACGTTGGCTAACAAGAGAAGTTAAAGATAGTATTAGATTAAATGAAGAGGCTTATAATGTTGCCAAAAGGTGTAGTAAGACTGAGGATTGGGATGATTTTAGTATTCAGCAAAGGAGGACCAGGAAATTGATAAAGAGAGAAAAGAGAATATGTGACTAGACTAACAAGAGACATAGAAACAGATTGTAAAAAAGCTTCTATAGGTATGTAAAAAGGAAGAGATTAGCGAAAGTAAGTATGGATCCATTACAGGCAGAGTCAGGAGAATTCAAAATGGGGAATAAGGAAGTGGCAGAGACATTAAGAAGACATTAAAAAGGAAGCGCGGAGCTAAAATAAATGTTGATCCTCTGGAGGATGAGACTGGGGAATTAATAATGGAGAACAGGGAAATGGCAGAGATGTTGAACAAATATTTTGCATCGGTCTTCACGGTAGACGACACCAAAAGGATCTACCAAATCTACCAAAATTTCCTGAATTCTGGGGTGGTCCCAGCGGATTGGAAAACCGCAAATGTAACGCCCCTATATAAAAAAGGAAGCAGACAAAAAGCAGGGAACTATGGACCAGTTAGCTTAACATTTGACGTTGGGAAAATGCTGGAGTCCATTATTAAGGAAGCAGTAGCAGGAGATTTGGAAAAGCATGATTCAATCAAGCAGAGTCAGCATGGTTTTATGAAACGGAAGTCATGTTTGACAAATTTGCTCAAATTCTTTGAGGATGTAACGAGCAGGGTGGATAAGGGGGAACCAGTGGATGTGGTGTATTTGGATTTCCAGAAGGCATTCGATAAGGTGACACATAAGATAAAAGCTCACGGGGTTGGAGTTAATATATTAACATGGATAGAGGATTGGCTAATTAACAGAAAATAGAGAGTCGGGATAAATGGGCCATTTTCCGGTTGGCAAACAGTAACCAGTGGGGTGCCACAGAGATCAGTGTTGGGTCCTCAACTATTTACAATCTATATTAATGACTTGGATGAAGGGACCGAGTGTAATGTAGCCAAGTTTGCTGATGATACAAAGATGTGTGGCACAGAAAATCTGCAAAGGGATATAGACAGACTAAATGAGTGGGCACAAATTTGGCAGATGGAGTATACTGTGGGAAAATGTGAGGTTAACCACTTTGGCAGAAAAAATAGAAAAGCAAATTATAATTTAAATGGAGAAAAATTGCAAAGTGCTGCAGTACAGAGAGACCTGGGTGTCCTTGTGCATGAAACACAAAAGTTAGTATGTAGGTTCAGCAAGTAATCATGAAGGCAAATGCAATTTTGGCCTTTATTGCAAGGGGATAGAGTATAAAAGCAGAGAAGTCCTGCTACAACTGTACAGGGTATTGGTGAGGCCACACCTAGAGTACTGCGTTCAGTTTTGGTCTCCGTATTTAAGGAAGGATATACTTGCATTGGAGGCAGTTCAGAGAAGGTTCACTAGGTTGATTCCAGAGATGAGGGGGTTGACCTATGAGGAAAGCTTGAATATGTTGGGCCTATACACATTGGAGTTAAGAACAATGAGAGCTGATCTCATTGAAACTTATAAGATAATGAGGGGGCTTGACAAGATGGATGCAGAGAGGATATTTCCACTCATAGGGGAAACCAAAACTAGGGGACATAGTCTTAGAATAAGGGACTGCCGATTTAAAACTGAGATGAGGAGAAATTTCTTCTCTCAGAGGGTTATAAATCTATGGAATTCTCTGCCCTGGAGAGCTGTGGAAACTGGGTCATTGAGTATATTTAAGGTGGAGATAGACAGATGTTTGAATGATAAGGCAGTAAAGCGTTAACATAGAAACATAGAAAATAGGTGCCTGCACCACCATTCAATATGATCATGGCTGATCATGCAACCTCAGTACCCCACCCCTGCCTTCTCTCCATACCCCCTGATCCTTTTAGCCGTAAGGACCACATCTAACTCCCTTTTGAATATGTCCAACGAACTGGACTCAACAACTTTCTGTGGCAGAGAATTCCACAGGTTCATAACTCTCTGGGTGAAAAAGTTTCTCCTCATCTCGGTCCTAAATGGCTTACCCCTTATCCTTAGACTGTGACCCCTGGTTCTGGACTTCCTGCATCTAACCGGTCCAGTCCCGTCAAAATTTTATATGCTTCTATGAGATCCCCTCTCATTCTTCTAAATTCCAGTGAGTATAAGCCTAGACGATCCAATCTTTCCTCATATGTCAGTCCTGCCATCCTGGGAATCAGTCTGGTGAACCTTCGCTGCACTCCCTCAATAGCAAGCACGTGCTTCCTCAGATTAGGAGAACAAAACTACATACAATACTGAAGGTGTGGTCTCATCAAGGCCCTGTACAACTGCAGCAAGACCTCCCTGCTCCTTTACTCAAATCCCCTCGCTATGAAGGTCAGCATGCCATTTGCTTTCTTTACTGCCTGCTGTACCTGCATGCCTACCTTCAATGACTGGTGTACCATGACACCCAGGTCTCATTGCACCTCCCCTTTTACTAATCTGTCACCATTCAGATAATAATCTGCCTTCCTGTTTTTGCCACCAAATTGAATAACCTCACATTTACCCACATTATTCAGCATCTGCCATGCATTTGTCCACTCACCTAACCTGTCCAAGGTCCTGCAGCCTCTTAGCATCCTCCTCGCAGCTCGTACTGCCACCCAGCTTAGTGTCATCTGCAAACTTGGAGATATTACATTCAATTCCTTCATCTAAATCATTAATGTATATTGTAAATAGCTGGGGTCCCGGCAGTGAACCTTGCGGTACCCCGCTAATCACTGCCTGCCATTCTGAAAAGGACCCGTTTATTCCCACTCTTTGCTTCCTGTCTGCGAACCATTTCTCTATCCATGTCAATACATTATCCCCAATACCATGTGCCTTTATTTTGCACATTAAGCTCTTGAGCGGGACCTTGTCAAAAGCCTTTTGAAAGTCCAAATACACCACATCCACTGGTTCTCCCTTATCCACTCTACTAGTTACATCCTCAAAAAATTCTAGAAGATTTGTCAAGCATGATTTCCCTTTCATAAATCCATGCTGTCTTTGACCGATCCTGTCACTGCTTTCCAAATGCGCTGCTATTATATCTTTAATAATTGATTCCAGCATTTTCCCCACCACCGATGTCAGGCTAACCGGTCTATAATTCCCTGTTTTCTCTCTCCCTCCTTTTTTAAAAAGTGGTGTTACATTAGCTACCCTCCAATCCATAGGAACTGATCCTGAGTCCATGGAATGTTGGAAAATGACCACCAATGCATCAACTATTTCTAGGGCCACTTTCTTAAGTACTCTGGGATAAAGGGTTATGGGGAGCGGGCAGGGAAGTGGAGCTGAGTCGATGATCAGATCAGCCATGATTTTATTAAATGGTGGAGCAGGCTCGAGGGGCCAAATGGCTGACTCCTGCTCCTATTTCTATGTTCTTATATTCTTATTAAACAAATACTTTGTATCTGTCTTCCAGGAAGATGACACACAAAACGTTCTAGAAATAATGGGGAACCAAGCGCCCTGTGA
Source organism: Pristiophorus japonicus (assembly GCF_044704955.1). Classification (NCBI taxonomy): domain Eukaryota; kingdom Metazoa; phylum Chordata; class Chondrichthyes; family Pristiophoridae; genus Pristiophorus; species Pristiophorus japonicus. Next base: position 140,074,095 of record NC_091982.1, on the reverse strand, counting down.
GAATGAGGAACTGAAAGAAATTAGTATTAATAAAGAAATGGTACTGGGTAAATGAATGGGACTAAAAGCCAATCAATCCCATGGACAATGGCTTACAGCCTAGGGTTTTAAAAGAGGTGGCTCATAGATAGTGGTAACATTGGTTTTGCTCTACCAGAATTCCTTAGATTCTAGAACGGTTCTTGCAATTGGAAGGTAGCGAATGTAACTCCTTTATTCAAGAAACGAGGAAGAGAGAAAACAGGGACCAATAGGCCAATTAGCCTGGCAACAATAGTTGAATCATAGAATGGTTACTGAACAGAAGGAGGCCATTCGGCCCATCGAGCCTGTGCCACGGCTCTCTGCAAGAGCACTTCAGCCAGTGCTCTTCCCCCGCCCTTCCCCCATAGCCCTGCAATTTTTTTCCTTCAGTTATTTATCCAATTCCCTTTTCAAAGCCACAATTGAATCTGCCACCATCACCCTTTCAGGCAGAGCATTCCTGATCGTGACCACTCACTGCATTAAAAACGTTTTCCCTCATGTCGCCATTGGTTCTTCTGCCAATCATCTTAAATCTGTGTTCTCTGATTCTGGACCCTTCCACCAATGGGAACAGTTTCTCTCTATCTGCCCTGTCCAGACCCCTCATGATTTTGAACACCTCTCTCAAATCTCCTCTCAACCTTCTCTGCTCCAAGGAGAACAACCCCAGCTTCTCCAGTCTATCCACGCAACTGAAGTCCCTCATCCCGGGAATCATTCTTGTAAATCTTTTCTGCACCCTCTCCAAGCCTTCTACATCTTTCCTAAAGTGCAGTGCCCAGAATTGGACACAGTCCTCTAGTTGAGGCCAAACCAGGATTTTATAAAGGTTTATCATAACTTCCTTGCTTTTGTACTCTATGCCTCTGTTTATGAAGTCCAGGATCCCATATGCTTTTTAAACCGCTTTCTCAACACTTTCAACGATTTGTGCCCATATACCCCCAGATCTCTCTGTTCATGCACCCCCTTTAAGATTGTACCCTTTAGTTTGTATTGCCTCTTCTCGTTCTTCCAACCAAAATGTATCACGTTGCACTTTTCTGCGTAAACTTCATTTGCCACATGTCCGTCCATTCCACCTATGTCCTCTTGAAGTCTAGTATTATCCTCCTCACTGTTTACTATACTTCCAAGTTATATGTCATCTGAAAATTTTGAAATAGTGCCGTACATCCAAGTGTAAATCATTAATATATATCAAGAAAAGTAGTGGTCCCAGTACCGACCCCTGGGGAACATCACTGTACACCTTCCTCCAGTCCGAAAAACAACCGTTCACCACTACTCTCTGTTTCCTGTGACTTAGTAGTTGTGAACATGCTAGAATTTATTACGTGGTAGCAGGGCATTTGGAAAATCATAATATGATCAAGCTGTCAACACAGATTTATGAACGGGAACAGCAAAATACTGCGGAGGCTGGAAATGTGATATAAAAACAGAAAATGCTGGAAATACTCAGCTAGTCAGGCAGCATCTGTGGAGCGAGAAAGAGAGTTAATGTTTCAGGTCGATGACCCTTCGTCAGAACTAGGAAAGGTGAGAGATGTCTCTGAGAGATTCTGCAGACTGTGTTCAGTTCCAGACTCTGGTGTTACTGAAACTATACAGACCCTTCCCATTATGGCACACAGCACTCACTGCCAGGAACACCTTCACAGGATCCCAGCTCAGAGTTTGTGAGTCTGGTCCCTGTTTGTGTCGGACCCTCGCCAGCACCCCCTATGGTGTGCTGGAGCCTCAGAGCGGGGCTTCAGGTGAAGGTCCACCAGCAGTTCTGGCCCCAGTGCCAGCGGACAAGGGCATGCCCAGGCTTCCCCGGCAAGTGCCCCTTCCACTTGAGCTTGCTTACATTCCTTTTCTGTGACGCGTGATATTTCATCACAGACAGGGAGCGATATAAAAGCTCGCACCGCAACACGGCACAGCCAAAGTGGAGAGGTGCAGCCCGCCGACTGCCCAGAGCCCCAGAGCCCCACACTCCCGGGCGGACAAGATGCAAAGTTTGAAGCAACTTCAGAAGTTTTGCTGCCCCCGGCGGGGCGGGCAGGACCTCCCTCTGGGTTTGCCCGATGAGATGGGTGCGAAGCTGGAAGAAGGTGACAGAGTGATGCCGAGGTTCAACTATCGCAAGTCCATCTTCAATAACATCAAGGTGAGGGTGTGAGTGCGGTCACTGCATGCTTTCACCGTGTGCTCACCAATGTTCACACTCGCTCACGATGTTGATAAACTTGAAATATCTCAGCAAAGCTACTGTTATAGAAATAGAAGTGTGCGCAAATGCTTGTAAAAAGCGCACAAATTATTGTGACCTGACAATGCTGTTTCACCATGTTGCGCTGTTTTTTTTCAGTGCAATTTGGCCAAACCAGCGCAAAAATCGCGAAATTTCAAAACAAATTACGTTCAGCGGGAATTAAGTTTCTGTGATCTTTTGCACTGCATAAGCTAACATAAGAATTAATAGCAGGAGTACGCCATTCGGCCCCTCGAGCCTGCTCCACCATTCAATGAGATCACGCCTGATCTTCAACCTCAAGCCCACAACACCAACCATGCGCCCCCCCAGATTGAATTGATCAACATTGGGAGTTTTCGCTAACTGCGCCCCGTGGAGGAGGCTCTTTCGGGATGGTAAGCTGGTTCAGGTGCAAGGACACCAATGGGCACCTTTTAAAAGCTTTTAAATATAATTTAAAAATGTTTTACTAAGAAACTGACTACTGTATTCTAATATAACTAGCAAATGGCTCAGTGTAGTTTTGGAAAATCATCTTCAGTTATTTAAACTTGGGTAACTAGGTGGTGGACTAGACACTGATTAAAAATGCATATGCTTGGTGATAAACCCATTTTCAGCTCTATTAATAAAACTGCACCAAGTTACCACTCTCAAATATGTCAAGTAATATTTTATAAAGAATTAAAAAAAAATCATGGTGTCCCCGAAGGTGATTCGGGAGAAATGTCCCAAATGTCCCACTCCTGGCCTGGTGCCAATGTAGTTTAAACACCCAGTGCCCTGATCCATCACTCCACTTTTCACAGCTCGCTCTCAATCACACTGTGCCACAGAAGGGGAGGGGGGAGTGGGTGGAGGAACCAGCTTAGTCTCTCATTACTGATCCGGTTAAGCAACGCCTCAATTTCAAAATTCTTATCCTTATTTTCAAATCCCACCATGGCCTCACCCCTCCCTATCTCTGTAATCTCCTCCAGCCCCACAAACCCCCCCCCCCCCACCGAGATGTCTGCACTCCTCTAATTCTGCCCTCCTGAGCATCCCTGATTATAATCGCTCAACCATCGGTGGCCGTGCCTTCTGTTACCTAGGCCCCAAGCTCTGGAACTCCCTCCCTAAACCTCTCCGTCTCTCTCCCTCTCTTTCTTCCTTCAAGATGCTCCTTAAAACATACCTCTTTGACTAAGCCTGCACTAATTTCTACTTATGCAGATCGGTGCCAAATTTTTATTGCATAATACCCCTGTGAAACGTCTTGGGACATTTCACTACGTTAAAGGCGCTATATAAATTTAAGTTGTTGTTGTGGTTAGTGATCACCATTCATTGACTCCCACTGGAAAGTACTCTGGTGTGAGTGTCCAATTGCGATATTTCACGGCAGATTTTGTGATATGCAAATGAGTTTGAGAAGAAACTTGAGAGGAAAGAAATACTTCCCAATACAAGCACAATTTTGAATTAAATTTATGCTGGGATCACCGATTGTGCCCAAAGCAGAAACTCTGACCCTTTGTGTTACATGTGAAGTAACACAGATAGTGAGTGCCTCAGCTCTGAAGGCCAACCTCTGGGGCATACTTGTCAGCTGTTATTAGCTGTGTGCAATAAAAGAGGACTATTTATGAAGGGAAGTTTCCTGATGTACATAAGGGGGTTTGAGGGATTAGACTCCAGCCCAATTTGTTATTTGGCAACAGTCCTATTGTCTAATGTTCCAGTGTACATTAGTTTTTAGCAACAGCTAATCCTCGCGATTTAAACATGTTTTGAAAGTTGGGAAATCGTTGCTGAACTGCAGCTAATACTCTGCGTGGTGACAGAACTCCCTGACCACCTCTGTTTCTTCTTCCTTCACAGCTCTTTGTCCTGTGCCATGGAATGCTACAGTGTGCCCAGCTCCTGTACAGCGCCTACTTCAAAAGCACCATCACCACCATCGAGAAAAGATTCGGGCTTACCAGCTTCTCATCCGGGTTCATCTCCAGCTTGCACGAGGTACGCTGGCTGAAGTGAGGCACAGTATATCTCAGGGCAGGCATGGGCCTGTGGGAATATAATCAGAGCAGGCACGGGCCTGTGGGAGTTTAACTCAGCAGGCACGGGCCCGTGGGAGTTTATAACTCAGAGCAGACACGGGCCTGTGGGAGTTTAATTCAGGGCAGGCACGGGCCTGTGGGAGTTTAACTCAGGGCACGCACGAGCCTGTGGGAGTATAATCAGAGCAGGCACGGGCCTGTGGGAGTTTAACTCAGGGCACGCACGAGCCTGTGGGAGTATAATCAGAGCAGGCACGGGCCTGTGGGAGTTTATAACTCAGGGCAGGCACGGGCCTGTGGGAGTATAATCAGAGCAGGCACAGGCCTGTGGGAGTTTATAACTCAGGGCAGGCACGGGCCTGTGGGAGTTTACCTCAGGGCAGGCATGGGCCTGTGGGAGTTTATAACTCAGAGCAGGCATGGGCCTGTGGGAGTTTAACTCAGAGCAAGCACGGGCCTTGTGGGAGTTTAACTCAGAGCAGGCACGGGCCTGTGGGAATTTAACTCAGGGCAGGCACGGGCCTGTGGGAGTTTAACTCAGGGCAGGCACGGGCCTGTGGGAGTTTAACTCAGGGCAGGCACGGGCCTGTGGGAGTTTAACTCAGGGCAGGCACGGGCCTATGGGAATTTAATTCAGGGCAGGCATGGGCCTGTGGGAGTTTAACTCAGGGCAGGCACAGGCCTGTGAGAGTATAATCAGAGCAGGCACGGGTCTGTGGGAGTTTAACTCAGGGCAGGCACGGGCCTGTGAGAGTATAATCAGAGCAGGCACGGGCCTGTGGGAGTTTAACTCAGGGCAGGCACGGGCCTGTGAGAGTATAATCAGAGCAGGCACGGGCCTGTGGGAGTTTAACTCAGGGCAGGCACGGGCCTGTGAGAGTATAATCAGAGCAGGCACGGGTCTGTGGGAGTTTAACTCAGGGCAGGCACGGGACTGTGGGAGTTTAACTCAGGGCAGGCACGGGTCTGTGGGTGTTTAACTCAGGGCAGGTATGGGTCTGTGGAAGTTTAACTCAGGGCAGGTACGGGTCTGTGGGAGTTTAACTCAGGACAGGCACGGGCCTGTGGGAGTTTAACTCAGGACAGGCACGGGTCTGTGGGAGTTTAACTCAGGGCAGGTATGGGTCTGTGGGAGTTTACCTCAGGGCAGGCACGGGCCTGTGGGAGTTTAACTCAGGGCAGGCACGGGCCTGTGGGAGTTTAACTCAGGGCAGGCACGGGCCTGTGGGAGTTTAACTCAGGACAGGCATGGGCCTGTGGGAGTTTAACTCAGGGCAGGCACGGGTCTGTGGGAGTTTAACTCAGGGCAGGTACGGGTCTGTGGGAGTTTAACTCAGGGCAGGCACGGGTCTGTGGGAGTTTAACTCAGGGCAGGTATGGGTCTGTGGGAGTTTAACTCAGGGCAGGCACGAGCCTGTCATTCACATCACTTGATCTGTATTGAAAGAGATGTAGTAAAGTGTTAATTTGATATTTCTTTCTCCCTCTCTCCAAATTTTCTCCACTCTTCATTTGAAGACACCACAGGTGCTCATCACCTTCTTGTACTTCAAATCGCCATTCTTGGCATGTAAGCCCAGACAGACTGACAGACAGACAGTGTTGTCAAACTGTTGGACCATTGGGGCATCAGACTGATCCCAATTCCGAATTCTCCTGACATCCACACGTGAGTACTTTCCAGTGGGAGTCAATGAATGGTGATCAAGAATGAGAGCCAGAGCTGGTTCCCCCGCCCCTTCCGTGGTACAGTGTGATCGATATTGAGCTGTACAAAGTGGAGAGAGGGCTCTGGGTGCTTAACCCACATTGGCACGTGGCCAGGATTGAGGACCTCTCCTGAATCACCTTCGGGGCAGCATGATTTTCTTGGTCAGGGCTGTATGTAATTTGTTTTGTAATTCTGTTTTCTATGAAATGGGGATAGTGCAGGAAAGTGAAGTTGAGGTAGAAGATCAGCAATGATCTCATTGAATGGCGGAGCAGGCTCGAGGGGTCGAATGGCCGACTCCTGCTCCTAATTCTTATGTTCTTATGTTATGCTCTTAGGACCTTATTAACAGTGTCTAGTAAATGCAAACAATACCCTTAATGTGTCATTCGTTTAGAGATTTTCTTTCCAGAGCTTAATATGTTGACTCACTCTCTCCCCCTCAGGATATTCCAGCTTGTGCAAAATACTTTTAAAGAATCATTAAAACAGGTATATGTTTAATTTACAGCAATGGGGGAATGGTAGCATAGTGGTTATGTTACTGGACCATGTTGTAAAAACCCATCTGGTTCACTGATGTCCTTTAGGGAGGGAAATCTGCCATCTGTACCCGGTCTGGCCTATACGTGACTCCAGACCCACAGCAATGTGGTTGGCTCTTAACTGCCCCTCTGAAATGGCCTCGGCCTCACAAGCCACTCAAGGGGCAGTTAGGAATGGGCAATAAATGCGGGCCTTGCCAGTGACGCCCACATTCCGTGAATGAATTTTTAAAAAACAGATGAAACCATTTAGTCTTGCTTGGTGGGCCAAACACTCGGAGCTGAAGTGGGAGGAAAACAACAGCTGGACTGTGCAGGGAGGGATGCAAGAGGGAGATATTTTACAGGAGTTGCATGGACACAGAGAAGTAAATGATATTTTATTTTCACATAAATAGCAACTCACGGACAACAAGTGGACCTGATTTATGTGCAGAAAGGCTAGTGAAAGCAGAGTAAATGTAGTAGCGAGGGTACAGTACGAAGCTTAGAAGACACATGCCTGAATGCCGTGCAGGGGCATTGAACATGGAGCTTGGTAAAGTCACAGGCTAAATGTAGAGCTGTGAAGAGTGAGTTATTGGTACAGTTTAGAATGATTAACTCTAACTACAGGGACTGATTAATTGATATAATGTAGGAGGACTGAGTCCTGAGATGTGGCAGCAGTTAACTGGCATATTAAAGGACTGAGTGCTGAGGTGTAAAACCTATCGCTTGATATTTTAACGAGTGACGAATAGGTGCACTTTTATTCATACAGCTGAAAATGGGTTTATCACAAGCAATAAGCATTTTTAATCAGACTGTCTGGTCCACCACTTGTGAGTAACTTGATTTTAATTAACTGAAAATGACTTTTAAAAAAACATAGAGGACCATTTTTCAGTTGTATTGCTGTACAGTCGTCAGTTTCTCAGTAAATTTAAAAAAATAATATTTAGAAGCTTTTAAAAGTTGCCTATTGGTGCCCTTGTGATCTTAAAAACTGCTTCATTTTACAAGCCTCCTCGAAGGCCCACTAACGGGCCAATTAGCAGAGACTCGCCCTGGTGATTAACTTGACCTGGGGGCCTGGCTGGTTTTGTGGGCGGGACCATCTTCTAGCACGATGTTTTTTAAACCAGCACAAAAGATCACGGAGACTAGATTTGTGCTGAACTTAACTTGCATTTGAAATTCCGCGATCTTTTGCGTTGGTTTGGCTGATTTCGGGCAAATTACATTGAAAAAAACCACAGCACAACCTGTCAGAAACCACAGACCAAAATGTTAACAGTTTGAAATCCATCATGTTTGCGACATGTCCTTGAGAACAGATTAGGAGGAAGTTTCCTCACTTGTTTTGTGATTTCTCCCCTCCACTCCTCTCTGGAAGGTGTTGCTCCCAGTATCAGACCAAGTGACAATGACTCATTGGGAGCTGATGGTTTTTTTTTAATTCGTAGCCAATCTTTCCAATTCTTTGTCAAATCACAAACGCCAGAGGTCACCTTGCACACATCAAGGATCACTCTGCGCCAATGCTCTTAGCCAAAAGGCCGAGAGCCACTGCACCGTTCCTGGAAGTACTGCAATACCAGGTTCGTGCCATGGAGGTGGATGGGTCAGGCCTCCTTGACTTGGGCTGGCTCACCTGGTCCAATCCCAATCTGTACAACGCCCAACACATGACACCAGTTTTGAAAGCCACCAAGAACACTGAGTGGATTTTTCTCTCCCTGAAGGCAAATTGTAGCCTCCCTTTCACAGACGTTAGTGAACCTGGCGTGGAAATCGTACAGGGTCTTCACATGGCATGCTAGCTAGATTTGTGGGTGAAAGAATTTCTCATATTTTAATTCCATCAATAAAAATTTGGCAATCTACGCAAATGACAACCAGTCATAAATATAAGTTGTTGTTGTTGTAATGCCTAAAGATGTCTTCCATTTTTCAGCCCTGTGACAAACCACTGCTCGGGCACCAGCAGTAATCTGATCTTGTCTCTAAAGTGTTTTGGAGACGAGGTGTGGCATAAACATTTTGGGTGTCAAATACCATTCTTTTCACATTCTTTTGTTGTGTTAGTCTCCATGCTCCCACCTCCCTCCGTCTCTCTGCTCCGAGTGTTGAGCACTGGCTGCTCTCACTTTACATCTCCTTTTCCTGGTAACTGATTGGCTGGAAGTGTTCAGTGCCTTTTGGTTTTCCGTCCCTTCCCCTGGGAGACACTGCATCTGTTTAGCGCCTCCTGCCCCAGCACAGCTTGAACCAGGAGCTCAGCAACAATCGTCTTCACACCTTGGGAACATAGAATCTCAGTCTTGTCATGAGAAGTTCCCAAGAAACGATAGTTTGAAAAAGAATAACATAGATTAGTTCTCGTAGACTAGTTCTTATATACTAGTTCTCATACATCATCATCATAGGCAGTCCCTCGGAATCGAGGAAGATTTGCTTCCGCTCTAAAAATGAGTCCTTAGGTGGCTGAACAGTCCAATATGAGAGCCACAGTCCCTGTCACAGGTGGGACAGATAGTCGTTGAGGGAAAGAGTGGGTGACATTAGGTCACCGGCTAGCTGTTGTAGACTAACTTATTTTTTATTCAATCACGGGATGTGGGTGTCGCTGGCAAGGCCAGCATTTATTGCCCATCTCTAATTGCCCTTGAGGAGGTGGTGGTGAGCCACCTTCTTGAACCGCTGCAGTCCGTGTGGTGAAGGTACTCCCACAGTGCTGTTAGGGAGGGAGTTGCAGGATTTTGACCCAGTGACGATGAATGAACGACCGATATATTTCCATGGTGTGTAACTTGGAGGGGAACTTGGAGGTGATGGTGTTCCCATGCGCTCAACTGTCATATACTAGTTGTCGTAGATTAGCAGTCAAAGACTGTTTGTCATAGACTGGTTATCATAGACAAGCTGAAGTAGATTAATTCTCATAGACTCGCACATGGGCTAGCTCTCATAGACTAGGAAGTAATAGTCCAGTTCTCATAGAATAAGGCCGTGAAATTTGGCACCCTGTTAAGGCCGGTTTCGACAATATAATGGTGGCCGCATGTTTCCGCCCACTTCTGGTGCGACCTGTGGTGGGCATCATATTGGACCAGTCAGCAGTGCGGCCGTTGCCTGCGTTCATTAGAAACTTGGTAATATCACTGATTTGACGCATGACCTGCCATTTTGGCTGTTGCCGCTCTATTTAATGCCCTCTCCAAAACACGAGTAGCTGAACATGCGCTCCGTTGCACGAGGGACACCCTCCAACAACAGTATTTAAAGGATCATCAACAACTGGCAGGTGACTTGCTGTTTGATATCTACTGGTTCCGTGTAAGTTTGTGGGAGTGTTTGGAGTTTCTAGAGTTATTGAAAGTTGGTGAGGTGACAGGGAGTGGTGCTGCAAGTGGAGAACGCCCTGCTTCTCATTTAAAGGGTTCTGCTCAGACCACTTGCTCCCAGTCCTGGGGGCTCTTCTTGTAGTCCTCGCGCTGGAGTATGAGAGGGAGATGGAGCAGAGGAGGACGGACACGAGGGCTCTCAGCAGGAGGCCTTACCAACCAAGGGTCTTCCGAGAACATTTTTCCTGCCTTCCCTTCAGCCAGGAGCTGTGTGTTCGGTGGCTCTGCTTCACCAAGGAGGTGGTCACAGAACTCTAACATCTCCTGGGACCAGAGCTGCAGCCTCAAAGCAGGGCAATGATGGCATGGCCAGTGACCCTCAAGGTCTCACCACCGGATCCTTCCAGTCTGGAGCAGGAGACAGCACTAAAATCTCCCAGTTCGCCGTCGATCGCTGCATCGGGAGATCACAGAGGCTCTGTACCCTAGGAGAAGGGACTTCATTGTCCTCTCTCTTAACAGAGAGAAGTAGGAGGAGCTCACATGTAGCTTTACCAGGATATCACCCTTCCCCAGAGCGCAGGGCAACATTGACTGCACACACGTGGCTTTGCAGGCACTGCAGATCAATCCTGGGATGTACTGCAACTGCAAAGGCTATCGCTCACTCAATGTGCAGTTGGTATGCCCAACACATTATGACAGTGAATGCCCGGCATCCTGCCAGCAGTCATGATGCCTTCATCCTGCGCCAGTCCGCTGTACCAGCAATTTTCCAGCCACCATGTCGAACCTGAGAGTGGTTGCTAGACGACAAGGGCTATCCGCTCTACACCTGGCTGATGACTCCCCTCCACAACCCCACCGCTCGTGGACTGCACTCATATAATGAGAGCCATACTGCCACCAGCAACGTCATTGCGTAGACCACCACCGTGCTCAAGCAAGGGTTCCACTGCCTTGATCTCTCGGGAGGAGCCCCCTGGTATACGCCGGAGCGGGTGTCCCATTTCGTGGTGGTCTGCTGCAGCCTCCACAACTTGGCTACTAAGAAGTTTCAGCCTTTGGCCCCTCGGGTTCCACGTCCACCTCAGGAGGGGGAGCAGGAGGAAGTGGAGGGGGAGGAAGAAGAGGAAGTGAAGGGGGGGAGAGGAAGAGAAAGAGGAAGTGGAGGGGGAGGAAGGGAGGAGGCAGGCAGCAGATCATTGTTCCAGTCAGGCTGTTCCGATGAGAGCATCGTCAGAATCCAGTTCCCCTGAATGAAACCCAGATCCCTGTTGTTAACCATTTCCTTACCTTACCATCCTTCTGGCACAGCCTCCTCTGGGGCACAAAGCTGAAATGTGAGCCATTCCAAATATAATTTATAAATGAATCAATCCAAAACTACAAAACAAAGTCAATTCATTCCCTTTGTGCAGTCCTTTAGTGTCTGTCTGTAGACTGTACCACCTCAGCATGGACAGCAGCAGTCTGGGCTGGCAGACAGGGCACTGGTGGAGTGGCAGGGGTGGGAGGACGAATGTCGTCATCCTGAGAGAGGACAGTTGGTTCTTGCTCCATGGAGGCACTACCACTCCCTGGGGACGGCTCCTCAACATCCCTAGCCATGTATTGGAGGACCGATTGCTAGACTACTGTGAGACCCTGCACACTGGTAAACCCAGCCATGATGGCAGCAAGCTGAGCTTGCAGGGGAGCAGTCTGAGCTTCTACTGCAGCACTCAGATGTTGGCTCGCTTCTGCCTGTGCTGCAATGGAAGCTGCGACATTGCCCGTCACACCTATCTTCATGGTTGGGTCCACAAGTGCGCGAATGGAGGGTCCATCACTTCCATCCTGGAAATCATGGGCTCCAAGCTCTGTGCAAAGCCCTGTGCAAGGTTGGAGCCGGACTCCTCCATGCTCCTTGCCCCATTGAGGTCCTCATCTGAGTCCTGTGCAGCAGAACCCGTACATGAACTCGCCCTTTGGGGAGCTGACCCCCACCCACCCACCCCCCGCCGAGCTCCCCTTTCCCCCCTGTCCTAGCTGCAGCCCCCTCATGCCCGGTGACTCACCATGTGCAGATCCCACCTCTATGCCACTTTTGAAAGTTTGTGCAGTGCCATTTTCCGAGTGTCAGATCGTGTGATGGTGCCTCTTCTCCGCTCTCCCCCGCCTACGACGTCGGTGACACGCTGGGCTGTTGGCCGTTCTCGGGTATCTGAAAGGAGAAAGCCACAAGGGCCAGGTGGTGGTGAGGGGAGTGGAGGGGAAAGACGGTGGGCACGCTGACACCATCAGCAGCTTGTCAGTGAGAAGAGAGTGTGGGATAAGGGGGAAGTGAGAAGAAGGACTAGGTATGAGCTTATCGTCATCAGCAATGCCTTCAGTCTCGCCGCTTGTCACGGCCTCAGTGGCAGCCACTCCAATTATCTCCAGCACCATCTCCTCCAGCTCAGTGACTTGCTTCCCCTCCGCATGTCTGATGCTGCTCACTTCTGTTCTGTGTCAACTTGGCCTGCAAGAGAAAGGGAAGTGTGTCAGTGACTGTGATGCAATGTGTTCGGGTGATGTGCCTGTCATGGTTGACTAGTTGGCAGTGTGTGAGATATGGGTGTGCGATATTGATGTGAGGCTTGCAGCAATGGTAAGAGTGAGGTGAAGCTATGATTGTGAGGTGTGAGTCGTGATTGCTAGAGGTTGTTGGTAGGTGAGTGATGGGGGTGTAGTGCATTGAGCAGTGGCTGACGCTAGTGGTGCAGTTGGTGGGATGGGGCATTTGATGATGAATTCATTGACCGAGACCACTCGTGTGGGGTCATTACACTTCTGGCAGTGCTGGATACCGGTCCTCAGACCAGCACACATGGCACTGACGGCGGGAGCAATCTCCTCCCACTGCCTTCTGGCGTGCTGCCTAGAAGGCCTCCTTCCCCACGATGGGCAGAGGACCTGTCTTCTTCTGTGCAACACCAGGAGCAAGACCTTCCGTGCTACATCTGAGAATCTCCTTGCCCTCCCTTGTCCCTGTTGAGCCATGGCTACATGCAGAGTGACAATGAGGTGCTCCTGCAACAAAGCACCTCCCCTTTAAGTAGTGCAGAGAGCCTGGGCTAAATTTTATTGGCTAGTGTACTGCACTCAATATTGGCCCCCCTCTTCAGTGCTAGGCCAACCAGCAGTGCATTTAGCTTAGTGCTCCAATCATCTAGGCCATTTAGGATCGAGATGAGGAGAAACTTCTTCACTCAGAGGGCCCAAGCTTCCACACGAAAAAAAACGGGCGCCCCTCCGAGCTGGGCGCCCGTTTTTCGCGCCTAAAACGGCGCCTAAAAAAAACCTCGCGATTCTCGAGCGCTTTGCAGCTCCTTGTCTGCCTGGCACGGCGCTCAGGGGGAGGAGCCTACACTCGTGCCGATTTTGTAAGTGGGAGGGGGCGGGTACTATTTAAATTAGTTTTTTTCCTGCCGGCAACGCTGCGCGTGCGCGTTGGAGCGTTCGCGCATGCTCAGTGTGAAAAAAAACATTGGCACTCGGCCATTTTTGTAGTTCTTTATAGCTGTTTAGTTTTTGAACATTTTTTTATAAAAGTACATTGCCATCAGCACATCAGCACTGAGGCTTCTTGTAGCAGTGAGAAGGGTGCAGGAAGCCTCAGAAAGTTGAGCCAGCCGTTTCCCGACGACCTCCCCCTTTTGCCGTCGGGAAATGGCTCTTCAATTTTTGAGGCTTCCTGCAGCCTTCTCTCTTCCCCTCCCCGCGTTCGGTTGGCTCCCTCCCTCGCGTTCGGTCGGCTCCCTCCCTCCCTCCCGCCCGCGTTCGGTAACGGCTGCCTCATTTTGTGACACTTGCTGCAGCATTCTTCCTGGCTGAAGCACTTTCACACAGGTAGGAAGATGGTTTATTTAATCTTTTCTTTGCTTATAAATGTTTATTCACGTTGGATTTATTTGTATAATAATTGCATAAATATAAATAAGGATTTATTGTAGAATTTAATGAGTTCCCCTCCTCCCCCCCACCTCGTTCTGGACACCTGATTTGTAATCTGCGCCTGATTTTTTAATGTGTAGAACAGGTTTTTTCAGTTCTACAAAAATCTTCACTTGCTCCATTCTACTTTAGTTTGGAGTACATTTTCACTGTGGAAACTTTCAAATCAGGCGTCAGTGGCCGGACACGCCCCCTTTTGAAGAAAAAATTCTGTTCCAAACTAGAACTGTTCTACCTGACTAGAACTGCAGAAAAAAAAATGTGGAGAATTGCGATTTCTAAAATAGTCCGTTCTCCACCAGTTGCTCCTAAAAATCAGACGCAAATCATTTGGAAACTTGGGCCCAGAGAGTTGTGAACCTGTGGAATTCTCTACCACAGAAAGTTGTTGAGGCCAGTTCGTTAGATATATTCAAAAGAGATTTAGATGTGGCCCTTGCGGCTAAAGGGATCAAGGGGTATGGAGAGAAAGCAGGAATGGGGTACTGAAGTGCATGATCAGCCATGAACATATTGAATGGTTGTGCAGGTTCAAAGGGCCGGAAGGCCCACTCCTGCACCTATTTTCTACATTTCTGTTGTGTATCTATAAAGCATGCACTCCAATGTTCCGCCACCCCCTGAAGTCCCAAGGGATCCCAGCATCCCTTGGGAGCACTGTATATAAGCCGGACCCTAAGGCCTGTTACTCACTCCGGAGTGTCTTAATAAAGACTGAGGTCACTGTTTCTTTAACCTCACTGTGTGCAGTCTCATCTGAGTTAGGAACACAATAACTGGCGACGAGTACACGAATCCAACGCAAAGATGCAGTAAACTGTGGGCATTCTGGAGAAGTTCTCGGAGGGTGAGGACTGGGAAGCCTATGTTGAACGGCTAGACCAGTACTTTGTAGCCAACGAGCTGGACGGAGAAGGAAGCGCTGCAAAAAGGAGAGCGGTCCTCCTCACGGTCTGCGGGGCACCGACCTACAGCCTCATGAAGAATCTTCTGGCTCCGGTGAAACCCATAGATAAGTCGTATGAGGAGCTGTGTACACTGGTTCGGGGGCATCGTAACCCGAGGGAGAGCATGCTGATGGCGAGTTATCGGTTCTATACGTACCAGCGATCTGGAAGGTCAGGAAGTGCCGAGCTACGTCGCCGAGCTAAGGCAACTTGCAGGACAATGAGTTTGATGACTACCTGGAGCAAATGCTCAGAGACTTTATTGTACTGGGCATTGGCCACGAGACCATCCAACGAAAACATTTGACTGTAGAGACACCGACCCTCAGTAAGGCCATTGCGATAGCACAGGTGTTTATGTCCAACAGTGATAACACCAAACAAATCTCTCAGCACACAAGTGCTAGCAATGTTCATAAATTAACTGGAACTGTGTTTGCGAGCAGAAATGTACAGGGCAGAAACCACGAGTCTGCAACTGCCAGCAGGCCTCAGGTGACCCAGATGACTGAGTCCACAACAAAGGATGAATGCAAGGCAATTCACACCTTGTTGGCGTTGTGGAGACTTCCATTCAGCCTATTCATGCCGCTTCAAAGGGTATGTTTGCAAGAGCTGTGGAACAATGGAGCACCGGCAACGAGCTTGCAGACGAGCTACAAGCTCTGCAAAACCTGCTAACTACCACAAAGCAATTTCTAGCCTCAGAGAGAGGAGGCAGATGCTGAAGTACTCGGGGTGCATACATTTTCGATGAAATGTTCACCTATAATGCTAAACGTAAAATTGAATGGCTTACCCGTAGCCATGGAACTGGCCACTGGAGTAAAAAGATGTTTGAGAGACTGTGGTGCAACAAGGTACTTAGACCAGCCCTGAGCCCCATCAACAGGAAACTGAGAACATACACCAAAGAGCTTATCACTGTCCTGGGCAGCGCCATATTCAAGATCACCCACCAGGGCACGGTGCACGAACTGCCACTCTGGATTGTTCCGGGCATTGGCCCCACACTGCTTGGAAGGAGCTGGCTGGGCAAAATCCGCTGGAACTGGGATGACATCCGAGCGCTATCACATGTCGATGAGGCCTCATGTACCCAGGTTCTTAACAAATTTCCTCCTTTTTGAGCCAGGCATTGGAAACTTTTCCAGGGCGAAGGTGCGGATCCCCTTGTTCCCAGAGGCACGACCCATTCACCACAAGGCACGAGCGGTACCTTACATGATGAGGGAGAGAGTGAAAATCGAGCTGGACAGGCTGCAAGGCGAGAGCATCATCTCCACAGTGGAATTCAGCGAGTGGGCCAGCCCGATTGTTCCAGTACTCAAAAGTGATGGCACGGTCAGGATTTGCGGCGATTATAAAGTAACTATTAATCGTTTCTTGCTGCAGGACCAATACCCGCTACCTAAGGCAGACGACCTATTTGCGATGCTGGCACGAGGCAAGACATTCACCAAGCTCGACCTGACCTCGGCCTGCATGACGCAGGAGCTGGAGGTGTCTTCCGAAGGGCCTCACCTGCATCAACACGCACAAGGGAGTGTTCATCTACAACAGATGCCCTTTTGGAATTCGGTCGGCTGCAGCGATCTTCCA
This sequence comes from Pristiophorus japonicus, assembly GCF_044704955.1. Classification (NCBI taxonomy): domain Eukaryota; kingdom Metazoa; phylum Chordata; class Chondrichthyes; family Pristiophoridae; genus Pristiophorus; species Pristiophorus japonicus. The sequence continues at coordinate 140,057,669 of NC_091982.1, read as the reverse complement.
AAGAAACATGGAGAGCCTACTCAAGTCGATAACATGCATGGTGGTTTTTCAGGACGACATGTTGGTCACGGGACGGGACACCGTCATGCCCCTACAAAACCTGGAGGAGGTCCTCTCGCGACTGGATCGCATAGGGCTGTGGCTGAAGAGGTCGAAATGTGTCTTCATGGCAACAGAAGTGGAGTATTTGGGGAGAAAGATCAAGGCGGACGGCATTCGGCTCACAGACGCCAAGACAGAGGCTATCAGGAACGCGCCCAGGCCACAGAATGTCATGGAGCTGCGGCCATTCCTGGGACTCCTCAACTATTTTAGTAACTTCCGACCGGGGTTAAGCACCCTCTTAGAGCCCCTACATGTGTTATTGCGTCAAGGTGAGAAATGGGTATGGGGAAAAAAAACAAGTAATTGCTTTTCAGAAAGCCAGAAACAGTTTATGCTCCAACAAGCTACTTGTATTGTATAACCCGTGTAAAAGACTCGTGCTAGCATGTGATGCGTCGTCTTACTACAACAATGCGTTGTGTAATACAACAAGCTAACGTTGTGGGGAAGTTGCAACCTGTCGCCTATGCTTCCAGGAGCTTGTCGAAGCCTGAGAGGGCCGACAGCATGATTGAGGAAGAGGCATTAGCGTGTGTGTGTGTGTGTTCGGAGTAAAGAAAATGCATCAGTACCTTTTTGGCCTCAAATTTGAGCTGGAAACCGATCACAAGCCTCTCATATCATTGTTCGCTGAAAACAAGGGTATAAATACTAATGCCTCAGCCTGCATACAAAGGTGGGCACTCGCGGTATAAAACTATACCATCCGCCACAGGCCAGGCACCGAGAACTGTATGGATGCTCTCTGTCGGCTACCATTGCCCACCACAGGGCTGGAAATGGTGCAGCCTGCAAACTTGTTGATGGTGGCGCAGCCCGCAGACTTGTTGATGGTCAGTGAAGCGTTTGAAAATGATAAATCTCCTGTCACGGCCCGCCAGGTTAGGACTTGGACCAGCCAAGATCCTCTGCTGTCCCGAATAAAAAACTGTACTGCATGGGAGCTGGGCCAGCATCCCCGTTGAAATGCAAGAGCTAATCAATCCATTCCAACGGCGAAAGGACGAGCTGTCCATTCAGGCAGACTGCCTGTTGTTGGATAACCGCGTAGTGCTACCCAAAAAGGGCAGGGAGACATTCATCTCGGATCTCCACAGCACACACCCGGGTATAGTAATGATGAAAGTGATAGCCAGATCCCACGTGTGGTGGCCCGGTATTGACTCTGACTTAGAGACCTGTGTACGGCAATGCAGCATGTGTGCTCAGTGGAGCAACGCGCCCAGAGAGGCACCACTAAGTTTGTGGTCCTGACCATGGTCGAGGATCCATGTCGACTATGCAGGCCCTTTTCTCGGTAATCTGTTCCTGGTGGTGGTGGATTATTTTTCAAAATGGATTGAATGTGAAATAATGTCGGGAAGCACCGCCACCGCCACCATTGAAAGCCTGAGGGCCATGTTTGCCACACATGGCCTGCCTGACATACTGGTCAGTGACAACACGCCTTGTTTCACCAGTGCCGAATTTAAAGAATTCATGACTCGCAATGGGATCAAACATGTCACCTCGGCCCCGTTCAAACCAGCCTCCAATGGGCAGGCAGAGCAGGCAGTACAAACCATTAAACAGAGCCTCAAACGAGTCACAGAAGGCTCACTCCAAACCCGCCTATCCCAAGTACTGCTCAGCTACCGCACGAGACCCCACTTGCTCAGAGGGGTGCCCCCGGCTGAGCTATTCATGGAAAGGACATTTAAAACCAGACTCTCGCTGGTTCCCCCCAACCTGCATGATCAGGTAGAGAGCAGGCAGCAGCAACAAAATGTAAACGATGGTCGCGCCACTGTGTCACGGGAAATTGATCTGAATGATCCTGTGTATGTGCTAAACTATGGATATGGTCCCAAGTGGATCGCGGGCACGGTGATAGCTAAAGAAGGGAATAGGGTGTTTGCAGTCAAACTAGACAATGGACAAATTTGCAGAAAGCACCTGGACCAAACGAGGCTGCGGTTCACAGACTGCCCTGAACAACCCACAGCAGATGTCACCTTTTTTGAGCCCACAACACACACCCAAAGGATCAACGACACCACGCCGGACCAGGAAATCAAACCCATCATACCCAACAGCCCAGCAAGGCCAGGCTCACCCAGCAGCCCTGCAGGGCCAACAACACGCCAGCCCAGCGAGGGCACAGCCAACACACCAGAACAGACATTTGTACCGAGGCGGTCCACCAGGGAAAGAAAGGCTCCCGACCGCCTCACCTTGTCAATAGTTTTCACTTTGGCTTTGCAGGGGAGTGATGTTGTGTAGCTGTAAAGCATGCACTCCCATGTTCCACCATCAGGGGCACATCCCTTGAAGTCCCAAGGGATCCCAGCATCCCTTGGGAGCACTGTATATAAGCCGGTCCCTAAGGCCTGTTGCTCATTCTGGAGTGTCTTAATAAAGATTGAGGTCACTGTTACTTTAACCTCCCTGTGTGCAGTCTCATCTGTGCTAGGAACACATCAGTTTCTATGTTTCTATGAGCAGGCAGCATGACTTTTGCTGCCTGCCACCACTTTAAACGGGCCCGTTTTCAGGCCTAGTCAAATTTCACCCCCTAGCTGTCATAGACTAGTTCTCATAGACTAGCTGTAGTTATTATAGATGAGCTGTCAGACAAATTCTCAGCGACTACTTCTCATTGCTTAGCTGTCAGATTAGACCTCGTAGACTAGTTAACCTGGACCAGTTGCCTGACTAGTTATCATAGACTAGATCATAGAATCCTAGAAATGTACAGCACGGAAGGGGGCCATTCAGCCCATTGTGTCCGAGCGGCCAACAAAGACCTATCCAGCCTAATCCCACTTTCCAGCTCTTGGTCCGTAGCCCTGTAGATTATAACACTTCAGGAGCACATCCAAGTACTTTATAAATGTGGTGAGGGTTTCTGCCTCCACCACCCTTTCAGGCAGTGAGCTCCAGACCCCCACCACCCTCTGGGTGAAGATATTTCCCCTCAAATCCCCTCCCCAATTACTTTAAATCTATGCCCCCCAAAATAAGCAGTTCCACAGTCACCGATACTAATTCTAGCTTGTTTTTTATTCCAGATTTGTTTAATTGAATTTAAATTCCCCAGCTGCAAGGGGAATTGAATTAGGTCCCACTGTTACATAACCACTATGCCACCATACCACTAAATAGGTAGGGACTGGCTGCGTCAAATGGCCTGTTTTTGAGTCCTATATAATCCTCGGTATCCTCCCAGTGCTGCTGTTTCAAAGGTGATTAGTTTTACAATCTGACCATGCTTCATGTTGAACAGTTCCTCTTTCATGCCAGCTGTTCCGGAGCGGGGGAGGCTAAAAGTCACTGAACAGAAAATAAGTCATTTTTTGTCAGAATATCCCTTGGAGGAACAGAGGTTATGACATGCTGTAATTGCAGAACAATATGAAGATGTGTGTAGGCTGACCTGTGTACATGGCCTGTGCAGTTGGAGCTTTGTAACTTGCGTGTGATTGTTGAAGCTTCACCACCAAATAAAGCCTAAAAAGCTGTGGCAGCTTGAGTGGTACAGAGTTATTGCCATCACATGTCTGCCATCTCAAATCATTGGGGGGAGTGAGACAATCATGGGGAATTGGTGTTTAACTAAATATTATCTTTCAGCATGCAGCTGTGTTGTTGCTCCGAAACATTCTGTGTGATTACTATAATGAGTCGGGTGATTGCGTTCCAAAAATATTGAACCAATTTCAGAACTCCCCCACTTTTCATCATTTCTAAGTATTCTCCATTAATTTAATACATCTACAGATCTGCCTGTATTTTAACATGTATTTTCTACATTGCAACAGTGACTAGACTCCAAAAGTACTTCATTGGCTGTAAAGCGCTTTGCGACGTCCAGGTGCTATATAAATGCAATTCTTCCTTTATAGTCATGAAGGAGCACAGTAAGCAAAGCTGAAGGACCTCAGCCAGCACATTGTTGCAAGTAGTCGTGTGTACATTCTGTACGTCACACTAACGGGCCCCGGCTTATCACTTTTAAGCCCGGATGTCCTTATGGTTTGAAAGCCCCGTAACCCTACTCGCCCAGCAGAAACCAGGGTGGTTTCTTCCCCCATTGACAGCGCCCCATCCCGTCACCAGTGATACTAACCTATCGTATTCTATAAGCAGCTCAGGTTCCCACATAAAGCAGGCAAGGGCCTGGTGCTTGTGTGCAGATCAGGGCCCCAATATGTCCATTGGATTGTGAGTTAACACAGGTAGGTGTGAGGAAACCATTGTGCCGTCCCTGCTGAGGGAGACTGCCGAGAAGGAAGAAAAAAACTTTCCCTTCCTGACGTACAGAATGTTAATGTAAGAATCACGACTACTTGTAACAATATGCTGGCTGAGGTCCTTCAGCTTTGCTTAGATGTTAAAATACAGGCAGATCTGTAGATGTATTAAATTCTTTCCTGAGACCAGAAGCAGGAGTGATGCTCCAGGCCCACAAGGCCAGATGTGGCCTCCCCCGCCGAACCCCTCATCTTCCCTCTCCCAGACCCTCCCATTTGCTCCTCACCTCCCTCACCTTCCCTCTCCCAGACCCTCCCATATCCCCCACCTTCCCTCTCCCAGACCCTCCCATATCCCCTTCACCTCCCCTCTCCCAGACCCTCCCATATCCCCTTCACCTCCCTCACCTTCCCTCACCCAAACCCTCCCATATCCCCCTCACCCCACTCACCTTCCCTCTCTCAGACCCTCCCATATCCCCCTCCCTTCCCTCAACTCCCTCACCTTCCCTCTCCCAGACCCTCCCATATCCCCCTCACCCTACTCACATTCCCTCTCCCAGATCTCCCATATCCCCCTGCCTTCCCTCAATTCCCTCACCTTCCCTCTCCCAGACCCTCCCATATCCCCCTCACCCCACTCACCTTCCCTCTCCCAGACCCTCCCATATCCCCCTCCCTTCCCTCAACTCCCTCACCTTCCCTCTCCCAGACCCTCCCATATCCTCTTCTCATCCCTCACCTTCCCTTGCCCAGACCCTCCCATATCCCCTTCACCCCACTCACCTTCCCTCTCCCAGACCCTCCCATATCCCCCTCCCCTGCCCGAAGCCCCCTCACCTTCCCTCTCCAAGACCCCCACCACCCTCTGGGTGAAGAACTTTCCCCTTAAATCTCTAAAACTTTTAGCAATTACTTTAAATCTATGCCCCCTGCTTATTGACCCCTCTACTAAGAGGAATAGGTCCTTTCTATGCAGGCCCCTCATAATTTTATACACCTCAATAAGGTCTCCCCTCAGCATCCTCTGTTCCAAAGAAAACAAACCCAGCCTTTCCACTGTTACCGCATAGCTAAAATTCTCCAGTCCAGTCAACATCCTGGTAAACCTCCTTTGTACCCTCTCTAGAAATCTGAATTATCAGCCTGAGTGCAACAATAAAACGAACTTCGAAAGTTTGAGACAGTTAGAATGTTTAATAGGAAGGAGCAAAATGGAATTCATTTGATAGGTTGACGCCTTTTGATAGTTTTGGAATTCTGGCCCCAAAATAAATGCAACTTTAATTCATTAAATATAATTGCTGGGGTTTATGTTTTTAGAACTGCTGCATAGGAAGTCCTGCAAACTTCAGTCTGTAATTTGAGTCAAAAGGACGGTGCCTTGTAGCAATCCAATGTGATTTAGTGCTGATATGTCCTTACTATACAGTATAAATGCACACGAGGCCCATGCTTGAGAGAAGGTCAGTCTGTGACCTGTCCTTTATTCCTCAGCACTCAAGTGCTGGAAGTGGGTGGAGCTTCCCCTTTTATATCTGAAGGTCCAGTTTAGGAGTGTCTCCCACAAGTTCACCACCTAGTGGTCAGTGTTCTCACAGTGTACAACTTGTTAGTTTATACATGGGTTATAATGCTGGTTGAATACATGACATCACCTTCCCGCCCAAAGTCTTATTGGGATCACAGGTTGAGTCTCTCTGGTGGTTTACGCTCTCTTGTAGAGCGCCTGAGTTGGGGCTCCGGTTGTTGGGCGCTGGCCTGAGTGTCTGCTGTTTGCGGTGCCTCAGGCCTGTCCGGACTGCCCACAGTGACTGGGCTCTCCTCCCTTTGGTTCCGGTGTTCGGTCACCTGTGGTGGAATGAACTCTACATCGTGTTCTTCCTCTGCTTCTTCTATGGGGTTGCTGAACCTCCTTTTTGTTTGATCCACGTGTTTGCGGCAGATTTGTCCATTGGTAAGTTTAACTACCAGAATCCTATTCCCCTCTTTTGCAATCACGGTGCCTGCGAGCCATTTGGGCCCTGCAGCGTAGTTGAGGACAAAGACAGGGTCATTGACATCAATACATCGCGCCCTCGTATTCCTGTCATGGTAGTCACATTGTGACTGGCGCCTGCTCTCGACAATTTCTTTCATGGTGGGGTGTATAAGGGAGCATCCTTTTCATTAGCAGCTCTGTGAGCGAGCGTGGTCGGGATCTGTAGGCCAAAAGGAAGCGGCTTTGTAGGAAATCCCCTTGGATTCTGAGCATCCCCTGTTTGATTATCTGCACTGCTCGCTCTGCCTGGCCGTTTGAGGCCGGCTTGAACGGTGCCGTTCTGACATGGTTAATTCCATTGCATGCCATGAAGTCCTGGAATTCAGGGCCATTGTCGCTGACCAAGATGTCCGGTAGATCATGGGCGGCGAACATTGCCTGTAAACATTCTACCGTGGTAGAGGATGTGCTTGAATTTAAAATGTCACACTCGATCCATTTGGAGAAGGCGTCTACTACAACCAAAAACATTTTTCCCATGAAAGGACCTGTGTAGTCCACATGGATGCATGACCAAGGCTTGGCAGGCCATGGCCAGGGGCTAAGGGGGGCTTCCCTGGGCGCATTGCCCAGCAGGGCACACGTGTTGAACCTGCGAACACAAAGTTCCAGATCTGCGTCTATCCCTGGCCACCAAATGTGTGACCTGGCAATTGCCTTCATCATGACAATGCCCGGGTGCTCATTGTGGAGTTCTCTGATGAGCACCTCTCTGCCCATCTGGGGCATGTCTACACGATTTCTCCACAGTAGGCAATCGGCCTGAATCGAGAGTTCATCCCTGCGCCTGTGAAATGGTTTAAATTCCTCAGGGCATGCCATGTACGTGGCTGCCCAGTCCCCATTCAGGACACATTTCTTGACGAGAGACAAAAGCGGGTCTCTATTTGTCCAGACTTTAATCTGACGGGCTGTCACGGGTGAGCCTTCGCTTCCGAAAGCTTCAACAGCCATGACCATCTCAGCACCATGCTCGGTAGCCCCCTCAGTGGTGGCTAGTGGGAGCCTGCTGAGTGCATCGGCGCAGTTTTCGGTGCCCGGTCTGTGCCGAATTGTATAGTCATAGGCGGCTAACGTGAGTGCCCACCTCTGTATGCAGGCCGATGCGTTTGCATTTATGGCCTTGTTGTCGGCCAAAAGGGACGTTAGGGGTTTGTGATCTGTCTCCAGCTCAAATTTCCTGCCAAAAAGGTACTGGTGCATTTTCTTTACCGCATATACACATGTGAGCACCTCCTTTTCTACCATCCCATAGCCGTAGCCCCTTTCTGCCTGGGCAGACATCTGGAGGCATAAGCTACCAGGTGTAACTGACCCTTGGCATTGACATGCTGCAACACACACCCGACACCATAGGACGACGCATCGCACGTTAACACAAGTTTCTTACATGGGTCATATAGCGTTAACAGATTGTTGGAACATAACAAATTGCGTGCTCTATTAAAAGCTCTTTCCTGGCTGTTCCCCCAGACCCATTCGTGACCTTTGCGAAGGAGCACGTGTAGCGGCTCTAGCAGAGTGCTCAATTTGGGAAGAAAGTTACCAAAATAGTTCAGGAGCCCCAGGAACGAACGCAGCTCCGTCGTGTTACAGGGTCTGGGTGCTCTCTGGATCGCTTCCGTCTTGGATGCAGTAGGTCTGATCCCATCTGCTGCTACCCTCATCCGCAGGAATTCTATCTCTGGAGCTAGGAAGACACACTTCGCCTTTTTCAGTCGCAGACCTACCCGGTCCAGTCTGCGTAGCACCTCCTGTGGAGGTGTTCTTTAGTATCGTAGCCCGTGATGAGGATGTCGTCCTGAAAAACCACCGTCCCTGGAATCGACTTGAGGAGGCTTTCCATATTTTGTTGGAAGATCGCAGCGGCCGAGCGAATCCCGAACGGACATCTGTTGTACTCAAACAACCCCTTGTGTGTCGTGATGGTGGTCAGCTTCTTCGACTCACTCGCCAGCTCCTGGGTCATGTAAGCTGAAGTCAGGTCCAATTTTGAAAAAGGTTTGCCACCGGATAGCGTCGCAAAGAGGTCCTCCGCTCTTGGTAGCGGTCTTGAAGTGACACCCGATTGATGGTGGCCTTGTAATCACCATATATCCTGACCGACTCATCCGCCTTGAGCACCGGCACAATCGGTGAATTCGACTGGCAAGATGATGCCTTCCCTCAGCAGGCGGTCCAATTCGCCTTCTATCTTTTCCCTCATCACATATGGCACCGCTCTGGCCTTGTGGTGTACTGGTCTGGCGTCCGGGTTTATGTGAATCACCACCTTGGCCCCCATGAAAGTGCCAATGCCGGGTTGAAATAACGAGTCAAATTTGTCCAGGATCTGTGAGCATGATACTCGCTCCACAGAGGAAATTGCATTGACATCGCCCCATTTCTAGTTCATGACAGCAAGCCAACTCCTCCCCAGTAGTGCGGGACCGTCCCCCGGGACAACCCAGAGTGGCAACCTGTTCTCCGAATCTTTGTGGGTCATGACTACCGTGGTGCTGCCTAGCACTGGAATATGTAAGTCCGTAACTGTGCGTCAATCGGCGATAATTTTAGCCTCCTGGCCTTGGACGCCCACAACTTTTCGAACTGTTTGATACCCATCAGAGACTGGCTGGCCCTCGTATCTAGCTCCATTGATACTGGGATGCCATTGAGGAGCACTTTCATCATTATCGGTGGCGTCCTGGTGTATGAACTGTATACGTGCTCCACATGAACTCGCTGAACTTCAGCTCCAGCGATTTTCCCCCAGTGTTCATTTCTGCAATTTCTGCAGGTATTTTGCTCATCTCTGCAAACTCCGGCTGAGTGTGTGCCTCCACACCTCCAACATGAGCTGTTGTTGGAAACAAAAGGTCCCTTGCCAGTCGATCGTCCCTGACTGCCCCTGTAACTGACCTTGAGTGCGCCATTGCAATGGTGTGAATCGCCGTTCAGCTTGCCATTGTCTCTGTCGAACTCCCCCTCTGGGTTCGACTACATGTTGGGGCATGCCCGACTGCCCTTGTCTGCCTGGAGAAATGTGTGCTGCTTTAACAAAGTTGAATCTCTGTCCCAACCATTCCTTAACACAGTACCTCTCGTCTGTTCTGCTAGTGACCATGCTCGCGTGGTTTAAATCCCAGTTTCTTGTCGCCATTGATACGTCCTTACTACACAGTATAAATGCACATGAGGCCCATGCTTGAGAGAAGGTCAGTCTGTGACCTGTCCTTTATTCCTCAGCACTCAAGTGCTAAAAGTGGGTGGAGCTTCCCCTTTTATACCTGAAGGTCCAGGTTAGAAGTGTCTCCCACAAGTTCACCACCCACTGGTCATTGTTCTCACAGTGTACAACTTAGGTCAGATTATACATGGGTTACAATGCTGGTTGAATACATGACAAGTGCCTGCTGTTTTATGTCGAACAAACCATGCTCTGAGATCCTGGCACAGTGTTGATCAGGCTGTCCAGACTTAAGGTGACTTTACACAAATGCTTTTCCTGGATTTGCAGTTTGTAAGGCAAGCACAATTCTTGGATTACAATCTGTAGATCTGCTGTGTTGGCCATTATGGTGAGATTTATACTGCAGTGATGCAGTGATGCAGTGATGTGCAACAATAAGATATTTCATTGTGCAATTTCATGTTTTTAGTAATTCTTAAGGCCACATGCTGTAATATGTTTGCACCAACAACTGCCTCACTGCCCATCTCCATTATGTAAATCAGGTAAGTATCTGGGAAGATACTGCACTGTGGCAAAATCACCCTGCTTCCGAAGGCCAGTGTTTGTGGACTTTTGGTATGTAGATGTTCCAAAAGCCTGTGCCATTTGAATAATGAGGGCTGCTAACTCCCCATTAAATGTGCATTTTAATGTTACTTTGCCAGCACACAGGGTATCCTGGATGTATTGGAGAAATTTCCACGACCTGCTATCCAAACCTGTAATACGATAGCATCAGAACTCTTGTTTTTACATCAAACTACGATCCGATTCAGAGCAACATTAGTGCCATTGGCAAAGTATCTTGCTTTTGTCTTGAAGCAATCTTTTCTGGAGGGAGTGGTGTCATGGCCACTCATGTGTGGTTGCAGTTCTCTGGCACTCAGGCAGAATAAGAGGACTTGAACGAAATTGGAAGTGGATCAAACATTGAAATATTCAGCAGCATGGCGCCAAATCTCATCGGGTTTTATTGCTGGGCAATGTAAACTCAGTTAGCATTTCTACTGGCTGGTGGCAAGATTGGAATAAAAATAAAATCTTGCATGTAAATCAGCCAGCGTATAAAAAAATAACATCTACTCCTAATATTAAACATAGAGATGTGAACTAGAATACTGGTTTTGAATCCAGCATGGACTGAAGGTGACCTTTCTCTGCTGTTAGACTTGATTTGAAATGAGGATAGGTGGGGGTTGTTTGCTTTAGAACAGAGGAAGCTGAGGGGAGAGTTAATTGAGGTATATAAAATTATGAGGGGCCTGGATAGAGTGGATAGGAAGGATCTATTTTCCTTAGCAGCGGGGTCAACAATCAGGGGGCATAAATTTAAAATAATTGGTAGAAGGTTTAGAGGGGATTTAAGGAGAATTTTTTTCACCCAGAGGGTTGTGGGTGTCTTGAACTCATTGCCTGAAAGGGTGGTAGAGGCAGAAACCCTCACCACATTTAAAAAGCGCTTGGATGTACACTTGAAGCATCGTAATCTTCAGGGCTACGGACCTAGAGCTGGAAAGTGGTATTTGGCTGGATAGCTCTTTGACGACTGTTGCGGACACGATGGGCTGAAATGGCTTCCTTCCGTGCTGTAAATTTCTATGATTCTATGATTCTATGAATTTGGACAGTCTTATCTCAGTTCCTGTTAGACCCGATGTGAAATAAATGTGGACAGTCATATCTCAGTTCCTGTTAGATCTGATGTGAATTGAATTTGTAAGGGCTGTTTTTCATTGTAATTTGACGTGGGTAGCAGTGTTCCACAGGGTTCTGTTTTGTAGCCACTCCTGTCTACATTTACAGATGCTACTAAAATAGGAGGTATATTTAATTCTTTAGAACACCAAAGGAATCTACAAAGGAATCTACAAAAAGACTGTGTAGAATGGGCCTATACTCTGGAGTTTAGAAGGAGAGGTGATCTCATTGAAACATTCTGAAGGTGATTGACAGGGTAATGCTGAAAGGTTGTTTCTCCTGGCTGGAGTGTCTAGAACTAGGGGTCTCAGGATAAGGGGAAGTCCATTTAAGACAGAGATGAGGAGGAATTTCTTCACTCAGAGGGTTGTGAATCTTTGGAATTCTCTGTCCCAGAGGGCTTGGATTCTGAGTCTCTGAATATATTCAAGGCTGAGATAGATAGATTTTTGGAGTCTAGGGAGATCAAGGGATATGGAGATCGGGCGGGAAAGTGGAGTTGAGGTCGATGATCAGCCATGAACCTATTGAATGGCAGAGCAGGCTCGATGGGCCATAGGGCCTACTCCTGCTCCTATTTCTTATGTTCTTAGAAACATACAAACATAGAAACATAGAAATTTACAGCACAGAAGGAGGCCATTTCGGCCCATCATGTCCACGCCGGCCGACAAAGAGCCGCACGGCCTTTGGTCAGCAGCCCTAAAGGTTACATATAAACCTATGGACAATGACGGAAGGCAAAGAACACCCAGCCCAACCAGTCCGCCTCACACAACTGCGACACCCCTTATACTGAAACATTCCACACTCCACCCCAACCGGAACCATGTGATCTCCTGGGAGAGGCAATATCTTATGGATATTGTTAAGATGGAGGAATGGGCTAAAAAGTGGCTGATGGAATTCACTTCTGGTAAGCGTGAGGTGATGCAATTTGATTTAAAAAAAATAACAGCCGTATTTATACTGTGAATGGAAGGCGGCTCGGGGCTGTGGAAGAGCAGAGAGATTAGGGGATACAGGTTCACGGGACATTGAAGCAGCCCCTTAGGTTGATAAAGCTGTGAGAAAAGCTAATGGTTTCGGTTTTATCTTGAGGTATAGAATATAAAAGCCCAGCATTAATGACCCGATATAAAAACTTAATGACAGAGTCGCCCCTTGAGTGCATGGATGAATCTCAGTTACTGTGGGTGCACAGATGGGAAATGAGCCCAATTCTGCGCGTACACATATGGCCGCACTTAGCGCTTTGAACAGATGAGGTGGCCAGATAAGTTGTATTGTGCACCAGGCGATTAGCACCAGATGTTGCAACGTCACAACCTCAAATTCATTCAACAGGTCCCGGCAGACAAGGCACCACCATGATGATGATGGTCTGAAGGAGCCTTACTAAGACCACCGTTAGGGGACTGCATGTACTATTCGGCTGTACACTATAGGAAACATATTAAGGCTTCAGAGAGGCTTCACCACATACTTACTAGAATGCTTTCTGGTATGAGGAAATACAGATACAAGATATATTTCAACAAGTGGCTTTTTTAAACTTAGAACAATGCAGATTATGGGGAGACATGGTTGAAGTATTTAAAATGAGGAAAGGATGGGACGAGGTAGAGAGAAGCAGACTGTTTCTAGTAGTTTTGGGGCCAAGAAGAGGAGTCCATTGATACAAGATGTGAGAGATTTCGAATACAGGACAGGAGAAACTTCTTCACACAGATAGCTGTGAGACTGTGGGATTCAGGGCCAGGGTTAGTGGCTCAGGCAGAAACTGTACTAACATTCATGATTAGATTACATAGTGGATGAAGGAAAGGGCGTTAAAAAGAAAGTAAGTATTGCATTTATATTGCGCCTTTTACGAACACCGGATATCTCAAGGCGCTTTGCAACCGATGGAGTACATTTAGAGTGTAGTCACCGTTATGATGTAGGAAACGCAGCAGCCAATTTGCACACAGCAAGCTCCCACAAACAGCACAGTGATAATGGGCAGTGATCCCACAGACCGCTCCCGGACACCGCTCCCGGACAATGCTCCCGGACAATGCTCCCGGACACCACTCCAGACACCGCTCCCGGACACCGCTCCCAGTCAGTGCTCCCGGACACCGCTCCCAGACACTGCTCCCGGATAGTGCTCCTGGACACTGCTCCAGGACATCGCTCCCAGTCAGTGCTCCCGGACAGTGCTCCCGGACACCGCTCCCGGACACCGCTCCCAGTCATTGCTCCTGGACACCGCACCCGGACAGTGCTGAAAGTATCAGACTAATCCTATGCTTTTCCTGGTAGATCATCCCATAATTGATCAAACATTAAACTGTTCAATAACTATTGTTAAATATGGTAACAGAGGATGCTAGAATCCAAGTAGAAGGGGTTTGCATGGATTGAGAGGGGTTATACCAATCTGGTACAAGGCCTGTTTCTATTGATGACATGAATGTCATTTTACTGTGCTGTTGGTTGCCGTTAAATCCGTGTCATGGTGCACAGCGGCCCAGATTATCACTCTGTGTGCAGATGTCCAGGGGCACTTAGCATGACATGTACTGTACAACAATTCATGCAGCCTTTATTCAATAATATCCTTTCACCATTAACTCTTGCCATGTGCTTTGTACAAATAAAATTTTCTGTTACAATTTTTTACAGATTGGGAACTCAGTGCTGATTATTTTTGTCAGTTATTTTGGAAGTCGAGTTCACCGACCGAGGCTGATTGGAATGGGTGGCCTGCTCCTTAGTTTTGGAGCCTTCCTGCTCGCCTTGCCCCATTTCATTGTTGAGCCCTACATATATTCCAAGGTGATAATCGGTAAGGCTACACAATGCAGGTTCGTTTTTCCTTTTCTTACCCATATGTATATGTAATAGAGACTGTCATTGGAAGGTGATTGTTGGTGCTGGGCATTAAGGTGAGTCACATCAGTGATGGGGAACAAAAATACCTTGACTTTCTGGCATTGCCGTTATCAAGTCCTTTCCAGGTCAGCTCCCGCTCTCCCAGGTCAGGTCCAGCTCTCCCAGGTCAGGTTCAACACTCGGAGGTCAGGTCCAGGATTCCAATGTCATGTCCCACTCTCCCAGGTCATGTCCAGCTCTCCCAGGTCAGGTCCAGTTCTCCCAGGTCAGGTCCAGTTCTCTCAGGTCAGGTCCAGTTCTCCCAGGTCAGGTTCAGCTCTCCCAGGTCAGGTTCAGCTCTCCCAGGTCATGTCCAGCTCTCCCAGGTCATGTCCAGCTCTCCCAGGTCATGTCCACCTCTCCCAGGTCAGGTCCAGTTCTCCCAGGTCAGGTTCAGCTCTCCCAGGTCAGATTCAGCACTCGGAGGTCAGGTCCAGCTCTCCCAGGTCAGGTCCAGCACTCGGAGGTCAGGTCCAGCTCTCCCAGGTCAGGTCCAGCTCTCCCAGGTCAGGTCCAGCTGTCCCAGGTCAGGTCCAGCACTCGGAGGTCATGTCCAGCACTCGGAGGTCATGTCCAGCTCTCCCAGGTCAGGTCCAGCACTCGGAGGTCATGTCCAGCACTCGGAGGTCATGTCCCCCTCTCCCAGGTCAGGTTCAGCACTCCCAGGTCAGGTTTAGCACTCCCAGGTCAGGTCCAGCTCTCCCAGGTCAGGTCCAGCTCTCCCCTGTCAGGTCCAGCACTCGGAGGTCAGGTCCAGCACTCCCAGGTCAGGTCGAGCTCTCCCAGGTCAGGTCCAGCTCTCCCAGGTCAGGTTCAACTCTCCCAGGTCAGGTTCAGCACTCCCAAGTCAGGTCCAGCTCTCCCAGCTCATGTCCAGCACTCGGAGGTCAGGTCCAGCTCTCCCAGGTCAGGTCCAGCTCTCCCAGGTCAGGTCCAGCTCTCCGAGGTCAGGTCCAGCTCTCTCAAGTCAGATCCAGCTCTCCCAGGACAAGTCCACTTCTTCTAGGTCAGGTCCAGCTCTCCCAGGTCAGGTCCAGCTCTCCCAGGTCAGGTCCAGCTCTCCCAGGTCAGGTCCAGCTCTCCCAGGTCAAGTCCAGCACTCAGAGGTCAGGTCCAGCCCCCCTCCCTGATGTTCAGCTGCAGGTCTATTAACAGCAGGTTGCTGCTGCTGCTGTTGGTCATATTGCTCTTTGTCCGAGGTCCAATCTAGGGCAGCAATAGCACCACTCATCCTGATGTGTCAGAAAACCTCTAAAGTGTAGAAAGTAATCTCTCAGCAAAAGTACTGTGAACAAACCCTTTCCCACCAGCAGGTAAGAAAGCAGCTGGAGTACTGAGTATTTATTGCGGTATTTCCCTGAGTTTGATTCAGCCCCTCAATTGGCACTGCGTTCTCAGTTTACTTTCACGGGTGAATTTCCGGAAGCCCGGGAACCCGTTGGTTGCACCGTTAAATTTGAAAGTCAGTTGAAATATTGCTGTAATAGAGCGTCTCTCCAGAGGGTAATGTGCACACACAGCCTACTGCGCCCGAGTTGAACAAGGATGTCGAGCCAGTTGCATTTTTCCCAGTTTTCACCCCCACCTGCACCCAAAGTCACGTGCTCCTCCGGGTTAAACGTTCACCCAGTGAGCGAGTGAGTGAGTGAGCCAGTATCTGGTTCAGCACTGAGACGAGGGGAGCAGGCACTTGGGTTTCCCACACTCCTCACTCGACCTCTGCTCAATTGCATTGTAATGAGCTCCACAGCAATCATGAAAGATGCTATATGCAACTCGTGAAATGCAAGTTCTTTCTTATGTTTAAAGTCAGTGTGTTTATTTTATGTCTGTAGCCCTAACCTACACTGAAACCAGAAGTTCCATCTCGGTGGTTTATTAGGATTGACTGCAGTGACTTGAGGGGAGGAACTGCCACACAAAATATGCAATGTGCCGCTGCCAAAATGATGTTCACTTGCTTCACAATAATCTGCCCTTCTTAACTCCATGTCAGTGCTGTTGGTGAAGGGCGGCCAACACACTCAAATGTGGTTTCCTGCAATTACATCGATTTCGAATGGTGCAGCCATCTCAGTTCTTACAAATGATTCATCATCTGTATATTTTGTGCATTTCCAGTTACTTAATGTTGGCAGCAGTGATAGAACATAAGAACATAAGAATTAGGAACAGGAGTAGGCCATCTAGCCCCTCGAGCCTGCTCCGCCATTCAACAAGATCATGGCTGATCTGGCCGTGGACTCAGCTCCACTTACCCGCCCTCTCCCCATAATCCTTAATTCCCTTATTGGTTAAAAATCTATCTATCTGTGATTTGAATACATTCAATGAGCTAGCCTCAACTGCTTCCTTGGGCAGAGAATTCCACAGATTCACAACCCTCTGGGAGAAGAAATTCCTTCTCAACTCGGTTTTAAATTGACTCCCCTGTATTTTGAGGCTGTGCCCCCCAGTTCTAGTCTCCCCGACCAGTGGAAACAACCTCTCTGCCTCTATCTTGTCTATCCCTTTCATCATTTTAAATGTTTCTATAAGATCACCCCTCATCCTTCTGAACTCCAACGAGTAAAGACCCAGTCTACTCAATCTATCATCATAAGGTAACCCCCTCATCTCCGGAATCAGCCTAGTGAACCGTCTCTGTATCCCCTCCAAAGCTAGTATATCTTTCCTTCAGTAAGGTGACCAAAACTGCACGCAGTACTCCAGGTGCGGCCTCACCAATACCCTATACAGTTGCAGCAAGACCTCCCTGCTTTTGTACTCCATCCCTCTCGCAATGAAGGCCAACATTCCATTCGCCTTCCTGATTACCTGCTGCACCTGCAAACTAACTTTTTGGGATTCATGCACAAGGACCCCCAGGTCCCTCTGCACCTCAGCATGTTGTAATTTCTCCCCATTCAAATAATATTCCCTTTTACTGTTTTTTTTTCCAAGGTGGATGACCTCACATTTTCCGACATTGTATTCCATCTGCCAAACCTTAGCCCATTCGCTTAACCTATCTAAATCTCTTTGCAGCCTCTCTGTATCCTCTACACAACCCGCTTTCCCACTAATCTTTGTGTCATCTGCAAATTTTGTTACACTACACTCTGTCCCCTCTTCCAGGTCATCCATGTATATTGTAAACAGTTGTGGTCCCAGCACTGATCCCTGTGGCACACCACGAACCACCAATTTCCAACCCGAAAAGGACCCATTTATCCCGACTCTCTGCTTTCTGTTAGCCAGCCAATTCTCTATCCATGCTAATACATTTCCTCTGACTCTGCGTACCTTTATCTTCTGCGGTAACCTTTTGTGTGGCACCTTATCGAATGCCTTTTGGAAATCTAAATACACCACATCCATCAGTACACCTCTATCCACCATGCTCGTTATGTCTTCAAAGAATTCCAGTAAATTAGTTAAACATGATTTCCCCTTCATGAATCCATGTTGCGTCTGCTTGATTGCACTATTCCTATCTAGATGTCCCGCTATTTCTTCCTTAATGATAGCTTCAAGTATTTTCCCCACTACAGATGTTAAACTAACCGGCCTATAGTTACCTGCCTTTTGTCTGCCCCCTTTTTTAAACAGAGGCGTTACATTAGCTGCTTTCCAATCCGCTGGTACCTCCCCAGAATCCAGAGAATTTTGGTAGATTATAACGAATGCATCTGCTATAACTTCCGCCATCTCTTTTAATACCCTGGGATGCATTTCATCAGGATCAGGGGACTTGTCTACCTTGAGTCCCATTAGCCTGTCCAGCACTACCCCCTAGTGATAGTAATTGTCTCAAGGTCCTCCCTTCCCACATTCCTGTGACCAGCAATTTTTGGCATGGTTTTTGTGTCTTCCACTGTGAAGACCGAAGCAAAATAATTGTTTAAGGTCTCAGCCATTTCCACATTTCCCATTATTAAATCCCCCTTCTCATTTTCTAAAGGACCAACATTTACTTTAGTCACTCTTTTCCTTTTTATATATTGGTAAAAGCTTTTACTATCTGTTTTTATGTTTTGCATAAGTTTACTTTCGTAATCTATCTTTCCTTTCTTTATTGCTTTCTTAGTCATTCTTTGCTGTCGTTTAAAATTTTCCCAATCTGCTAGTTTCCCACTAACCTTGGCCACTCAACGGCTCTCAACGTAACTGTCTATCCTGGGACCAAAGACTGGTAATACTGGTGGGGAGAAAAATTGGTCCTGTGTATTCTTTGGCAATGGCGGAGGAGTTGGATACTGGTCAATGCAAACGCTTTTCCCTCTCCCGTTCCCTTCTATTTTCTGATCTACCCACACAATTCTGTGTCTAAGAAGGTGGGCAGCAAATCTTCTGCAACCACCATTCTGCACACAGTCAGCCAGAGCTGGGCATGTGTCTGCCATCTGCTTGGTGCTCAAGAATCATAGGAACAAGGGGGGGAGGAATTCGGTCGCGCCCCTGTTGCGTCATTAACCCAGGCTGAGCGGTACTTTTAGCGCCTCCCACCCAGAAATTCGGCAGAATTGGTCGAAGAGCTGACAGGGGCGCTAAATCAGTCATTGCACATCAGAGCTGGGGCGTGGCCAGAACGAAAGTTTGGTCGGTACATTTTGCGAACCCATTGCGCATGCGCAGAACTCCAAATCAGATTCCAGGAAAAGCCGAGTCTGAAAGGCGCAGCATAGTAATGCACCCATTAAAGTTTTCCAAATCACTTGTTTCCAGCCGGCATTGTTATGTCTGTCTGCCGCTGCAAACTGGGAGGCTCACGCACCGTGCTGTGTAAACGTTGCACTGACTGTGACCTCGGAGGCTCACGCACCGTGCTGTGTAAACGTTGCACTGATTGTGACCTCGGGGGCTCACGCACCGTGCTGTGTAAACGTTGCACTGACTGTGACCTCGGGGGCTCACGCACCGTGCTGTGTAAACGTTGCACTGACTGTGACCTCGGGGGCTCACGCACCGTGCTGTGTGTAAACGTTGCACTGACTGTGACCTCGGTGGGCTCACGCACCGTGCTGTGTAAACGTTGCACTGATTGTGACCTCGGGGGGCTCACGCACCGTGCTGTGTAAACGTTGCACTGACTGTGACCTCGGGGGCTCACGCACCGTGCTGTGTGTAAACGTTGCACTGACTGTGACCTCGGGGGGCTCACGCACCGTGCTGTGTAAACGTTGCACTGATTGTGACCTCGGGGGGCTCACGCACCGTGCTGTGTAAACCTTGCACTGACTGTGACCTCGGGTGGCTCACGCACCGTGCTGTGTAAACGTTGCACTGATTGTGACCTCGGGGGGCTCACGCACCGTGCTGTGTAAACGTTGCACTGATTGTGACCTCGGGGGGCTCACGCACCGTGCTGTGTAAACGTTGCACTGACTGTGACCTCGGGGGCTCACGCACCGTGCTGTGTGCAAACGTTGCACTGACTGTGACCTCGGGGGACTCACGCACCGTGCTGTGTAAACGTTGCACTGACTGTGACCTCGGGGGGCTCACACACCGTGCTGTGTAAACGTTGCACTGACTATGACCTCCGGGGGCTCACGCACCGTGCTGTGTAAACGTTGCACTGACTGTGACCTCGGGGGGCTCACGCACCGTGCTGTGTGTAAACGTTGCACTGACTGTGACCTCGGGGGGCTCACGCACCGTGCTGTGTAAACGTTGCACTGACTGTGACCTCGGGGGCTCACGCACCGTGCTGTGTAAACGTTGCACTGACTGTGACCTCGGGGGGCTCACGCACCGTGCTGTGTAAACGTTGCATTGATTGTGACCTCGGGGGCTCACGCACCGTGCTGTGTGCAAACGTTGCACTGACTGTGACCTCGGGGGCTCACGCACCGTGCTGTGTGCAAACGTTGCACTGACTGTGACCTCGGGGGACTCACGCACCGTGCTGTGTAAACGTTGCACTGACTGTGACCTCGGGGGGCTCACACACCGTGCTGTGTAAACGTTGCACTGACTGTGACCTCCGGGGGCTCACGCACCGTGCTGTGTAAACGTTGCACTGACTGTGACCTCGGGGGGCTCACGCACCGTGCTGTGTGTAAACGTTGCACTGACTGTGACCTCGGGGGGCTCACGCATCGTGCTGTGTAAACGTTGCACTGACTGTGACTTCGGGGGGCTCACGCACCGTGCTGTGTAAACGTTGCACTGACTGTGACCTCGGGGGCTCACGCACCGTGCTGTGTAAACGTTGCATTGACTGTGACCTCGGGGGGCTCACGCACCGTACTGTGTAAACGTTGCACTGACTGTGACCTCGGGGGGCTCACGCACCGTGCTGTGTAAACGTTGCACTGACTGTGACCTCGGGGGCTCACGCACCGTGCTGTGTAAACGTTGCACTGATTGTGACCTCGGGGGGCTCACGCACCGTGCTGTGTAAACGTTGCACTGACTGTGACCTCGGGGGGCTCACGCACCGTGCTGTGTAAACATTGCACTGATTGTGACCTCGCGGGGCTCACGCACCGTGCTGTGTAAACGTTGCACTGATTGTGACCTCGGGGGCTCACGAACCGTGCTGTGTAAACGTTGCACTGACTGTGACCTCGGGGGCTCACGCACCGTGCTGTGTAAACGTTGCACTGACAGTGACCTCGGGGGGCTCACGCACCGTGCTGTGTAAACGTTGCACTGACTGTGACCTCGGGGGGCTCACGCACCGTGCTGTGTAAACGTTGCACTGACTGTGACCTCGGGGGGCTCACGCACCGTGCTGTGTAAACGTTGCACTGACTGTGACCTCGGGGGGGCTCACGCACCGTGCTGTGTAAACGTTGCACTGATTGTGACCTCGGGGGGCTCACGCACCGTGCTGTGTAAACGTTGCACTGACTGTGACCTCGGGGGACTCACGCACCGTGCTGTGTGTAAACGTTGCACTGACTGTGACCTCGGGGGGCTCACGCACCGTGCTGTGTGTAAACGTTGCACTGACTGTGACCTCAGGGGCTCACGCACCGTGCTGTGTAAACGTTGCACTGACTGTGACCTCGGGGGGCTCACGCACCGTGCTGTGTAAACGTTGCACTGACTGTGACCTCGGGGGGCTCACGCACCGTGCTGTGTAAACGTTGCACTGACTGTGACCTCGGGGGACTCACGCACCGTGCTGTGTAAACGTTGCACTGACTGTGACCTCGGGGGGCTCACGCACCGTGCTGTGTGTAAACGTTGCACTGACTGTGACCTCGGGGGGCTCACGCACCGTGCTGTGTAAACGTTGCACTGACTGTGACCTCGGGGGGCTCACGCACCGTGCTGTGTAAACGTTGCACTGACTGTGACCTCGGGGGGCTCACGCACCGTGCTGTGTAAACGTTGCACTGACTGTGACCTCGGGGGGCTCACGCACCGTGCTGTGTAAACGTTGCACTGACTGTGACCTCGGGGGCTCACGCACCGTGCTGTGTGTAAACGTTGCATTGATTGTGACCTCGGGGGGCTCACGCACCGTGCTGTGTAAACGTTGCACTGATTGTGACCTCAGGGGGCTCACGCACCGTGCTGTGTAAACGTTGCACTGATTGTGACCTCGGGGGGCTCACGCACCGTGCTGTGTAAATGTTGCACTGATTGTGACCTCGGGGGGCTCACGCACCGTGCTGTGTAAACGTTGCACTGATTGTGACCTCGGGGGCTCACGCACCGTGCTGTGTAAACGTTGCACTGATTGTGACCTCGGGGGCTCACGCACCGTGCTGTGTAAACGTTGCACTGATTGTGACCTCGGGGGGCTCACGCACCGTGCTGTGTAAACGTTGCACTGATTGTGACCTCGGGGGGCTCACGCACCGTGCTGTGTAAACATTGCACTGACTGTGACCTCGGGGGGCTCACGCACCGTGCTGTGTAAACGTTGCACTGACTGTGACCTCGGGGGGCTCACGCACCGTGCTGTGTAAACGTTGCACTGACTGTGACCTCGGGGGGCTCACGCACCGTGCTGTGTAAACGTTGCACTGACTGTGACCTCGGGGGGCTCACGCACCGTGCTGTGTAAACGTTGCACTGACTGTGACCTCGGGGGCTCACGCACCGTGCTGTGTAATCGTTGCACTGATTGTGACCTCGGGGGGCTCACACACCGTGCTGTGTAAACGTTGCACTGACTGTGACCTTGGGGGGCTCACGCACCGTGCTGTGTAATCGTTGCACTGATTGTGACCTCGGGGGGCTCACACACCGTGCTGTGTAAACGTTGCACTGACTGTGACCTCGGGGGGCTCACGCACCGTGCTGTGTAAACGTTGCACTGACTGTGACCTCGGGGGCTCACGCACCGTGCTGTGTAAACGTTGCACTGACTGTGACCTCGGGGGGCTCCCGCACCGTGCTGTGTAAACGTTGCACTGATTGTGACCTCGGGGGGCTCACGCACCATTCTGTGTGTAAACGTTGCACTGACTGTGACCTCGCGGGGCTCACGCACCGTGCTGTGTAAACGTTGCACTGACTGTGACCTCGGGGGGCTCACGCACCGTGCTGTGTAAAAGTTGCACTGACTATGACCTTGGGGGCTCACGCACCGTGCTGTGTGTAAACGTTGCACTGACTGTGACCTCGGGGGGCTCACGCACCGTGCTGTGTAAACGTTGCACTGACTGTGACCTCGGGGGGCTCACGCACCGTGCTGTGTGTAAACGTTGCACTGACTGTGACCTCGGGGGGCTCACGCACCGTGCTGTGTAAACGTTGCACTGACTGTGACCTCGGGGGGCTCACGCACCGTGCTGTGTAAACGTTGCACTGACTGTGACCTCGGGGGGCTCATGCACCGTGCTGTGTAAACGTTGCACTGATTGTGACCTCGGGGGGCTCACGCACCTTGCTGTGTAAACGTTGCACTGACTGTGACCTCGGGGGCTCACGCACCGTGCTGTGTAAACGTTGCACTGACTGTGACCTCGGGGGGCTCACGCACCGTGCTGTGTAAACGTTGCACTGACTGTGACCTCGGGGGGCTCACGCACCGTGCTGTGTGTAAACGTTGCACTGACTGTGACCTCGGGGGCTCACGCACTGTGCTGTGTAAACGTTGCACTGACTGTGACCTCGGGGGGCACACGCACCGTGCTGTGTGTAAACGTTGCACTGACTGTGACCTCGGGGGCTCACGCACTGTGCTGTGTAAACGTTGCACTGATTGTGACCTCGGGGGCTCACGCACCGTGCTGTGTAAACGTTGCACTGACTGTGACCTCGGGGGGCTCACGCACCGTGCTGTGTAAACGTTGCACTGATTGTGACCTCGGGGGGCTCACGCATCGTGCTGTGTAAACGTTGCACTGACTGTGACCTCGGGGGCTCACGCACCGTGCTGTGTAAACGTTGCACTGATTGTGACCTCGGGGGCTCACGCACCGTGCTGTGTAATCGTTGCACTGACTGTGACCTCGGGGGCTCACGCACCGTGCTGTGTGTAAACGTTGCACTGACTGTGACCTCGGGGGGCTCACGCACCGTGCTGTGTGTAAACGTTGCACTGACTGTGACCTCGGGGGCTCACGCACCGTGCTGTGTAATCGTTGCACTGACTGTGACCTCGGGGGCTCACGCACCGTGCTGTGTGTAAACGTTGCACTGACTGTGACCTCGGGGGCTCACGCACCGTGCTGTGTAAACGTTGCACTGACTGTGACCTCCTGGGCTCACGCACCGTGCTGTGTAAAAGTTGCACTGACTGTGACCTCGGGGGGCTCACGCACCGTGCTGTGTGTAAACTTTGCACTGACTGTGACCTCGGGGGGCTCACGCACCGTGCTGTGTGTAAACGTTGCACTGACTGTGACCTCGGGGGGCTCATGCACCGTGCTGTGTAAACGTTGCACTGACTGTGATCTCAGGGGCTCACGCACCGTGCTGTGTAAACGTTGCACTGACTGTGACCTCGGGGGCTCACGCACCGTGCTGTGTAAACGTTGCACTGACTGTGACCTCTGAGGGAAGCGCTTCCTCATCCCTGTAAGTAGGCACCAGTTAACGACTCTGCAATCCTGGACCCACTGTTTGTCCAGACGTTGTTATTGGCTGGTGCTTAATGAGTAGGGAACCGAATTTACCAACCGGGGTGCAAGCGTGGGCGTTACACCAGGAATACATCAGGATTGGAGCGATCGTCAGCAGATGGGCGCTATAGGTTTGCACCCCTGATGAGCCTCTAATGAATTTTCCGTTGCGGCGCTAAATGCTGCGTGCCCGGTCGCTAAGCTCTATCGCTCCCATTAACGCCACCTCTGGCCGCTAACTGAGGCGTTAGACAACCGAAAATCCAGCCCATAGAATTTTACAGCACAGCAGGAGGCCACTCGGCCCGTCACGCCTGTGTCGGATTTGTGAAAGAGCTGTCCAATTTAGTCCCACACCCCAGCTTTTTCCCCATAACCCTGAAAATCAGTCCTCTTCAAATACATGTCCAATTGCCTTTTGAAAGTTCCTGTGGAATCTGATTCCAGCACCCTTTCAGGTTGTGCGATCCAGATCACAACAAACCTCTGTGTGAATTTTCCCCCGCATTTCCCCTCTAGTTCTCTGCGTCCTCTGGTTACTGACCCGCTTGCCAGAAGAATCAGTTTTCCCAACTTGCTCGATCAAAACCACTCATTATTTGCATACCTCTATTAGGTCTCCCGTTCACCTTCTCTGGTCTAAGGAGAACAATCCCAGCTTCCCCAATCTTT
This sequence comes from Pristiophorus japonicus, assembly GCF_044704955.1. Lineage (NCBI taxonomy): Eukaryota > Metazoa > Chordata > Chondrichthyes > Pristiophoridae > Pristiophorus > Pristiophorus japonicus. The sequence continues at coordinate 140,032,775 of NC_091982.1, read as the reverse complement.
CCACGTCCCTGCTAACATCCTGGTAATCCACCTCTGTACCAGGGCCTTGCTATCCGTCCTGAAGTGTGAGGGCCAGAACTGTCCACAATACTCCAGCTGGATCCTAACCAGCGATTGGTAAATGTTTAGCATGACTTACTTTTAGTTTTCAAAGCAATGGTCCTAAAACCGACCCCTGGGGGACCCCACTGCATACTTCTCCCCAGTCAGGATATCATCCGTGCACCATTATTCTCTGCCTCCTTTCCGTATGGATGAACTACAACAATTGTACATTCCTGTCTGGCGTAAAAATAAAAAAGGGAAGGTGGCTCAACCGTGGCTATCAAGGGAAATCAGGGATAGTATTAAAGCCAAGGAAGTGGCATACAAATTGGCCAGAAATAGCAGCGAACCCGGGGACTGGGAGAAATTTAGAACTCAGCAGAGGAGGACAAAGGGTTTGATTAGGGCAGGGAAAATGGAGTACGAGAAGAAGCTTGCAGGGAACATTAAGACGGATTGCAAAAGTTTCTATAGATATGTAAAGAGAAAAAGGTTAGTAAAGACAAATGTAGGTCCTCTGCAGTCAGAATCAGGGGCAGTCATAACGGGGAACAAAGAAATGGCGGACCAATTGAACAAGTACTTTGGTTCGGTATTCACTGAGGAGGACACAAACAACCTTCCGGATATAAAAGGGGTCGGAGGGTCTAGTAAGGAGGAGGAACTGAGGGAAATCCTTATCAGTCGGGAAATTGTGTTGGGGAAATTGATGGGATTGAAGGCCGATAAATCCCCAGGGCCCGATGGACTGCATCCCAGAGTACTTAAGGAGGTGGCCTTGGAAATAGTGGATGCATTGACAGTCATTTTCCAACATTCCATTGACTCTGGATCAGTTCCTATGGAGTGGAGGGTAGCCAATGTAACCCCACTTTTTAAAAAAGGAGGGAGAGAGATAACAGTGAATTATAGACCGGTCAGCCTGACATCGGTAGTGGGTAAAATGATGGAATCAATTATTAAGGATGTCATAGCAGTGCATTTGGAAAGAGGTGATATGATAGGTCCAAGTCAGCATGGATTTGTGAAAGGGAAATCATGCTTGACAAATCTTCTGGAATTTTTTGAGGATGTTTCCAGTCGAGTGGACAAGGGAGAACCAGTTGATGTGGTATATTTGGACTTTCAGAAGGCTTTCGACAAGGTCCCACACAAGAGATTAATGTGCAAAGTTAAAGCACATGGAATTGGGGGTAGTGTGCTGACATGGATTGAGAACTGGTTGTCAGACAGGAAGCAAAGAGTAGGAGTAAATGGGAACTTTTCAGAATGGCAGGCAGTGACTAGTGGGGTACCGCAAGGTTCTGTGCTGGGGCCCCAGCTGTTTACAACTGTACATTAATGATTTAGACGAGGGGATTAAATGTAGTATCTCCAAATTTGCGGATGACACTAAGTTGGGTGGCAGTGTGAGCTGCCAGGAGGATGCTATGAGGCTGCAGAGCGACTTGGATAGGTTAGGTGAGTGGGCAAATGCATGGCAGATGAAGTATAATGTGGATAAATGTGAGGTTATCCACTTTGGTGGTAAAAACAGAGAGACAGACTATTATCTGAATGGTGACAGATTAGGAAAAGGGGAGGTGCAAAGAGACCTGGGTGTCATGGTACATCAGTCATTGAAGGTTGGCATGCAGGTACAGCAGGCGGTTAAGAAAGCAAATGGCATGTTGGCCTTCATAGCGAGGGGATTTGAGTACAGGGGCAGGGAGGTGTTGCTACAATTGTACAGGGCCTTGGTGAGGCCACACCTGGAGTATTGTGTACAGTTTTGGTCTCCTAACCTGAGGAAGGACATTCTTGCTATTGAGGGAGTGCAGCGAAGGTTCACCAGACTGATTCCCAGGATGGCGGGACTGACCTATCAAGAAAGACTGGATCAACTGGGCTTGTATTCACTGGAGTTCAGAAGAATGAGAGGGGACCTCATAGAAACGTTTAAAATTCTGACGGGGTTAGACAGGTTAGATGCAGGAAGAATGTTCCTAATGTTGGGGAAGTCCAGAACCAGGGGTCACAGTCTAAGGATAAGGGGTAAGCCATTTAGGACCGAGATGAGGAGGAATTTCTTCACCCAGAGAGTGGTGAACCTGTGGAATTCTCTACCACAGAAAGTTGTTGAGGCCAATTCACTAAATATATTCAAAAAGGAGTTCGATGAAGTCCTTACTACTAGGGGGATCAAGGGGTATGGTGAGAAAGCAGGAATGGGGTACTGAAGTTGCATGTTCAGCCATGAACTCATTGAATGGCGGTGCAGGCTAGAAGGGCCGAATGGCCTACTCCTGCACCTATTTTCTATGTTTCTATGTTTCTATATTTAGTCAATTTCATACCCAAGTTACCACCATCCCTTTAATATCATGAGCTTGTATTTTCCAAATACATCAGTGAGGGTGGAGAGAGAGCGCCTGAGGGGAAACAGTGTGAGAGTCAGAGAGAGAGAGAGAGAAGGGAAACAGTGAGAGAGAGAGAGAGTGAGGGGGAACAGGGGGAGAGAGAGAGAAGGGAAACAGTGAGAGAGAGAGAGAGAGAGCGGGAACAGAGAGAGAGAGATAGAGAGAGAGAGAAAATGAGAGAATGAGAGAGAGAGAGAGTGAGGGGAAACGGTGAGAGAGAGAGAGGGAGAGAGAGAGAGGGGAATCAGTGAGAGAGAGAGGGAGAGAGTGAGGGGAAACAGTGAGAGAGAGAGAGAAAATGAGAGAATGAGAGAGAGAGAGTGAGGGGAAACAGTGAGAGAGAGAGAGCGAGAGAGCTAGAGAGAGAGAGAGAGAAGGAGATAGAGAGAGAGAGAGAGAAGATGAGAGAGAGAGAGAGAGAGGGGGGAAACAGAGAGAGAGAGAGAGAAGAGGGGAAACAGTGAGAGAGAGAGAGTGAGGGGAAACAGTGAGAGAGAAAGAGAGAGAGAGTGAGGGGGAACAGAGAAAGAGAGAGAGAGAGAGGGGAAACAATGAGAGCGAGAGAGAGAGGGGAATCAGTGCGAGAGAGAGAGTGAGGGGAAACAGTGAGAGAGAGCGAGTGAGGGGAAACAGTGAGAGAGAAAGAGAGAGAGAGTGAGGGGAACAGAGAAAGAGAGAGAGAGAGAGAGAGGGGAAACAGTGAGAGAGAGAGAGTGAGGGGAAACAATGAGAGAGAGAGAGAGGGGGGAAATCAGTGAGAGAGAGAGTGAGGGGAACAGTGAGAGAGAGAGAGAAAATGAGAGAATGAGAGAGAGAGAGTGAGGGGAAACAATGAGAGAGAGAGAGTGAGGGGAAACAATGAGAGAGAGAGAGGAGAAACAGTGAGAGAGAGAGAGAAAATGAGAGAATGAGAGAGAGAGTGAGGGGAAACAGTGAGAGAGAGAGAGAGCTAGAGAGAGAGAGAGAAGGAGATAGAGAGAGAGAAGGCGAGAGAGAGCGAGAAAGAGAGGGGGAAACAGTGAGAGAGAGAAGAGGGGAAACAGTGAGAGAGAGAGAGAGAGTGAGGGGAAACAGTGAGAGAGAAAGAGAGGAGAGAGTGAGGGGGAACAGAGAAAGAGAGAGAGAGAGAGAGAGAGAGGGGAAATGAGAGAGAGAGAGAGAGAGAGGGGGGAATCAGTGAGAGAGAGAGAGTGAGGGGAAACAGTGAGAGAGAGAGAGTGAGGGGAAACAGTGAGAGAGAAAGAGAGAGAGAGAGTGAGGGGGAACAGAGAAAGAGAGAGAGAGAGGGGAAACAGTGAGAGAGAAAGCGTGAGGGGAAACAATGAGAGAGAGAGAGAGGGGGGAGAATCAGTGAGAGAGAGAGAGAGTGAGGGGAAACAGTGAGAGAGAGAGAGAGAGAGGGGGAGAATCAGTGAGAGAGAGAGAGAGAGAGTGTGGGGAACAGTGAGAGACAGAGAGAGAAAATGAGAGAATGAGAGAGAGAGAGTGAGGGGAAACAATGAGTGAGAGGGAGAGGAGAAACAGTGAGAGAGAGAGAGAGAGAGAGAGAGAGTGAGAGTGTGATATATTCACAGAGCACAGCACACACAGCTTCCTAACATGGCAGGCAACTCTCTCGGAAGTCTCCGGAAATCTGCCTGGTTCTGTTTATTATTAACCCTGCACTTGCAGTACACAATACGTCCACATCCACAGAGTGGAGCTACAAACATTACAAGCTTACAGACATTACACTTTTCCCTCCTTAACAAACATCATACATAACTTTCATGTTTATACATAACACAGGATATAAACTTATTTTTTTTCCATATTTACAAATGTAACTTTACCACTTGTTTTCTGTTTCAAAGAGGATACCTTTGCTCTCGAACAGAACCTAACAAACATGGTGTCGAATCTAAATTCATTGGAGGCTCATCCTGAGGAACGTTTTCCTCCACGGAATTTCCTTGATTTTCACTTGAACTCACTCTAACTTCAGGCTCTTTGTTTTCCTGACTCAGACTTTCATTCTGATTCTCTCTTGGATTTGTTTCCAGTACATTGGATTTAGGATTTGCTAATGGTGTATCAAAACTATCTGATGAGTCAGAAATAATTGAATCATTCCCACCTTCAACTCCTTCCATGTCTGTAGGTAAAATATGATCAATATGAATAAACCTAACCTGTCCATTATCAAACATCTTTACCAAATATGTGCGAGGATCACATCAAGTCAGCATGGATTTATGAAAGGGAAATCATGCTTGACAAATCTTCTGGAATTTTTTGAGGATGTAATTAGAAGAGTGGACAAAGGAGAACCAGTGGATGTGGTGTATTTGAACTTTCAAAAGGCTTTTGACAAAGTCCCACACAAGAGATTAGTGTGCAAAATCAAAGCACATGGTATTGGGGGTAATATACTGATGTGGATAGAGAACTGGTTGGCAGACAGGAAACAGAGAGTCGAGATAAACAGATCCTTTTCAGAATGTCAGGCAGTGACTAGTGGAGTGCCGTAGGGCTCAGTGCTGGGACCCCAGCTCTTTACAATATACATCAATGATTTGGATGAAGGAATTGAGTGTAATAGCTTCAAGTTTGCAGATGACACTAAACTGGGTAGCGGTGTGAGCTGTGAGGGGGATGCTAGGAAGCTGCAGGGTGACTTGGACAGGTTAGGTGAGTGGGCAAATGCATGGCAGATGCAGTATAATGTGGATAAATGTGAGCTTATCCACTTTGGGGGCAAAAACGCGAAGACAGAATATTGTCTGAATAGCGGCAGATTAGGAAAAGGGGAGGTGCAACGAGACCTGCGTGTCATGGTTCATCAGTCATTGAAAGCTGGCATAAAGGTACAGCAGGCGGTGAAGAAGGCAAATGGTATGTTGGCTTTCATAGCGAGGGGATTTGAGTACAGGAGCAGGGAGGTCTTACTGCAGTTGTACAGGGCCTTGGTGAGGCCTCACCTGGAATATTGTGTTCAGTTTTGGTCTCCTAATCTGAGGAAGGACGTTCTTGCTATTGAGGGAGTGCAGCGAAGGTTCACCAGATTGATTCCCGGGATGGCAGGACTGACATATGAGGAGAGACTGGATCAACTGGGTCTTTATACACTGGAGTTTAGAAGGATGAGAGGGGATCTCATAGAAACATATAAGATTCTGACAGGACGGGAGAGGTTAGATCCTGGTAGAATGTTCCCGATGTTGGGGAAGTCCAGAACCAGGGGACACAGTCTTAGGATAAGAGGTAGGCCATTTAGGACTGAGATGAGAAGAAACCTCTTCACTCAGAGTTATTAATGTGTGGAATTCCCTGCCACAGAGAGTTGTTGATGCCAGTTCATTGGATATATTCAAGAGGGAGTTAGATATGGCCCTTACGGCTAAGGGGATCAAGGGGTATGGAGAGAAAACAGGAAAGGGTACTGAGGGAATGATCAGCCATGATCTTATTGAATGGTGGTGCAGGTTCGAAGGGCCGAATGGCCTACTCCTGCACCTATTTTCTATGTTTCTATGTTTCTATATCTTCACCACTCTTCCAGGTAACCACTTTAACCATTTATGGTGATGGTTCCTCACTCTCACCTTCTGGCTTAATTTCACACTTCTCTCTTTTACTCTCTCTCTATCCTGATTCTCTTTCTTAATTGTGTCTCTTCTACGGACTGTGCCAAATTTGGCTTTTACAACGAGAATCTGGTTCGAGGCTGTCGTTTAAGAAACAGCTCTGCTGGTGTTCTACCAGTAGTTGTATGAGGAGTATTTCGATATGTAATCATAAAATTAGCCAATTTGTGATCCAATGACAACTGTCGTTTCCTTGGATTTGGATCTAACATTTGTTTTATGAGGGCACGTTTTACAATTAGTACAGTGCGCTCTGCTGCACCATTTGAAGCAGCATTGTATGGTGGAACCTTGGTATGTTTCACGCCATTTTTGCTCATGAATTGTGCAAATTCTTCTGAACGAAATTGTGGTCCATTATCCGAAACAATTTCTTAAGGGAGGCCAAATGAAGAAAATAATTTTCGTAAAATGTCCAATGTTTTACTTGTTATTTTCCACATTGGAAACACTTCAACCCACTTCGAATGGCTATCAATCACAATGAACAATTGTTGTCCTTCTAACTCAGCAAAATCAATATGTAGCCTTTGCCACACCCTGGGAGGTCATTTCCATGGCTGTAATGGTACTGGTGATGGTTGCTTGCTTACCAATTGACAAGTCGTACACTGACTCACGATGTACTCTGTATCTCCACCATAAATAACTGCGTGCAAAACTCTTGGTCAAGCACATTCCCAGGTGCTGGTCATGGAGTCTCCTAATAATTTGGATCTGAATTTATTTGGTATAACCACTCTTGCACCCCACATGATACAATCTTTATCGGCTGATAATTCATTCCAACAAATGAAGAATGGATGTATATCTTTGTCTATTACCTGGTTTGGCCATCCATTTGCAATATACTCATACACCTTTGACATCACTGGGTCACGTTTGGTTGCTCTACCAATCTCATCACCTGTGACTGGCAGTTCATCAATATATGAAAAATAAAACACTTCTTCCCTATCGGGTGTAACTTGTGATGGGGAAGGCAATCGAGACATTGCATCAGCATTACTGTGATCAGCTGATCATCTGTATTCAATATCATATGTGTATGCTGACAAAATCAAAGCCCATCTCTGCATTCGGCTGCAGTTAATGTTGGAACTGGGGACTTTGGATGGAGGATTGCTGTTAGGGGCTTATGGTCCGTAACGATGGTAAACTTATGACCATACAAGTATTTGTGAAACTTCTTTACCCCAAAAATTAATGCCAAAGCTTTTCTTTCAATTTGCGCATAATTACTCTCACTGGCACTGAGAGTGCGTGAAGCAAAAGCAATTGGTCTCTCCTCCCCACTACTTAATACATGAAAGATTACTGCCCCAACTCCATGTGGAGAGGCATCACATCTAAGCTTAATCTCCTTCGATATGTCATAGTGAACTACATGGTGCTCTCTACCAATTTGCTTTTACACTCCTTGAATGCTGTATCGCATTCTTTTGGCCACTTCCAATGGACCTGTTTTTTCAAAAGTTCATTCAGTGGATGTAATACTGTAACCAATTTGGTAGGAACGTCCCATAATAGTTCAAAAGACCCAAGACTGAACGAAGTTCAGTGACATTCCTGGGAGTGGGTGCATTTCTGATCGCATCCAATTTTTCCATGGTTGGATGTAAACCATCTTCGTAAGATCCAGTTTTGAGAAGATCTGACCACCTGTCAGTGTTAACAAATCTTCTATATTCGGCAATGTATTGGGGACATTACCCTCTAGAACCTGGTTTACGGTTACTTTATAATCACCACACAATCTTACCTTACCATCGGATTTAGGTACAACAACAATGGGTGTAGTCCCATTACATCGATCTATCTTACATATAATGTTCTCAGTCTCTAGTCTTTTGAGCTCTTGCTCAACTTTCTCCTTGATTGCATATGGTATGGATCGTGGCTTGTAGTAAACCGATCTAGCGTCCTTCTGTACCCTGACACTCAACTTGAAGCCTTGGATCGGACTGCCCGTTTCACAGAACACCTTCGGATACTTCTTGATAACCTCATCCGTTGATGCAAATCTCACTTCCACACAGAAAATCTTACTCCAATCCAGCTTCAGTGAGCTCAACCAATTTCTTCCTAGCAAGGCAGACTTGTCTCCTCTCACTACTACTAGAGGCAAGTTCTGAAATTGAACTTTATATTTCACCGGTACAGTGATACGACCTACTACAGGAATTTTCCCTCCCGCGTAGTCTCGCAGCTCTATCTTGGATTTCTCCAGTTGGAAATTTGTCGCGGTACAGTGACTCTGGTACTACACTCACAGATGCATCTGTGTCAATTTCCATTGGTATCTTGAATCCCGCAACATCTATGTGGAATTTGATGCATTCCGAAGCGCTGTCCGTTAACCTCGTGCTCCTGATGACGTGTAACCCTAACATCTTGTCCTGTTGTTGTTCTTCCATGATATGTAGTCTCTTGGGATTTCTACTCATCGCTTTGAACGTTGGACTCATAGCTTTAAAAGCTGGTTTTCCCTTCAGTCAGCATGCCTTCGCAAGATGCCCAGTCTTTCTGCAGAAGAAACACTCTGTTCATGTATGGACATCTTTGAGCAATGTGTTGTCCCAGGCACCTATAGCGCGACTTCGACGCTCTGTTAGAAGTACTAGTTTCTGAGACTTTGGCCATGCCCATCTTTTACTTTGAACCTGCAGGTGATTTACCTCGGTTGACTGACGACCGTAATCATTATTTAATTCTCAGGAATATTGTTCGGCCATGCTCATCGACCTCGCTGTCTGACAGGCAATCTCAAAAGTCAAGTCATCCGTCGTCAATAACTTCCTTCTGATTGCATCATTTTTCACCCCACAAACAAAACGATCCCATAATGCTCGGTTTTGAAAGTTTCCAAAATTACAGTGCATCGATAGCTTTTTTAATGCTGCGATGTAATCACTGATACTTTCATTAGCCTTTTGATTCCGAATCCCAAAACGATAGCTTTCAGCAATTAATAACGGTTTGGGGTTATAGGCCCCAAGTTTCCACATGATTTGCTCCTGATTTTTAGGAGCAACTGGTGGAGAACAGACTATCTTAGAAATCGCAATTCTCCACATTTTTTTTTCTGCAGTTCTAGTCAGTTAGAACAGTTTCACTTTGGAACAGAATTTTTTCTTCAAAAGGGGGCGTGTCCGGCCACTGACGCCTGATTTGAAAGTTTCCACAGTGAAAACGTACTCCAAACTAACTTAGAATGGAGCAAGTGAAGATTTTTATAGAACTGAAAAAACCTTGTCTACACATTTAAAAAATCAGGTGCAGTTTACAAATTAGGCGTCCGGAACGAGGTGGTGGGGGGGGAGCGGGGGGGGGAAGGGAAGTCATTAAATTCTACAATAAATCCTTATTTATACTTATACAAATATTATACAAATAAATCCAACCTGAATAAACATTTATAAGCAAAGAAAAGATTAAATAAACCATCTTCCTACCTGTGTGAAAGTGCTTCAGGCAGCTCAGCGGTGTGGCGTTGTTCCCGTGAACGGGAGGGAGGGAGGGGCAGGCAGGCAGTAAGCAGGCATTTGTGCAGCCTTCCACTTGAGGTGGAAGCCTTACAGTCAGCTCAGCGGTGTGGCGTCGTTCCCACGAACGGGAGGTAGGGAGGAGGCAGCCGTTCCTGACGGCAGGGGGTGGGGGGGAGGCAGGGAGGAGGAGGCAGCCGTTCCCGACGGCAGGGGGTGGGGGGGGAAGGAGGCAGTGAGAAGGCTGCAGGACGCCTCAGAAGTTGAGGCAGCCATTCCTGACGGCAGCAGGGGGGAGGCCGTCGGGAAACGGCTGCCTCAACTTCTGAGGCTTCCTGCACCTTCTCACTGCTGCAAGAAGCCTCAGTGCTGATCATGGAAGGGCAATGTGCTTTTATTGAAAAATGTTCAAAAATTAAACAGCTACAAAGAACTACAAAAATGGCCGAGTGCCAACGTTTCCTTCACACTGCGCGTGCGCGAACGCTCCAACGCGCACGCGCAGCGTTGCCGGCACGAAAAAAACTATTTTAAATGGTACCCGCCCCCTCCCACTTACAAAATCGGCGCAAGTGGTAGGCTCCGCCCCCTGGGTGCCGCGCCAAGCTGACATGGAGCTGCAGGGCGCTCCAGAATCGCGCGTTTTTTTTCAGGCGCGGTTTTCGGCGCGGAAAACGGGCGCCCAGCTCGGAGAGGCACCCGTTTTGTAGCATGTGGAAACTTGGGGCCATAGTGCTGCTCCAGCTTCGTTAAAATCTCTAAGCGTTGTGTCCTTTGGCTCGTCAGGCACAAGCAGATTTACAAGGGTTTCGTATAATGCCGGACCCACCTCCGATAAGAAGATCGCTCTCTTACATTCAACGCAGCCCAGTTCTGGACTGCATTGTCTGGAACTTCGATTATGTTATTTGCAGTGAAATACATTTCTAACTGATCCACATAAGATTTAAAACGTTCCTGGTCGTGTCTATATTCTCCCAAATGTCCGAATCCATCTGCCATTTTAATCTCTAGCTGCTCACACCGTGTGCTGTATTTTACCTCGGATTTTGTAGCTTTTTCCAAAGACAGAAACTTCCAAAGTCTCTCTGTCGGCTGGCTGAATCCTTCACCAACAAAATTTAAGCTTTAAATCATCCAAAAAATCCCATCTCAGTCGCCAAATGTGATATATTCACAGAGCACAGCACACACAGCTTCCTAACATGGCAGGCAGCTCTCTCGGAAGTCTCCGGAAATCTGCCTGGTTCTGTTTATTGTTAATCCTGCACTTGCAGTACACAATATATCCACATCCACAGAGTGGAGCTACAAACATTACAAGCTTACAGACATTACAGAGAGTGAGGGGAAACAGTGAGAGAGAGAGAGAGAGAGAGTGAGAGTGAGAGGGAGAGAGTGAGGGGAAACAGTGAGAGAGAGAGAGAGAGTGAGAGAGAGAATGAGGGGAATCAATGAGAGAGAGAGAGAGAGGGGAAACAGTGAGAGAGAGAGTGAGTGAGAGAGAATGAGGGGAATCAATGAGAGAGAGAGAGGGGAAACAGAGAGAGAGAGAGTGAGGGGGAAACAGTGAGAGAGAGAGAGAGAGAGTGAGTGAGAGAGAATGAGGGGAATCAATGAGAGAGAGAGAGGGGAAACAGAGAGAGTGAGGGGGAAACAGTGAGAGAGAGAGAGAGTGAGGGAAACAGTGAGAGAGAGAGAGAGCGTGAGGGGAAACAGTGAGAGAGAGAGAGAGTGAGCATGAGGGGAAACAGTGAAAGAGAGAGAGAGAGAGAGAGTGAGAGTGAGGGGAAACCGTGAGAGAGAGAGAGAGAGAGTGAGGGGGAACAGAGAGAGTGAGAGAGGGGTGAAACAGAGAGAGTGAGCGGAATCAGTGAGCGAGAGAGAGAGGGAGCGTGAGGGGAAACCGTGAGAGAGAAAGTGAGAGAGTGAGGGGGAACAGAGAGAGAGAGCGAGAGAGAGAGCAGAAACAGTGAGAGAGTGAGAGAGAGGGGGGGAACAGTAAGAGAGAGAGAGAGAGAGGAAACAGGGAGAGAGAGAGAGAGAGAGAGTGAGGGGAAACAGTGAAAGAGAGAGAGAGTGAGAGTGAGGGGAAACCGTGAGAGAGTCAGTGAGAGAGAGAGCGAGTGAGGGCAGAGTCAGTGAAAGTGAGAGAGTGAGGGGAGAGAGTCAGTGAGCGGGGAGATAGCCTGAGGGGGAACTAGAGTGTGGTTTGCAGTGGTGTTCACTGGGGTCAGTTTTCGGTCCATTACTATTTTTAATTTTTGTAAACAATCCAGACAACCCAGACCCGGGTGTAGGGAGCAGCATTATAAAGTTTACAGATGATACAAAACTTGGCAAAGTAGTAGATAGCGATGAGGATAGTTATAGGCTTCAGGATGACATCGACAGGATGGAGAAATGGGCAGTAGTGTGGCAGATGGAGTTCAATGCGGAAAAGTGTGAACTGATGCACTTTGGGAGGACTAATATGGAAAGACAGAATACTATAAATTGGGCCCCGCGATTCCATTAGCTATCCTTTTACTTTTTACATGTTTGGGTTCCAATTCATGTTACCTGTTAATCTTATCTCTTACTCTCTCTTTGCCCTTGTTGTATCCTTTTCAATCTCCCCCTGCACTCTGTATTTTTCCAGGTTTTTGATTGTATTCTGTATCTGATATTTGTCATAAACATTCTGTTTCTGTTTTATTTTAACCTCTAGTTCCTTTGCGTCCAGGGAGCTCGAGCTTTGGATGCCCCATCTTCCCTCCGTATTTGAATATGCTTGGTTTGTACCCGGACTAGCTCTGCCTTGAGGACCTGCCTTTTCATGGACAATGTCTCCAGTCCACCCATGCTAGATCCATTCTCAATTCACTGAAATTGGCTCTCTGCCAGTTTGATTTTCCTTTGTCCCGTTCCATAACTACTTTAAACCTAATTATATTATGATCAGTTATCTAGATGCTCTCCCACTGCAACACACTCCATTTGCTCGAACTTCATTCCCCAGGACTGGATCCAGCACTGCTTCCTTCCTCGTTGGGCTGGTAACATGCTGATTAAGGAAGTTTTCCTGTATACAGTTTAAGAATTCTTCACTCTCCTTGCCCTCTACTCTGCTCCCCCCCGCCGATCCCCCCCCCCCAACCCAGCCTCCGTCGATATTATGGTAATTGAAGTTCCCTGCCATTACTGTTTTATTATTTTTATAATTCTCTGAAATGTTCTTACAGATTTGCTCTTCTCTCTCCTTCTCACTATTTGGGGTTTTATAGTAAACACCCAGCAATGTAACAGCCCCTTTTCTGTTCCTTAACTCTGACCAAATCGATTCAGTATTTGAACCCTGCAGTATACCGTCCCTCTGCAGCCAGGAATGTTTTGTTCCCACCCTTGCCCATGTTTAAGCCAGGTCTCTATTGTAACCACTAAATCATATCCCCATTTGGCAGCTCGTCAACCTTATTTGTAACATTCCTCGCATTAATAAACTTGCATTCCAACACCATGCTGGTCGGCTTTGCTTTTTTATCCATGTAATACCTGCTCCTTCTACAGTATTCTTTGTTCTGTTGCTGGTTGTTGGTTGTAGTCCTAGTTTTCTATGCACCTTGTTCCTTCTCTCTGCTGTGATACCCTGGTTCCCCTCCCCCTGCCAAATGAGTTAAAAAGCTCCCCACAGCACTAGGTAATCTCCCCACGAGGATATTGGTCCCAGCCCTGTACAGGTGCAACCCGTCCAGCTTGTACAGGTCCCTCCTGCCCCAGAACTACTCCCAATGCCCCAGGAATCTGAAAACCTCCCTCCTTCACCACTTCTCCAGCCACACATTCACCTGCACTACCTTCCTGTTTCAGTACTCACTAGCACGTGGCACTGGGAGTAATCCAGAGATTACTACCTTTGAGCTCCTGTTCTTTAATCTTTTTCCTGGCTCCTGAAACTCTGCCTGTAGGACTGCAACCATTTTCCAACATGGACCATGGCTTTACAGCTAAAAAAGTACTTTTGGAGTGCAGTCACTTGTAATGTAGGCAACTCGCAAGCCAACTTGTGTGCAGCAAGCTCCCACAATGAGATAAATGACCAGATAATCCCAGAATAGGCCTTATATAAATGTTTGAATCAGCAGATGAGGAGAAACTTCTTCACTCAGAGTTGTGAACCTGTAGAATTCTTGACCACAGAACGTTGTCGAGGCCAATTCGTTGGATATATTCAAAAGGGAGTTAGATGTGGCCCATACGGCTAAAGGGATCAAGGGGTATGGAGAGAAAGCAGGAATGGGGTACTGAAGTTGCATGATCAGCCATGATCATATTGAATGGTGGTGCAGGCTCGAAAGGCCGAATAGCCTACTCCTCCTGCACCTATTTTTTATGTTTCTATGATCCTACACGCATCGTAGAATCTCAAGACGACTTCCATGTGTGGACCAGCCTGTTACCAATACCCCCACCACGGAGTCCTTTTGGACTGATCTCCAGCCCACCCTGACCAAACACTGCCTAGGAAGTTCCCTCCAGTGCTCACAGCTTGGCAGCTGTGTTCAAATGAGACTGGCCACCAAGGTGGTTGAGGCCACTCACTGCTGCGATCGGTCAGGTGATACCATTGCAATACCCACGCTTGTCTGACTACCGCAGAAAACCCAAATGCCCCGTTGTCTGTGGGTCTGAGTGTGACTTTGGTTTGGCCCATTGTAGTTCATTGAGCTGTGTGTGCAGAGCCAGGACCGCATGCCCTTTGCCCCGTGAACCTCTCCATGACTGAGCATTCACAAGTCAGCAAGATACCACAATTCAAGAGGGAAGCACAGAGAGTGCATCATTTCCCTTGCGGCCCTCCTTACAGAATGAAACATATCACCGTCATGTTGGACTTAATCAAACAAGCTAGATGGAAAGTGATTAAGCTTCTGATAAACAGATTATAATGACAGGAAGTTACAGGACTTGAAATTGAAACCTTCATTACTTTGAGGCTGATAAACACCTAGTGGTGGAAATTCGCTCACGCCTCTGTTGCAGTGTTAACCCGGGCGGAACGGTAATTGTTGCGCCGGGAAATGGTTTGCGCCTCCAGCTGCAAAATTGAACAGCTGGGACCTGCGTGTGGGCGTTGCACACCTTTCTCAGGGCGCTAGGCCGGCTGAGCAAATGACAATCCCCACCTAAACAGCCGGCCTCGGAGCGCCTTGAGAGAGACTTCCGCGGAAAAAAGATCTGGAAAAACCGCAATACTTTACTGATGCCACAGCAACACAAATCGCAAAAATAAAACAATAAAAACCAATCACACTTACCTCAGGGCGACATTCCTTCCCCTACTGCGGCCGTTACAGCTCGGACCGCCAGTTTTCACAAGCTGTCCCACTAGGGGGCGCTGTGGGGCGCTACGGATCAGGCGCGAAACAAATATCGAGACGGGCGGTACTGCTCCGCGCCCCCACAAACCCGGCACCGAATGTCCCGGCCAGGCGATGGAAGCTGGCCGCCCGCCCGGAAACCTGGAGGCCGCCATTACCGGCCCTCCAGGGTAAAAACAGAGGCGGCAACAAACCAAAAATCCAGCCCCTAGAGCTTGGCTTCAAACCCATTCTTGACTGCAGTCGCTCTCAGCCCAGTGAAGCTGAATGGAATGTCCAACAGTTTCTGTCAACCGTGCTCCACTGTCCACTCTGTTCAGGGTGGATTTATGGTGTTCTCTGGCTGGCACTGATACCATTAACTATCGGTGTCAGGGAAGTCTGCCAGTGAAGATTGTATGAAATTGTGCAGAGGGAGTTTGACAGACCGCCTCCCTCACAACAGCCTGCAACAAGAGTGCTAAAATCCACCCCACTTTCTGTATCAATCAGAAGGCAAAAAAACCCTCTAAAAATAGCGAAAATAAATCTGTGGAAATAAATGATGTGTTTTCCTTGCAGGGAATACAAGCCACCCCACCTCAGGCACCTGCCAGTCAGTAAACCAGACACACAGGCTTGAATATTGTGCCAAGTCGGACATTAAAGTCAATGAGATGAGCAGCGTCTGGGCAATAATTGTCATTGCCCAGTTAATGGCGGGCATCGGAACAGTTCCTATTCAGCCCTTTGGCATTTCATATGTGGATGACTTTGCTGAACCATCTAATTCTGCACTCTATATAGGTAAGTTTCAAAATACATTATCCTGGTGAATCTTTGAAAATAGATTTGTACGTTAATCCTGAATGCAACAAAATGACATACCCTGTGATAGAGTGCCCCTTGTCTCAGGATGGCCACCTTCCCGTGATCTCATCAATTCACCCAGTCAATCAAAGTGTAGGAGGTGGGAGACAACTGTTTTGTACAAAGAAGGTTTGGGTTTTATTCAAGAAAGCAAATAAAACAAATACACTCCAATAAAACTGTAAAATCTTACAAAAAGGTTCTAAGCAATGGAGAATACTTTATTACAGGTAATAAACACAACAGAAATACCTCCCACCTCCCACTTACTCTCTAACTAGGTCAAACTCTAGTGCTCCAGGGATTCTTGCTCACCAGATCCTTCCTTTGACAGCTCAGGCTGTTTCACGGTTTTGGGGTTCTTTGGTTGTAGCCGGTTTGCCTTGCCGTACCCCGGACGTGGTAGAAGACCTCTGTTGCATATTGAAGCCAGTTGGGGTGAGTCCGCTGATGCGGTTAGACACGTTTTGGATTTGTCTCTGTTGAGTACCCAATTTCCTTTGTTATCAATAGGGTTTTAAATTCTTTAGGTAATTTTTACCCGCTGGATAGTCTAGGCACAAAGTGTAGAGTGGAAAACTTGCTTGGACCCGGTTTTCCTGGTGGTTGATTTTCCTGGTTGGTTTTGTCGGTCACGGTGGTCCGGTCGATGGCTGTTACCAAGTTACCAAGATGTTCCACTGATTGGTTTTCTTGAAGTTACTTTCTCTGATGTCGCGATGTTTCTTCCTGTGTTTTCTCGCCGTGTGCTCTCGATCTTGATCTTGTTGTTCCGAAGTGATGGTCAGATAGTTTCTCTTTTGGTACGATAGGCCCTCAGTTATACTCTGAGAGGCTGCTTAATCTTTGCGCCAAATCCAACGTTTCTTTTGTTTGAGTTTTGCTGCCCCTTGATTTTAAGTGGTCTTCTTTGATTAAGTTTTGGCGGGCTAGCTAACTGAGACTTGATTAAATGTTTTAATCTGGCGTTGATAGACTTTGGGATGGCGATACTCCTTATTTATGAGCTGACGAGCTCTTGTCCATTGTAATAGCACTGCTTTGGCTTCGGGAAGTCTGGGCTGAGCCAGATATTTCTATGCATATTGAAAAAGTGTTGGAATATCTATGTGATATTTGGGTCCTGTGGGTGGGGTGGATAATGTTACTTCGGCGGTCGATTGTTTAAATGCTAATGTTTTCTGGGAGACTGACAATGGTTAAGCAGCTCCCCCAGACAAACTGATTAGCTACAATACCCAAATTCTAAAAGTAAAGGTTGATCCCACCCCTCTGTCTCTGCAGCTTTTCCCCACAGGCTCAAACATGCCTTTAAAATCCCAAACTTGGTTAAAACTCGTAGATTTCTTCCATATGCATTTTAGGATCCCAAACTTTCTGTTTAATAGGCACAAATTGAATTTCCTTTTTAGTGAGTCCAAACACTGGGAGGGGGTTCCACAAATTTTAGAATCTTACAAAAGGCAGTGCAGCTCCTGCACAGGTTGACAAAAACACAAACACACTTATCAGAAATCGATGTCTCTGAAGGGCTGCCCCGGATCTGAAACATTGGGTTTGATAAGATCCCTTGCTTGTTTTATTTAATCAGCATAACTTATTTGGCTGGGTTTGTTTTCTTTGGAACAGAAGAGGCTGAGGGGAGACCTTATTGAGGTGTATAAAATTATGAGGGGCCTGGATAGAGTGGATAGGAAGGACCTGTTTCCCTTGGCAGGGAACAACCAGGGGGCATAGATTTAAAGTAATTGGTGGAAGGTTTAGAGGGGATTTGAGGGGAAATTTCTTCACCCAGAGGGTGGTGGGGGCCTGAAAGGGTGGCAAAGGTAGAAACCCTCACCACATTTAAACAGTACTTGGATGTGCACCTGAAGTGCTGTAACCTGCAGGGCTACGGACCTAGAGCTGGAAAGTGGGATTAGGCTGGATAGCTCTTGTTCGGCTGGCACAGACACGATGGGCCCAAACGGCCTAATTCCGTGCTAGAAATGTCTATGGGCCCGAACTTGGTGGTCTTACCGCCCACTGCCGCCGACTGCCACTGAGTTTTTTGGGTGGTCTCCCCTCAGTGCCATTTTCCACTGGGTCTCCCGTCGGCCGGAGTGGAGTATTGCTGGGACCTGCCCGCTGGCGGCCGCTAGCGCGCAAGGCGCGGAAATGACCTCCCGCCCGCCGAGCTGCCATTTTGGTGCGGGCAGGAGTGGGCGGTAGCAGGGAGAAGGACCGCTGCATGGAGGCAGGTCTAACCCCGACGGTAAGTAAGAGGACCTGCAAAAAAAGATTATTGAACGACTTTTATTTTTGTTTCGCCGATTTATGTGGATGGGGTCCCCTGAAGATTTTCCAGTGGGTTTTTATTGTGTGTAAATTTTAATTTTTATCTGTTCCCCCCTCCCTGGGCCCGACTCAATCCTCGGCGGCACTTTGGCGAGGATCGCATTTGCTGCCGAGATTGGGATTTGCCGCCCGCTGGAGCCCAGATTCACGGCGTAAGTCGTTTTTTTGCCGCCGGGCGGTACTGGCATATCTTTTAGAGGAATCACCCTGGCAAAGTACTGCCCGGTCTCTCGGCGGTCCTATGGGTGGCATTTGGGCAGGCCTTGGCTTTCATCAAGTTGGGGCCCTCTGATTCTATGATTGGGAGTCTAGCTGGTTGCCACCATCCACTCTCCATGATCCGAGTGCCCCAAAATAATGGAAGTGGATGTACACTTTATCACAACCAGTACACCTTTTCCTTAATATAACCATGAGGAGACACTGGGCTGCCTCATTGTCATGAAACAATGAGCCTAACAAAAGTGCCCCCTTTCAGAGGGGCACAACTAATAGAAAGCTAAAACAGAAACCTAGGAAAGTTATAAAATTAACTGTTATATCCAGTGTTCACAATGCCCTGCAGCCCCTGCAGTGCCCACCAGTCGCGGAAGGCGAGTGCACCTTCTCCAGGGCTACCCGGGCGCGGACAAGACTGGAGAGAGGCAGGCAGACAGAGCGACCACCCTACGGGCTGTGTCCAGCCTGGACCTTTGGATGGCCACCTTAGCCAGGCCCAGGAGCAGACCCATGAGAAGGTCCTCACCAAACATCAGGAGTGTGGGACTGAAGTGAGCCAGAGGTTGAGGAGCTTCAAATGATGAAACAGGAGCAGCAACCTCTCACACTCGGTGAAACACAAACTCACCCAGACTGCAGCAATTCACAACCTGTATGACGTAGAGAGTGGTGAATTCTTCGGAATTTTCCAATCCAAATTAACCTCACATCTTTCAGTGTTCTCCATCATGCAGCACTAAACCACAAAGTCAAAAGAAGCAGTTTCCATCAAAAAAAGCTTATGAATAGCTTTGATCAGTGAAGGAAAGAGCAATGAAGGGATATAGGAGCAGGACGGGTACATGGGAGCTAAACACCAAGATGGACTGGTTGGGCCGGACAGCCTGGTTCTGTGTTGTAATTTCAAAGCAATTCTACGTGGAAAAGACTTTTCCAAAGTCTTTAACAATTACTTAACGTATGTTAGAGGATTTGGGCTTCAGCTGATGAAAAAACCCGAGGAACTTAGTTTTCACAGGAACAGGAGGAGGCTAGTCAGCCCATCAAGCCTGTCACACAGGAACAGGAGGCCATTCAACCCCTCGACTCTGTTACATAGGAACAGGAGGAGGCCATTCTGCCTCTCAAGCCTATTACTTAAAAACTGGAGGAGGCCATTCAGCCCCTCAAGCCTGTGAAATAGGAACAGGAGAAAGCCATTCATCCCCTCGACCTGTTACATAAGAACAGGAGGAGGCCACTCAGTCCCTCGAGTTGGTTACATTGGAACAGGAGGCCATTCAGACCTCAAGCCTGTGAAATAGGAACAGGAGGAAGCCATTCATCCTCTCGACCTGTTACATGGGAACAGGAGTATACCATTCAGCCCTCGAGTCTGTTTCACCATTCTGTCAGATAATGGCTAATCTGTACGTCAACTCCATTTACCCGCCTTCTCTCCATATCCGTTGATAATCTTACCCAACAAAAATCTATCAATTTAATTCTTAAAAATGTCAATTGACCCCCAACATCCACAGCCTTTTGGGAAAAGAGTTTCAGATTCACACCATCCTAAATGTGAAAAGTGTTTCCTGATTTCACTCCTGAATTGCCTAGCTCCAAACTTAAAATGATCCCCTCTTCTTCGAGATTTTGTTTTTGTGCATAGCCTTTAGTTGGGACCACACGGTCTTTTGTGTTTGTTTGCCGATCTGGATACATTGGAGATTATTTGGTTCTTAGGCATTCCTGTTCCCCGCATGTAGTGATATAATCTGATGTGTGCACTTCCGTGAAGTAAATGTGAACATTCCTTGTGTGACACAATGAGATTTCATGTCAATATCTTCAGCTCAATGTGTCAGGTTTGATTTCCAGTGCGATGTGAAGTGGCTGTCAGTGGAATCACGCATCTGCTGGTATCTACAATAATCTATGTTAGTTTCTGGTTCCATCAAATCACTGGCTTGTAAGTTGATTGGATGGAATACATCCTAGATTGCTGGAAGAAGCAATGGTAGAAATAGCATAGGCATTGGGTCACAATCATTCAACACTCCTTAGATACAGGAATAGTACTGGAGCACTGGAGGGTTGCTCATGTTGTACCACTAATCAAGAAAGGGGAGAAGGATAATCAGGGATAAACAGGCCAGTCAACCTCACATTGTAAGTGGGGAAGTTATTGGAAACCATTATCAGGGACAAAATAAACTTTCATTTGGAAAGGTATGGATTAATCAAGGAGAGTCAGCATGGATTTGTTAACAGCAAATCGTGTCTGACTAACTTGATTGAATTCTTTGATGAGATAACAGGGAAGGTTGATCAAGGTAGTGCAGTTGATGTTGTATACATTACTTTGCCAAATTGCCACAAAGGAGGCTTATTAAGAAGATGGAAGCCTGTGGAATTGAGGGAAAAGTGGCGGTATTGATATGAGATTGGCTCAGTGACAGATAGCAATGGGCGGTGGTGGATGAATGTATTTCAGACCGGGAGGTGATTTGCAGTGGTCTTCCCCAATGGTCAATTTTGAGTCCATTACTCTTTTTCATTTTTATAAACGACCTCAACTCAGGTGTAGGGAGCAGCATTATAAAGTTGGAGAAGTATTTAAGGATGAGGAACTTACAGAGTTACGGACAAATAGCTGGGATGTGGGACTAAACACGGCTGATCTTTCACAGAGCCAGCACAGGCCCGATGGGCCGAATGGCCTCTTTCGGTGCTGTTCATTTCTATGATTTTTCTATGAAACTTGGCTTGTTAAACAACATGAACACCCCCCCCCCCCCCCCCCACCCCTACTCCACATCATTGAGGCAGCTAGTGGTTTAATTCTGTGTAAAGTAATGGTCTAGAAATCCTGGTCCTCTGTTTCCCGCGGGCGTTCGACAGAAAAAGATAAAAAAGACGAGCACCCACCTTATCCTGCTCCGCCCACCAGCGATCCCGGTCCTGAGGCCTCCTCTCCCTGCGTGTCGCAGCAAATGCACGTTGGGACATCCGTATGCTGGAGCTGGAGTCACATGGCACTGGACAGCCAATCCAGATACAGTATGTTCTCATTCATAATAATGGGAACTCCGTAAGTTGGAGTTCTCATTATTATGATTGAGAAACACCACCCTCCCAAACACCCGAACACTAATAAAAACATAGAAAAAATACACCACATATGTAAGATTAATTTAAATTAAAGTTATTAATTTCTCACAAAAAAATTACGATTTTTGAACAAGTTTTTTTTACTTATTGTGTAAAATAAACTTACTTTAGAGGGCAGGGTTTTTAATATTAAAATGTGTTTTTAAAATTTTATTTTACTATATTTTTGTATGTTTCAAAACTCTTACACCTGTAACAGCAGGCTATGCATCTGCTTTTATCAGGCGCAAGAGTTTTCAGGACATCCGCTGGACAAGATATGGGTAAATACCACAATCTTGCCCTTGCAAACATCCTGGCTGTGGGGATACGGCGGTCTTTCAAGCCAGAGCTTGACAGATTGGAAAAGCTGGTTTTCAGCTGAAAACTGGCTTTTGCGGGCCCTACCCAGGTTCATACACACTCCGTACACACTCCGTACGGACCTGGGGATTCCGGAATTTCTAGGCCAATATTGGGAGCTGTAGCTGTCGAGATGGCATTTCAGAGAATAAGGGCTGGATGTTACGAACCTCAGCAGGTCCATGGCGGGTGACGTCAATGTCTCCAGACCGCTGTGTAGAATGATTTTCCAATTGGCCCAGCGCGTTTCCCGGCCAATTGAAGGAAGCGGGTCTGATGATGTCATATGCTATGGAGGGAGTCACAGCACACGAGGAGGTTCTCTCCCCTTCCAATGGGCAGAACACACCACCCCAGGAGACCAATACAGCCTGGTTGCACATTGTACAGGAGGGCACAAGCAGGGATGTTGTCAGGAGGACCAGGCTGCAGTGTCACAAACCTTTCAATGCTCTCAGTGGATCATGAAACGTTACTGCAAAGCCACACTCAACCCCACCCTGCTGTGCCACTCATCACATCCCCATCACTCTCTCTCTATCTACATTATCATTTCCCCGTCTCACTAGCCACCCCTCACACTCACCCTCATCCTAGTGCAATCATACTAACTAACAACACACAAGGTAGGCACGTGTGTGTTTTAGCCAATGTTCATGTGAAGTCTCTGTTACTGTGCTGTCAAACATTCAAATCTTTATTTTCAACACTTTGAGTTCTCAAACAGATTTCTGAGCAGCAGAAGTGGCTTCATGAGTTGCATTGAATGGTGAGACATAACCCCTGCAATGCTGATGAGTGTGAAAGGAATGGCTTGGGCATTGCAGGGATGCTTTTATGGTGTTGGTGTGGGATGGTGCCAACCTGGTGCATCATGTGGCAGCCAGGGTGTACAGTGTCAAGTGGAGTAAATCTGAGTATGGTGAGGCCATCCCTGGTGTCCCGGGCAGCAATGTGGTCAGGAACTGATGCCCTCTGCCCTATGCAGCATCAGGTGATTGCGGAGAAGGTTGGTGCTGCTGGTGTTGGGGCTGATTGTGAGGACCAAGATGAGAAAGTATAAATTGCAAAGAATGCTGATGGTTTAGATGACAGGTGAAGTAGAGATGACAGAAGCGATCTGTCAATGGTGAGAGAGGTAATGAGGTCAGACTGGATGGAGACTTGTGTAAAGACTTGCAGCATTCTGAATATGTAGTGGAAATGCAGTTTAGAGAAGCTAGCGGCTAAGGGAACATTTCTCAATGAACTGGGAGCCTTGACTTGACATTTGAAGCTGTCAGCTCATCAGCTGCAACAATGGCCAGTGACCTCCTGCCTCAGCTTCACAGACGAGGTCGAGGCAGAGCAGGAAACCGGTGGGCGACCTATCAAATTCAAAAAGCTGGGGAAAAAAGCATTGTTAAGTGGCTGTAAACCAGCCACAAATGACCTGAATTGCCTCCCCCACTGCTGTCGGGTGTTGGATCTGCTCAGCGCTAGCAGACCCGACATTGGGGTCCCGAACCGCTGTCAAAAAGAAAGTTTCCCACGCGCCCCACCATCGATCATGCCCGCTGACCCCCTGGAAAATTCCCCTTAAGTTGCTACCCACAGGCCCCTGGGGTTTATAAATTGTTTGTATTTGGCAGGTAGGATCAGAACAATTTTAAAGTCATATCTACAGGCAAGTGAGAGTATCAACTGCAAGTATATGGAGTAAGAACTAGTAACTGGACTTACCGATAGGCTCTTCACTTGAAGTTAATTCCCTATGGAGCAGATTGCTCTTTTTAATTCATTTCTGGTATGGGTTCATTCAAACCACAAGTTAGTATCTTCAGATTATATGATGATTGTCACACCCAATTTGTGAAAAACCATTTCAGATATTATCAAAGCGATGATGATAAGAACTGGACAACAAACATTTAGCTAACTGTGAAATTCATTACTTGGGATTACATAGATTACAGCATAGAAACAGGCCATTCAGCCCCACCAGTCCGTGTTTTTGATCCACGTGAGCCTCCTCATTTCCTTCCTCATCTAACTCTGATCAGCATAACCCTCTATCCCTGTCTCCCTCATATGTTTAACTAGTTTCCCCTTAACAACTATTCACATCAACTGCTCCCTGTGGTAGTGAGCTCCATATTCTCACCACTCTCTGTAGCAAATTGTCTGCCATGTTTCTCACATTACAACAGTGACTACACTTCAAAAATACTTCATTGGCTTTAAACCGCTTTGGGAGGTCCTCCCTCCCTTCTGTACAAAGTTCCTTCTGAATTCCAGTGGAAACACTCTCTTTGTGACTACACTCTCAAAACCTTTCATGATTTTAATGACCCTATTAGGTCACCCCGCAGCCTTCTCTTTTCAAGAGAAAAGGGACCCAGCCAGTTCAAACTTTGCAGATAACCTTGCAGTTAATTTTCCAGTGCCTCCATAAACTTGTTATAATATGGTGACCAGAAATGTACATAATACTCTTAAATGTGGTCTAACCAAGGTTCACTACAAGTTTACCATAACTTCTCTCATTTTCACTTCTGTCCCCTCCAGAGATAAACCCTAGTGCTTGGTTTGCTTTTTTATGGCTTAATAAACCTGTGTCACTACTTTTAGTGATTTATGTATTTGTACTCCGAGATCCCTTTGCTCCTCTACACCATTTATATTCTTACTTTCCAAGTAATATGTGACCTCCTTACTCTTCTTACCAAAATATACCTCACATTTATCTTTGTTGAAATTAATTTCCCAATTATACGCCCATTCTGCAAGTTTATTAAAGTCTACTTATAATTTTTTGCAGTCCTCCTCAGTGTCGATTACTCCCCCCAGCACACACAGTTTGGTGTCGTCCACAAATATAGAAATTGGGTTTTTGATTCCTAAATCTAAGTTGTTAATATAAATTGTGAACAACAGTGGTCCCAGCACTGATCGTTGTGGGATCCCACTTCTCACCTTCTGCCACTGTGACTAGCTACCCTTTACCCCTACTCTCGGCTTTCTGTTTTGTGGCCAGCTAGCTATCCATTCTGCTACTTGTCCCCTGACTCTGCATGCTCAGACCTTATTCATTAGTTTATTATGTGGTACCGTGTTGATGACCTTTTGGAAATCGATATATATTACATCTACTTCATTGTCCTTGTTCACTCTCTCTGTTACCTCTTCAAAGAATTCAGTTGGGTTGGTCAAACAAGACTTTCCTTTTTGAAATCCATGCTGACTATTATTACATTTTTGGTTTCTAGATAATTTTTTATTTTATTCTTTAGTAGAGATTTCATTATCGTTCCGATCACTGATATTAAGCTGACTGATCTATAGATCCCTAGACATATTCTATCTCCCTTATTAAAAATAGGTATAACATTAACTATCCACTCGTCCTCTGACATAAGAACATAAGAATTAGGAACAGGAGTAGGCCATCTAGCCCCTCGAGCCTGCTCCGCCATTCAACAAGATCATGGCTGATCTGGCCGTGGACTCAGCTCCACTTACCCGCCCCCTCCCCATAACCCTTAATTTCCTTATTGGTTAAAAATCTATGATTTGAATACATTCAATGAGCTAGCCTCAACTGCTTCCTTGGGCAGAGAATTCCACAGATTCACAACTCTCTGGGAGAAGAAATTCCTTCTCAACTCGGTTTTAAATTGGCTCCCCCGTATTTTGAGGCTGTGCCCCCTAGTTCTAGTCTCCCCGACCAGTGGAAACAACCTCTCTGCTTCTATCTTGTCTATCCCTTTCATTATTTTAAATGTTTCTATAAGATTACCCCTCATCCTTCTGATCTCCAACGAGTAAAGACCCAGTCTACTCAATCTATCATCATAAGGTAGCCCCCTCATCTCCGGAATCAGCCTAGTGAATCGTCTCTGTACCCCCGCCAATGCTAGTATATCCTTCCTTAAGTAAGGTGACCAAAACTGCATGCAGTACTCCAGGTGCGGCCTCACCAATACCCTATACAGTTGCAGCAGGACCTCCCTGCTTTTGTACTCCATCCATCTCGCAATGAAGGCCAACATTCCATTCGCCTGACACCACACATTTTTCTAATGAATTATTAAATACCTGTGAAAGTGCCTCTTCTCTAGATTCTTTTAAAATGTATGGCTGCAATCTATCCGGACCAGGGTTTTTATTCTCTTTGAGTTTGATTAGTTTATTTAATATTTCTCCTCTTTATTTTAAATGCAGTTATATCATTTCTAATCTCATCTTCTGATGTCATGCCCACATGATCCGTCTCCCTGGTAAATATTGAAGCAAAATAATGATTTCATTTTTCTGCCATATCGCTATTGGTGCCTGTGATTTTATCCTGTCTGTTCCTTAATGACCCTATTCCCATCCTGGCTTTCCTTATTTTATTTATATGCCTGTAGAATATTTTACTATTTTGTTTATGTTCCTTGATAATTTAATGTCATAGTTCCTCTTTGCCTTCCTAATTGTTTTGACCTCTCTCCTAATCTCTTTGTATTCTCCCTTGTCATGCTCTCCCCTGCTGTCCATGTACTTATTATATGCCTCCTTCCTTACCCTCAATTTCTCCCTTTTGTTTTTATTCATTCCTGGTGTCTCTTAGTGTTTGGTTTGTTCTTGTTTTTAGCAGAATATATTTTTTTCTGAACTCAGTTGAACACCGTTTATAAATGTTTCCTATTGCTGCTCTACATCATTACAAAAGCAAAATACTGCGGATGCTGGAATCTGAAATAAAAACAGAATTTTCTGGAAATACTTCTGTTTTTATGCTCTATATCATTGTTTGCAAATATTGTTGTTCATTTTATTTTCCCAAGTTCTATTCTCAGCTGCTCAAAATCAGCTTTCCTCCAATCTATTACCCTGGGCTTTGTCATGCTTATTTCCATTTCAATTATTATCTTAAAACCATATTATATTATGGTCACATACTGTGGTTAAATATCAGAAGCCCAATAGGCTGTTGCCATAGTTGCAAAGTTAACCATTCCCAAGACAGCCCAAGGTATATTGCAGATTGCATAAAGTAGATTTAAAAACAGATCAGAAAAGATTGCTTGACCGTCCATGTTAATGGCCCAGATTTTGCGGTGGTATTCACTCTGAAACTGACCGTGACGTCAGGATTTTGAGCATATGCAGATAAACACGGAAATCTGGAAGATGCGATCAGTCATTCATTGCTCCAACACAACTTGTCATTTCACTAATAATATTGGGTTGTGTTTAGCGATCGGGATGTGTTTGCTGATCAGGACTTATCATGTCATTAAAAACGATTGTTTTCTTTGAATCATAGTAGAACAGAAGGAGGCCATTCTTTTAAGTATTCGTAACGATGTTTCCTTTTGAAACGGTTATTGTTGCTAATCTGCTATTTCACAAATTTGTTCAGACAAAAGGTTCCTCAAGGATTAAAAAAACACTGAACAATGTGCTTACAAATGCATGGCAGGCAAAACCATGGTTACTGAGCTTATTTTCCACTATTGACCCTTGTCTTTCCTCTTCCCCTCTCCAGCAATCCTATTTGCAATATCTGTCTTTGGGCCTGCCTTCGGGTACTTACTGGGGTCAGTGATGCTACGCTTATTTGTGGATCTAAACAGGGTGAACCCAGGTAAGTGGCATCCAGTGAAAAATGCTATGACGTAGAAGCAAAATACAAGCTTTTCTCCTTTTTGCGTATCTGATAATCCGAATTACATTGTGCTTTCAAAAGGCAATTCCAGCTTCATCAGTTTAAATGTAGCAGAAAATTTATGAAATGTGGGAAGTAATGGTGTAAATTGCATTAATATTCCAATCCTCCTTGGATACAGGGCTGGTGCCAGAGGACTGGAGAATTGCAAATGTTACACCTTTGTTCAAAAAAGGGTGTAAGGATAAACCCAGCAACTTAACCTCAGTGGCGAGGAAGCTTTTAGAGACGATAATCCGGGACAAAATTAACAGCAACTTGGACAAGTGTTGATTAATTAAGGAAAGTCAGCACGGATTTGTTAAAGCCAAATCGTGTTTAACTAACTTGATTGCGTTTTTTGATCAGTTAACAGAGGGTTGATGAGGGCAATGCAATTGACGTGGTGTCCATGGACTTCCAAAAGGCTTTTAATAAAGTGCCACCATAATCGACTTGCCAGCAAAGTTGAAGCCCATGGAATAAAAGGATATGAAATAGGCTCAGTGACAGGATACAGAGAGTAGCGGTGAATAGTTGTTTCTCGGACTGGTGGAAGGTATACAGTGGTGTTCCCCAGGGGTCGGTACTGGGACCACTGCTTTTCTTGATATATATTAATGACTTGGACTTGGATGTAAGGGCACAATTTCAAAATTTGCAGATGAAACAAAACTTGGAGGTACAGTGAACAGTGAGGAAGATAGTGACAGGCAGGCTGGTGGAATGGGCGAACACATGGCAGATTAAATTTAAATCAGAAAAGTGCGAAGTGATACATTTTGTTAGGAAGATCAAGAAAAGGCAATATAAACTAAAGGATACAATTCTAAAGTGGGTGCAGGAACCGAAAGACTGGGGGTATATGTGCACAAATCATTGAAGGTGGCAGGACATGTTAAGAAAGTGCTTTTAAAACCATATGGGATCCTGGGCTTCATAAGTAAAGGCATAGAGTACAAAAGCAAGAAGTTATGATGAACATTTATAAAGCACTAGTTCGGCCTCAACTGGTTTACTGTGTCCGGTTCTGGGCCCTGCACTTTAGAAAGAATGTGAAGGCCTTCGAGAGGGTGCATAAAAGTTTTTCAGGAATAGTTCCAGGGATGAGGGACTTCAGTTATGTGGATAGACTGGAGAAGCTGGGGTTGTTCTCCTTAGAGCAGAGAAGGTTGAGAGGAGATTTGAGAGAGGTGTTCAGAATCGTGAGGGGTCTGGACAGGGCGGATAGAGAGAAACTGTTCCCATTGGTGGAAGGGTCGAGAACCAGAGGACACAGATTTAAGGTGATTGGCAGAAGGTCCAAAGGCAACATGAGGGAAAACTTTTTAACACAGCAAATGGTTAGGATCTGGAATCCACTACCTGAAATGATGGTGGAGGCAGACTCAATCATGGCTTTCAAAAGGAAATTAGATAAGTACCGAAAGAAAAATAATTGCAGGGCTACGGGGAAAGGGCATGGAGAGGGGCTAGTTGAAGTGCTCTTGCAGAGAGCTGGCACGGGTTCGAGGGGCCGAATGGCCTCCTGTGTTGTAACCATTCTATGATTCATTGAAGAGACGTTTAATTATTCATGATTTATGCGATCTCTTCTAAAACAGCATAGAAAAAAACTGTAGCTGTCTCTCTGACTTTAATCATTAATCTCGTGTCGAAATGGTTCCATCTCTCCCTCCCCCAACTCCAAGCTTACATTTTTGATGTGGCACTCTGCCAGATGAACTTAGCCAGAACTAATGAAATCCTTCGCTGAGTTTGGCCGCCTTCCAATAATGACAGCCTACCCAGTTTATAGCATTGACATACACGAGCAGATACTGAGTTAACTGACGCATTCACTATCAGGCCTGAGTTAATTGCCAGCTACACCAGGTCGATATAAATTCAATCCCTCTAGGCCTGTTTGTGAGCCGGAAACTTGGGAGGCCTGAGTGCAGGCTGAAATTGGTCCTTGATTTTCATTGCCGTTATTCGGGTGAGCTGTCGGTGTCTCCACAGGTAGCTCTCCCATTTTATAAGGATGAATTTCAGGCCACCTGCTTCCCTGGCTGTGGCCTGAAGGTAAGACCCATGAGGGAGGAGAAAATCAAACTTAAAAAAAAGAATAACCTACCTTTTTGGTGGCGGCCGATTCCCAGACGGTATCCACGGCCAGAAACACTGAGCGGAGTAGGCCATTTGACAATTAGGTTCCAATCCTAGGAGCAGGCTGAGACTGAGATCTCCCAAACAGACATACCTCATGAGTTCCATTACCCAGCTATCTTGCACTAAACTAAAGGGGTCCTGTTAGCAACAAAACATGTATCAGCACGCCTCAGGTGGGAAACTGACACACTGGGCAATGGTCTGCTGTGAGTCTGTGCACTGATATCAACCAATGATGTCAACAGAAATAAGTACACCTTTTAAATATTTTCATTGAGCCTAACATCTGTCATTGGGAAGATGCTGAAGTCCATTATTAAGGAAGCAGTAGTAGGACATTTAGAAAATCATAATACAATCAAGCAGAGTCAGCATGGTTTTATGAAAGGGAAATCATGTTTGACAAATTTGCTGGAGTTGTTTGAGGATGTAACAAACAGGGTAGATAAAGGGGAAACAGTAGTATTTGGATTTCCAGAAGGCATTCGACAAGGTGCCACATAAAAGGCTACTGCACAAGATAAGAGCTCACGGGGTTGGCATGGATAGAGGATTAGCTAAGTAACAGAAAACACAGAGTTGGGATAAATGGGTCATTTTCAGGTTGTCAAACTGTAACTAGTGAGGTGCCACAGGGATCAGTGCTGGGGCCTCAACTATTTACAATCTATTTTAATGACTTGGATGAAGGGACAGAGTATACTGCAGCCAAATTTTCTGATGATACAAAGATAGGTGGGAAAGCAAGTTGTGAGGAGGACACACAGGGGCCGAAATTGCCTCTTTCCTTAAGGCCTGTTACCACCGCAAATCGGCGGCCAGGCAGCGGAGTGGAGTGGCCGACCACCTTTTGGTGGAATGGCCGCTGCTAGCCCAATTGCCCTCCCGAGTTTCCCCGGCGGTGCCCCGACCGCCCCCTTACCGCTCCGCTGCTGCTGATCGGTGTTAAGCGCATCATCACCGTGCACACCGCCGATCTAACCCCCCCCCCCCCCAACGGCAACACTCCCCTCGGAAAATCTTCGGCCTGCCCAGCGGTGCCAAAACAAACTTTTCCCCAGTGGTCCAGTGAGGCTGTGGCCTTCTAAAATGGTGGTGCAGCTTCTCTTAAAGGGGAGAGTGCAACGCTGCTGCCACCATGTTTTTTTTTTGTCGGTCGAGTGCCGTGTCTGGCCAACAGATATGCCCCCGGTTTCAGCCAGGCTGCCAACAGGCAGTTTGACACCTCCTCTTGGGTGCCAGGCCACTGGCCCGGCCGAAACCCTCCCTGGTGGTCCAGTGGGCCAATGTTTTAGAAGCGCGGAGGCGCTCCCCTTTAAGTGAAGAGGAGAGCCGTGGTGACTCCGCAGCCCCCCCCCTCCAATTGCCTGCCACTGCCACATTTATGGCCCTCAAGTGTAGTCACTGCCCCCATTATGACCGACTTCCGGATCAAAACAACAAAAAACAAAGAGCTGAATGTTGCGCAAGAGGCGACCTGACTGCAGCTGCAATGAAAAACCATTGAAACAATAGGCGGGGGGGGAGGCTGGGCGGAATTTCTACCCCAAAAAATCTGCAAAGGGACATAGACAGCCTAAGTGAGTGGGAAATGTGAGGTTATCCACTTTGGTAGGAAGAATAAAAAAGCAAATTATTATTTAAATGGGGAGAGATTACAAAATGTTACGGTACAGAGGGACCTGGGGGTCCCCGTGCATGAAGCACAAAAAGTTAGTATGCAGGCACAGCAAGTGATCAGGAAGGCAAATGGAATGTTGGCCTTTATTACAAGGGGGATGGAGTATAAAAGTAGGGAAGTTTTGCTACAACTGTACAGGGTATTGGTGAGACCACACCTGGAGTATTGCATGCAGTTTTGGTCACCTTATTTAAGTCGGGAAATATTTGCATTGGAGTAAGTTCAGAGAAGGTTCACGAGGTTGATTCCTGAGATGAAGGGGTTGTCTTATGAAGAAAGGTTGAGCAGGTTGGGCCTATACTCATTGGAGTTTAGAAGAATGAGAGGTGATCTTATTGAAACATATAAGATACTGAGGAGGCTCGACAGGGTAAATGCAGAGAGGATGCTTCCCCTAATGGGGGAATCTAGAACTAGGGGGCATATTCTCAGAATAATGGGTGGCCCATTTAAAATGGAGACGAGGATGAATTTCTTCTCTCAGAGGGTCGTGAATCTTCAGAATTCTCTACCCCAGAGAGCTGTGGAGGCTGGGTCATTGAATATATTTAAGGTGGAGATAGACAGATTTTTGAACTATTGGAGAGTTAAGGGTTATGGGGAGTGGGCAGGGAAGTGGAGCTGAGCCCATGATCAGATCAGCCATGATCTTATTAAATGGTGGAGCAGGCTCGAGGAGCCTAATAGCCTACTCCTGCTCCTATCTCTTATGTTCTTATGAATATCAGTGCAGGTTAGTGGAGCATTTCCCCAGATTTCGCACCCACTGTCAGTGCTTTTAAGACAGATGTGGTACGGCTGGATGCACAGTAAAACACACACTCTGCTGACCGAATCATAGGATCAGGAGCCCATTCATCCCCTCAAACTTGTTCCACCATTCAGTGAGATCATGACTGATTTGTACCTTAACTCCATCCACCCGCCCTGTTTCCATAACCCTTAATACCCTTGCCTAGCAAAAATCTATCAATCTTAGTTTTGAACTTTTCAGTTGTTCCCCTCCCTCCCCCACCACCTCAATAGCTTTTTGGGGAAGTGAGTTTCAGATTTCCACTGTCCCTTGTGTGAAGAAGTGCTGTCTGACATCACTCCTGAACGGCCTGGCTCTAATCTTAAGGTTATGCCCCCTGTTCTGGACTCTTCCCAGCAGAGGGAATAGTTTCTCTCTATCGACACATCAACTCCTTTAATCATCAGTGCCCAGAACTGAACGCAGTACTTCAGATGGAGTCCAAACAGAGCTCTGTACAACTGACCCATCACTTCCTCTCCTTTATATTCCAACCCCCTCGAGACAAAGGCCAACATTCCTTTAGCCTTTTAAACTTTTTTTGTATCTCCCTGTAATGTATTTGCTTCATGGGTTCTTTGCTGAAGAATTCATAGCAACACATTGCTATTAAGAACTGTTGGTTTATTAACAAAGGTTTAACAATCACTCTACTCTTTATCAGTTCATCCACCCGGCTCATCGTGGATCCCCCGAACCCAACTGGCTGGGGTTTTATTGAGTCTTGTGAACAGCACGTGACTGGCTAAGCCACTCACAACTCAACAGCTCTACAATTCTTTTGGAGTAAACAAAATCAACATTAAATCAAGTGCCTCCCGATGTAGGGAACACTCCAAACACTTTTCATGTGCCCTTTTTTTTTTTTTGTTTGTTTTTATGGTGATTTTTGTGGGGTTTTTTTGGGCACTAAAATCATAATTTTTTCCAAGTGCCCCCTATAAAAGGGGAGGGGGACACTAAAACCGGCATTTAAAATAAATTAGTCTTTAAAACATATAAAATCAAATAAAAATTTGGTTGCCGGGGGTTATAATGCACTCCAGTCCCTCCGGTGCCCACCTCTCACGGAAGGCCGCGAGCGTACCGGTGGACACCGCGTGCTCCATCTCTAAGGACATCCTGGCCCGGATGTAGGCACGGAAGAGAGGCAGGCAGTCAGGCTGAACGACCCCCTCGACCGCCCGCTGCCTCGACCGGCTGATGGCACCCTTGGCCGTGCCCAGGAGCAGTCCTACGAGGAGGCCCTCAGACCTACCCGCTCCCCTCTGCACAGGGTGCCCAAAGATCAGGAGTGTGGGACTGAAGTGCAACCAGAAATTGAGGAGCAGCCCCTTTAAATAATGGAACAGGGGCTGCAACCTCGCACATTCAATAAAAATATGGAACATGGACTCTTCCAGACCACAGAAATTGCAGGCGGCCTAAAAATTTATTGCACGGGACTGCTCCGTGCACCACCCTCCAGGCCAAGTCCCCGATAAATAGTGGGAGGACTCCCGCGTAGAGTGCACTCCATCGGGGACCCCCGCCATCCGGACGGCAAGATGGTGTGCCATGGCGTGTCCGGATGGCAGACGAGGATGGCAAGTTTGAGAGTGTGCAGGAGCAGCCCGTACAGGAAACCCCTCCGCGCAGAACTGAAAGGCACGGAGGGGACTTCCCCGAGGCGGCTCAAGTTGTGAGGTGCCGGCTCCCGAGGGAGGTTCCGGGATTTGGCGCCGATGAGGAATTCCGTCCGGTCAACAGCTCTACAAACCTGTGAGCATACTCGCAGGTGTATACATTACACTATCCACTCGCTTGGGTTTGGACCCTTCAATCTTTCTGTTCCTTCACAGTTGCAAACTTCTCAGAATAACATCTTCCACTGCACCATTTGTCATTTTCCATTTTCCACACTAGCCATCCTTAGGGCTTGCCTCAGTGAGCCTGCCAACTGGGGCCAGTCGGTGAGCACTTTTACACAAGCAACCGTTCTCCTTTGGATCTGCTTTCTGATTGTTTCAACTGACTGCGCCTTACAGCTGGGCGATGATGGTTTCTCCAGTGCTCCTGGAGGGATCTGTGTTTCCAGATAGTGTGTTGTGGAACTTGCCAGCCATTAATCACCGACTGCATTCCCGTGATCCTGCAGTCTGATCCCTGAAAACCACCTCCGTAGAGGGAAAATCCAAGGCAATCACTCTGGTCCGGACTCAAATCTAAATATTAACGGTGAAATGTTAGGGAGTGCACCCACTGTAGCAATCAAACCCCACCACCATAACAGATCATCCCAGACCAGGTTACACTGTGGAAATTCTCTCACTTAAATTACCAAGTATATTATCCTCTAGGTGTATCCTGGGTAGATGCAGTTTTGGTTTCCGTATTTACTAAAGGATATACTTGCTTTGGAGGCAGTTCAGAGAAGGTTCACTAGGTTGATTCCGGAGATGAGGTGGTTGACATATGAGGAAAGGTTGAGGAAGTTGGGCCTCTACTCATTGGAATTCAGAAGATTGAGAGGTGATCTTATCGAAACGTGTAAGATTATGAGGGGGCTTGACAAGGTGGATGCAGAGAGGATGTTTCCACTGATAGGGGAGACTAGAACTAGAGGGCCTAGTCTTAGAATAAGAGATGAGGAGAAATTTCTTCTCTCAGAGGGTTGTAAATCTGGAATTCGCTGCCTCAGAGAGCTGTGGAAGCTGGGACATTGAATAAATTTAAGACAGAAATAGACAGTTTCTTAAACGATAAGGGGATAAGGGGTTATGGGGAGTGGGCGGGGAAGTGGACCTGAGTCCATGATTGGATCCGCCATGATCGTATTAAATGGCGGAGCAGGCTTGAGGGGCCGTATGGCCTACTCCTGCTCCTATTTCTTGTGTTCTTATGTTCGAGTCTTTTCCTTTTGTTTATTTATTGATTCAGATTAGGCACAATTTATTTCCACTGACAGGAGGGTCAGTAACTAGAGGACACAGATTTAAGCTAATTGGCAAAAGGACCAGAGGAGAGATAAGGAGACATTGCTTTACACAGCGCGTTGCTGTGATCTGGAATGCACTGCTGAAAGGATGGTGGAAGCAACTTCAATAGTAACTTTGAAAGGGAATTGGACAAATAGAAAGAAAGAAAGACTTGCATTTATATAGCGCCTTTCACGACCACCGGACATCTCAAAGCGCTTTACAGCCAATGAAATACTTTTGGAGTGTAGTTACTGTTGTAATGTAGGCAGCCAACTTGCACACGGCAAGCTCCCACAAACAGCAATGTGATAATGACCAGATAATCTGTTTTTGTTATGTTGATTGAGGGATAAATATTGGCCAGGACACCGGGGATAGCTCCCCCGCTCTTCTTCTAAATAGTGCCATGGGATATTTCACATCCACCAGAGGGCAGACGGGGCCTCGGTTTAACCTCTCATCCGAAAGACGGCACCTCCGACAGTGCAGCACTCCCTCAGCGTCATACTGGGAGTATCAGCCTAGATTTTTCGTGTGCACAAGTCCCTGGAGTGTGACTTGAACGCACTACCTTCTGACTCAGAGGCGAGCGTGCTGCCCACCGAGCCACAGCTGACTTGAAAAGGAAAAGATTGCAGGCCGATGGGGAAGGAGCAGGGGAATGGAAGCTCGTTCACAAAGCCAGCACAGACTCAATGGGCTGAAAGGCCTCCTTCTGTGCTCTATGATTCTATTCTATTCTAACATTGAAAACTGCCACAGTCTCCTTGTTTTGTTACTCTCCTCAGCTACCATTGATATGAAGCCCACTGACCCCCGGTGGATTGGGGCCTGGTGGCTGGGATTGCTGATATCCAGCAGCATTCTGGCCATCATCTCCATTCCTTATTTCTTTTTCCCTCGACAGTTGACCCCTCAAAAGGTAAGAAGCCAAGTTTAGATTACCTTCATCTTTATCTCATGACTATTTGAGCTTCTGTGACTTTGCCCATGGACGAAATAGAGAACTTTTTTAATGTCCAGTCGCAGGTTGTTATGTCGGCAAACGCAGTAGCCGATTCATGCAGAGCAAGATCCCACAAAGAGCAGTGAGATAAGTAACTAGTTAATCTGCTTTTGGTGGTATCAGTTACTGGATCAGTGTTGCCCCAGGCACCGTGAGACCTTGTGGCCGCTGACTCATGGGAGCGTGGCGGGCATGCGCCATAACTCTGCCGGGAGCACGTCCATACTCTGCTTGGAACATGCAGGAAATACACCGAAACATTGCCAGAACTGCACCACACCTTCGGCAGGAGTGTGCTGGAAATCCCGTTTGCATATGTAGGCAGGGTTTCTCCGCACTCCTGACAAAGTTAGAGTGGGAGCAGCTGTGAGGAAATTGCCGGCTGTGCAATCACCGTTACAATTGTGCATGTGTGTGAACAGGTCACATCTCCCTCAGTGTATTGCTGACTCAGTATGCCCTCAGTATACCATCCCGCACCTGTCTGTGCCAGTCTCAGTATACCATCCCACACCTGTCTGTGCCAGTCTCAGTATACCATCCCGCACTGTCTGCCAGTCTCAGTATACCATCCCGCACTGTCTGCCAGTCTCAGTATACCATCCCACACCTGTCTGTGCCAGTCTCAGTATACCATCCCACACCTGTCTGTGCCAGTCTCAGTATACCATCCCACACTGTCTGCCAGTCTCAGTATACCATCCCACACCTGTCTCTGCCAGTCTCAGTATACCATCCCACACCTGTCTGTGCCAGTCTCAGTATACCATCCCACACCTGTCTGTGCCAGTCTCAGTATACCATCCCGCACTGTCTGCCAGTCTCAGTATACCATCCCACACCTGTCTGTGCCAGTCTCAGTATACCATCCCGCATCTGTCTGTGCCAGTCTCAGCATACCATCCCGCACCTGTCTGTGCCAGTCTCAGTATACCATCCCACACCTGTCTGTGCCAGTTTCAGTATATCATCCCGCACTGTCTGCCAGTCTCAGTATACCATCCCGCACTGTCTGCCAGTCTCAGTATACCATCCCACACCTGTCTGTGCCAGTCTCAGTATACCATCCCACACCTGTCTGTGCCAGTCTCAGTATACCATCCCACACCTGCCTGTGCCAGTCTCAGTATACCATCCCACACCTGTCTGTGCCAGCCTCAGTATACTATCCTGCACCTGTCTGTGCTAGTCTCAGTATACCATCCCACACCTGTCTGTGCTAGTCTCAGTATACCATCCCACACCTGTCTGTGCCAGTCTCAGTATACCATCCCACACCTGTCTGTGCCAGTCTCAGTATACCATCCCGCACCTGTCTCTGCCAGTCTCAGTATACTATCCCGCACCTGTCTCTGCCAGTCTCAGTATACCCCACCCACACCTGTCTGTGCCAGCCTCAGTATACTATCCTGCACCTGTCTGTGCTAGTCTCAGTATACCATCCTGCACCTGTCTGTGCTAGTCTCAGTATACCATCCCACACCTGTCTGTGCCAGTATCAGTATACCATCCCGCACCTGTCTGTGCCAGTATCAGTATACCCCGCCCACACCTGTCTGTGCTAGTCTCAGTATACCATCCCGCACCTGTCTGTGCTGCCCTCAGTATACCATCCCGCACCTGTCTGTGCTAGTCTCAGTATACCATCCTGCACCTGTCTGTGCCAGTCTCAGTATACCATCCCACACCTGTCTGTGCTAGTCTCAGTATACCATCCCGCACCTGTCTGTGCTAGTCTCAGTATACCATCCTGCACCTGTCTGTGCTAGTCTCAGTATACCATCCCACACCTGTCTGTGCCAGTATCAGTATACCCCGCCCACACCTGTCTGTGCTAGTCTCAGTATACCATCCCGCACCTGTCTGTGCCAGTATCAGTGTACCCCGCCCACACCTGTCTGTGCTAGTCTCAGTATACCATCCCGCACCTGTCTGTGCTGCCCTCAGTATACCATCCCGCACCTGTCTGTGCTAGTCTCAGTATACCATCCTGCACCTGTCTGTGCTAGTCTCAGTATACCATCCCACACCTGTCTGTGCCAGTCTCAGTATACCATCCCGCACCTGTCTGTGCTAGTCTCAGTATACCATCCCGCACCTGTCTGTGCTAGTCTCAGTATACCATCCCACACCTGTCTGTGCTAGTCTCAGTATACCATACCACACCTGTCTGTGCCAGTCTCAGTATACCATCCCACACCTGTCTGTGCCAGTATCAGTATACCCCGCCCACACCTGTCTGTGCTGCCCTCAGTATACCATCCCGCACCTGTCTGCTGCCTTGAATATACCATCCTGCACCGGTCTGTGCCAGTCTCAGTATACCCCGCCCACACCTGTGTGACCTGCTGCGACACATGTATGTTCTGAGAACTAGGCCCTGCTCAACCTCAGTGTGAGTGCTGCACCCGGTTCCCATCAACTCGTCATTGGAAGAATCCGAATACAAAAAGATAATACTGCGGGTTTAATCTGAAATAAAAACAGAGCCTGCTGGCAATACTCAGCAGGTCAGGCAGCATCTGTGGGGAGAGAAACAGAGTTCATGTTTCAGGTCCTTTTTGGATCTATGCTCCCTGGAGTTTAGAAGAATGAGAGGTGATCTCATTGAAACATATCTGAGGGGGATTGACAGGGCAAATGCTGAGAGGCTGTTTCCCCGGGCTGGAGAGTGTAGAACCAGGGGTCACAG
Organism: Pristiophorus japonicus; assembly: GCF_044704955.1. Lineage (NCBI taxonomy): Eukaryota > Metazoa > Chordata > Chondrichthyes > Pristiophoridae > Pristiophorus > Pristiophorus japonicus. The sequence goes on along the minus strand of NC_091982.1, from coordinate 139,994,003 downwards.
TTTTCGGATAAGGGGTCGGTAACTTCAGACTGAGGTGAGAAGGAATTCCTTCACTCAGAGGGTGGTGAACTTTTGGAATTCCCCCCCCAGAGGGCTGTGGATGCTGAGTAGATTCAAAACAGAGATCGGTATATTTTTGGACTCTAAAGGAATCACGGGGCACGGAGATTGGGCGGGAAAATGGTGTTGAGGTCGAAGATGCTAACAGATGTTAACTGACCTGCTGAGTATTTCCAGTATTTTCTGTTTCTATTTGTGGAAAAATACAATTGTTCTTCAGAGGGTACAGAGTCAAGCAAGAAAGGTGATTTGGAGAATTGTGCTTCAATTCTATGACAAAGGGTTAATGAAATTCAGTTTGGTCTATTTAAAAAAAAAGAGTATTCAAAGATAACCTTAAGAAAGTTTTAAAGATTATGAAGGGGAGGATTCTGGTTTTAATTGAACTTACTGTTAAGACAGGCTTGAACAAGTCAGTGCCAGGATAGGTCTTGGAGTGATCTTCCTGCTCTTTAGGTATTTAATCTACAAATATCTTGTTTTGTAGAAGTCAGGCAGTGAAGCTGATATGCTGAGTGAGATGGAAGAGCAAAAGGTGGAAGCGATGACACTCAAAGAGTTCATAAAGAGTAAGCCTTACAGATGAAATGATTTTCACCGAATCCGCGACTATTTCTCGATGCTGCTTCTGATCTGTGCATTCCCTGCTCTAATTCATGTATTCCCTGATTCGTGTATTCCCTGATTCATGTATTCCATGATTCGTGTATTCCCTGATTCGTGTATTCTCCAATTCGTGTATTCTCCAATTCGTGTATTCCCTGATTCGTGCATTCTCTGATTCGTGTATTCTCTAATTCCTGTATTCCCTGATTTGTGTATTCTCTGATTCGTAGATTCCCTGATTCGTGTAATCTCAGATTCGTGTATTCTCTGCTCTTTCAGAGTTTCCTAAGATGCTTGTCAAGCTGTTGCTAAATCCAATATTCATCCTGATCGTGCTGGCTCAGTGCACCTTCTCCTCCGTGCTCGCCGGCCTCTCCACATACCTCAACAAGTTCTTGGAATATCAGTACTCCACAACAGCCTCCCACGCAAATTTCCTCATCGGTGAGTGGAAGCGCAGTGTACCAAACGGCGCACAAAGTTGTGATCAATTAATCAATGTACAGTAACATTCACAGGTCGTGCAAACATTATACTGCTCCTGCTTGGCTCACTGACTGTCAGACCCGATCCCTGATTTGGTGCTACCTGTGAGGACTTTTAATCAGGGCAGTACTTTCTTTTATGTACCCTGACATGTGGGTGATAAATGTAATAAAGAACTTTCTTGACTCATGTGAGGGAGGCATTGGGAGAAATCGTAATCGCCGCAGGAAGGATGGGGCAGTGTCAATGAGAGCTAAACATTAATGAGAAACAAAATAGCTACTACCAGGGCCGTGCCGCTGCGGTTATAACCACGGCGGGTTTTGGGGCGTCAGAGTGAGCCGCTGAGAACAGGCAGGTCCGTGAATGAAATATCTTGATGAGGCTGCGTGCCTCAGATTTTGGCAGACATTTGAACTCCTCTCACCACAACGATCTCTGCCCTCCCCCGATCACTCTCTCCCCACTCTCCCAATCACTCTCTCCCCCCCTCAGCAGATCATTCTCTCCCCCCACCCCCGATCATACTCTCCCCCCCGATCATTCTCACCCCTCCCCCAATCACTCTCTCCCCCTCCCCCGATCGCTCTCCCCCCCTCCTCCGATCACTCTCTCCCCCTCCCCCAATCAATCTCTCCCCCTCCCCGTGATCACGCTCTCCCCCTCCCAATGATCATTCTCTCCCCCTCCCCCGATCACTCTCCCCCTCCCCCGATCACTCTCCCCCTCCCTCGATCACATCTCCCCCTCCCCGATCACTCGCCCCCTCCCCCGATCACTCTCCCCCTCCCCCGATCATACTCTCCGCCCCGATCACTCTCACCCCTCCCCCAATGACTCTCTCCCCCTCCCCCGATCACTCTCCCCCCCCTCCTCCGAACACTCGCTCCCCCTCCCCCAATCACTCTCTCTCCCTCCCCGATCACTCTCTACCCCTCCCCTGAGCACTCTCTCCCCCTCCCCGTGATCACTCTCTCCCTCTCCCCGTGATCACTCTCTCCCCCTCCCCGATCACTCTCTCCCCCTCCCCTGAGCACTCTCTCCCCCTCCCCGTGATCACTCTCTCCCCCTCCCCCGAGCACTCTCTCCCCCTCCCCCGAGCACTCTCCCCCTCCCCAATCACTCTCCCTCTCCCCCGATCACCCTCTTCCCCCCCCGATCACTCTCCCCCCCTCTTCCGATCATACTCTCCCCCCCGATCACTCTCACCCCTCCCCCAATCACTCCCCCTCCCCCTATCACTCTCCCCCTCCCCAATCACTCTCCCTCTCCCCCGATCACCCTCTTCCCCCCCCCTGATCACTCTCCCCCCCTCCCCCGATCACTCTCTCCCTCCCCGATCACTCTCCCCCTCCCCTGATCACTCTCCCCCCTCCTCCGATCACTCTCTCCCCCCTCCCCCAGTCACTCTCCCCCTCCCCGATCACTCTCTGCCCCTCCCCGATCACTCTCCCCCTCTCGATCACTCTCTGCCCCTCCCCAATCACTCTCTGCCCCTCCCCGATCACTCTCTCCCCTCCCCGATCACTCTCTCCCCTCCCCGATCACTCTCTCCCCTCCCCGATCACTCTCTGCCCCTCCCCGATCACTCTCTGCCCCTCCCCGATCACTCTCGCCCTCCCCCGATCACTCTCGCCCTCCCCCGATCACTCGTCCCCTCCCCCGATCACTCTCTCCCCCTTCCCCGATCACTCTCTCCCCCTCTGCATGGTTTCTCTCTCCTCGATCTCGCTTTTGCCCCCGATCTCTCCCCGCCTTCACCTTGCTTCTGACCCCGCTGTGATCTCTCCCATTCCCCGCGATCTCTCTTGTTTGCCAAGCACCACCCCTCCCCCTGCGATCTCTCTCCTCCCTCCTCGCCCCCACTCTCCCCATCTTCGCAGTCGTGGTCCGAGCCCCCGCCCCCCTCCAGCACTCAATTGTCTCGATTACCGAGTTGTCCCCAGCGGTCAGGGTCACTGTACACTGGCAGGATACATGTGTCAGGTCACAGCGACTACACAGGACAGGATACAGCATCTGTAAAAAGAAAGGATACAAATGAGAGTGGAGAGAGCAAGCTTGAGGGAGAAACAGTGTGAGAGGACAACAGATAAAAGTGGGAGAGCTGGTGGCAGAGAGTAAGTGAGAGCGGAGAGAGAGAGAGAGAGTCAGTATCTGCTGACGCACAGAGTGGTCCGAAATGGACTGTTAAAGTTAGAAACTTGGAGAGTGGAAGTCTGGGGTAAATACTGGGTGAGAACTCGGTGTAAAAACTGAAATTTAGTAAAATGAACTGTAGTTCACAGAAACTGTCAGGCAGCTGTAACTTTTTGTCCGAATAGGTGCTAATTACTGTGAGGGGGAAGCTGACAGCACTTGTAACTTGTGGCAGGCTCAAAGGTGTATAAAAGTAAACGGAATCTGGTACACACAGAGTGGTCTTAACTAGAGTGCACTTAACCAGAGTCTAAAACTTGGGATTTTGGGGAGAGTGGGAAATCAGAAGAGAGGGGAAAGGAGGCATTGCATTTTGCCTCCAATACTTGCAGTGGTTTGTGTTACAGGTAAATATTCAATTTAATCTACTTACAACTTAAACTAGATCAAGTAATTAGTAAAAACTAAAAGAAAGAAAGACTTGCATTTCTATAGCACCTTTTGCGACCACTGGACATCTCACCGTTTTACAGCCAATGAAGTACTTTTGGAGTATAGTCACTGTTGTAATGTGGGAAATGCAGCAGCCAATTTGCACACAGCAATCTGATAATCTGTTTTTTTGATTGAGGGATAAACATTGGCCAGGACACCAGGAATAACCCCCCCTACTCTTCTTTGAAATAGTGCCATGGGATCTTTTACATCCACTTGAAAGAGTAGACGGGGCCTCAATTTAACAACTCATCCGAAAGACAGCACCTCTGATAGTGCAGCCCTCCCTCAGCACTGCACTGGAGCGTCAGCCTAGATTTTTTTTGTACTCAAGACCCTGGAGTGGGATTTGAACCCACAACCTTCTGCCTCAGAGGCAAGAGTGCTACCCACTGAGCCACAGCTGACACGGCAAGCTAAGTTAATTGTAACACATAGTGTCATGTATTCAACCAGCATTGTCACCCATGTATAATCTGACCTAAGTTGTACACTGTGCGAACAATGACCACTAGGTGGGAGACACTCCTAACCTGGACCTTCAGATATCAAAGGGGAAGCTCCACCCACCTTCATCACTTGGAGTGCTAAGAAATAAAGGACAGGTCACAGACTGGCCTTCTCTCAAGCATGGGCCTCGTGTGCATTTATACTGTATAGTAAGGACCTATCAATGGCGAGTAGAAACTGGGATTTAAACCACGCGAGCATAGCCACTAGCAGAACAGACGAGAGGTACTGTATTAAGGAATGGTTGGGACAGAGATTCAACATTGTTAAAGCAGCACACAGTTCTCCAGGCAGACAAGGGCAGTCGGGCATGCCCCAACATGTAGTCGAACCCAGAGGGGGAGTTTGACAGAGACAATGGCAAGCTGAACGGCGATTCATGCCATTACAAGGGACAATGCGGCCAGTAATGGGGCCATCAACACCTGTTAATGGCGCACTCAAGGACAATAACAGGGGCAGTCAGGGACGATCGACTGGCAAGGGACATTTTGTTTCCAACAACAGCTTATGTTGGAGGCGTGGAGGCACACACTCAGCCGGAGTTTGCAGAGATGAGCAAAATACCTGCAGAAATTGCAGAAATGAACGCTGGGGGAAATCGCTGGAAGCTGAAGTTCAGCGAGTTCATGTGGAGCACGTATACAGTTCATACACCAGGACGCCACTGATAATGATGAAAGTGCTTCTCAATGGCATCCCAGTATCAATGGAGCTAGACACAGGAGCCAGCCAGTCTCTGATGGGTATCAAACAGTTCGAAAAGTTGTGGGCGTCCAAGGCCAGGAGGCCAAAATTATCGCCGATTGATGCACAGCTACGGACTTACACAAAGCAGATCATTCCGGTGCTAGGCAGCACCACGGTAGTCGTGACCCACAAAGATTTGGAGAACAGGTTGCCACTCTGGATTGTCCCGGGGACGGTCCCGCACTACTGGGGAGGAGTTGGCTTGCTATCATGAACTGGAAATGGGGCGATGTCAATGCAATTTCCTCTGTGGAGCGAGTATCATGCTCAGAGATCCTGGACAAATTTACATCACTATTTCAACCCGGCATCGGCTCTTTCATGGGGGCCAAGGTAGTGATTCACATAAACCCGGACGCCAGGCCAGTACACCACAAGGCCAGAGCAGTGCCGTACATGATGCGGGAAAAGATAGAAGGCGAATTGGACCGACTGCTGAGGGAAGGCATCATCTCGCCAGTCTAATTCAGTGACTGGGCGAGCCCGATTGTGCCGGTGCTCAGGGGGGATGGGTCGGTCAGGATATGTGGTGATTACAAAGCCACCACCAATCGGGTGTCACTCCAAGACCAGTACCCGCTACCGAGAGCGGAGGACCTCTTTGCGACGCTATCTGGTGGCAAACTTTTTTCAAAATTGGGTCTGACCTCAGCTTACATGACCCAGGAGCTGCCGCGTGAGTCGAAGAAGCTCACCACCATCACGACACACAAGGGGTTGTTTGAGTACAACAGATGTCCGTTCGGGATTCGCTCGGCCGCTGCGATCTTCCAACGAAATATGGAAAGCCTCCTCAAGTCGATTCCAGGGATGGTGGTTTTTCAGGACGACATCCTCATCACGGGTTACGATACTGAAGAACACCTCCACAACCTGGTGGAGGTGCTACGCAGACTGGACCGGGTAGGGCTGCGAATGAAAAAGGCGAAGTGCGTCTTCTTAGCTCCAGAGATAGAATTCCTGGGGATGAGGGTAGCAGCAGACGGGATCAGCCCTACTGCGTTCAAGACGGAAGCGATCCAGAGAGCACCCAGACCCCGTAACACGACGGAGCTGCGTTCGTTCCTGGGGCTCCTGACTATTTTGGTAACTTTGTTCCCAACTTGATCACTCTGCTAGAGCCGCTACATGTGCTCCTACGCAAAGGTCGCAAATGGGTCTGGGGGGATAGCCAGGAAAGGGCTTTTAATAAAGCACGCAATTTGTTATGTTCCAACACTCTATTAACACTATATGACCCATGTAAGAAACTTGTGGTAACGTGCGATGCGTCATCCTATGGTGTCGGGTGTGTGTTGCAGCATGTCAATGTCAAGGGTCAGTTATAGCCGGTAGCTTATGCCTCCAGGAGTCTGTCCCAGGCAGAAAGGGGTTACGGAATGATAGAAAAGGAGACGCTCGCATGTGTATATGCAGTAAAGAAAATGCACCAGTACCTGTTTGGCAGGAAATTTGAGCTGGAGACAGATCACAAACCCCTAACGTCCCTTTTGGCCGACAACAAGGCCATAAATGTAAACGCATCGGCCCGCAAAGGGGTCGGAGAGTCTAGTAAGGAGGAGGAACTGAGGGAAATCCTTATTAGTCGGGAAATTGTGTTGGGGAAATTGATGGGATTGAAGGCCGATAAATCCCCAGGGCCTGATGGACTGCATCCCAGAGTGCTTAAGGAGGTGGCCTTGGAAATAGTGGATGCATTGACAGTCATTTTCCAACATTCCATTGACTCTGGATCAATTCCTTTGGAGTGGAGGGTAGCCAATGTAACCCCACTTTTTAAAAAAGGAGGGAAGAGAGATAACAGGTAATTATAGACCAGTCAGCCTGACATCGGTAGTGGGTAAAATTATGGAATCAATTATTAAGGATGTCATAGCAGTGCATTTGGAAAGAGGTGATTATGATAGGTCCAAGTCAGCATGGATTTGTGAAAGGGAAATCATGCTTGACAAATCTTCTGGAATTTTTTGAGGATGTTTCCAGTAGAGTGGACAAGGGAGAACCAGTTGATGTGGTATATTTGGACTTTCAGAAGGCTTTCGACAAGGTCCCACACAAGAGATTAATGTGCAAAGTTAAAGCACATGGGATTGGGGGTAGTGTGCTGACATGGATTGAGAACTGGTTGTCAGACAGGAAGCAAAGAGTAGGAGTAAATGGGGACTTTTCAGAATGGCAGGCAGTGACTAGTGGGGTACCGCAAGGTTCTGTGCTGGGGCCCCAGCTGTTTACACTGTACATTAACGATTTAGGCGAGGGGATTAAATGTAGTATCTCCAAATTTGCGGATGACACTAAGTTGGGTGGCAGTGTGAGCTGCCAGGAGGATGCTATGAGGCTGCAGAGCGACTTGGATAGGTTAGGTGAGTGGGCAAATGCATGGCAGATGAAGTATAATGTGGATAAATGTGAGGTAAAAACAGAGAGACAGACTATTATCTGAATGGTGACAGATTAGGAAAAGGGGAGGTGCAAAGAGACCTGGGTGTCATGGTACATCAGTCATTGAAGGTTGGCATGCAGGTACAGCAGGCGGTTAAGAAAGCAAATGGCATGTTGGCCTTCATAGCGAGGGGATTTGAGTACAGGGGCAGGGAGGTGTTGCTACAGTTGTACAGGGCCTTGGTGAGGCCACACCTGGAGTATTGTGTACAGTTTTGGTCTCCTAACCTGAGGAAGGACATTCTTGCTATTAAGGGAGTGCAGCGAAGGTTCACCAGACTGATTCCTGGGATGGCAGGACTGACCTATCAAGAAAGACTGGATCAACTGGGCTTGTATTTACTGGTGTTCAGAAGAATGAGAGGGGACCTCATAGAAACGTTTAAAATTCTGACGGGGTTAGACAGGTTAGATGCAGGAAGAATGTTCCCAATGTTGGGGAAGTCCAGAACCAGGGGACACAGTCTAAGGATAAGTGGTAAGCCATTTAGGACCGAGATGAGGAGGAATTTCTTCACCCAGAGAGTGGTGAACATGTGGAATTCTCTACCACAGAAAGTTGTTGAGGCCAATTCACTAAATATATTTAAAAAGGAGTTAGATGAAGTCCTTACTACTAGGAGGATCAAGGGGTATGGTGAGAAAGCAGGAATGGGGTACTGAAGTTGCATGTTCAGCCATGAACTCATTGAATGGCGGTGCAGGCTAGAAGGGCCGAATGGCCTACTCCTGCACCTATTTTCTATGTTTCTATGAACTTCCTCCACTTAGGGCGATCTTTAACCAGGGACTCCCAGGTGTCGGTGGGGATGTTGAGCTTTATCAGGGAGGCTTTGAGGATGTCCTTGTGACGTTTCCCCTTTGGCTCGCTTGCCGTGAAGGAGTTTTGAGTAGAGCGCTTGCTTTGGGAGTCTTGTGTCTGGCATGCGAACGATATGGCCTGCCCAGCGGAGCTGATCAAGTTTGGTCAGTGTTTCAATGTTGGGATGTTGGCCTGGTCGAGGACGCTAACATTAGTGCGTCTGTCCTCCCAGGGGATTTGTATGATCTTGCGGAGACATCGTTGGTGGTATTTCTCCAGCGACTTGAGGTGTCTACTGTACATGGTCCACATCTCTGAGGGTATTACTACAGCCCTGTAGACCATGAGCTTGGTGGGCAGATTTGAGGGCCTGGTCTTCGAACACTCTTTTCCTCAGGCGGCCCAAGGCTGCACTGGCACATTGGAGGGAGGCGGTGTTGAATCTCATCATCAATGTCTACTCTTGTTGATAAGAGGCTGCCGAGGTATGGGAAATGGTTCACATTGTCCAGGGCTGCTTCGTGGATCGTGATGACTGGGGGGAAGTGCTGTGCGGCGAGGACAGGCTGGTGGAGGAATTTTGTGTTGCGGATGTTTAGCGTAAGGCCCATACTTTCGTACGCCTCAGTAAATATGTTGACTATTGTAATGTATGTACATAAGGTCTGCCCACCAACAGGGGGCACTACCATTGGAGGTCCTAGGGTCATAGGTACACTTGTGCTGGGCCCGGTATATAGCCTGAACTTCACCTTTGTATCTTCACTTCTGGAAGCCATTAAAGACTGACCAGGTTACACCTGGCCACTGGCTCACAGTACGGAGTTCATTGTATCATTTCATACACCATAACTATGTCCTGAAGTTCAGCCTCTGTATGTGAGCAGATGTGGGCGTCGTCTGCATACTGTAGCCCGACAACAGAGATTAGGGCGGTCTTGGACCTGGCCTGGAGTCGACGAAGGTTGAACAGGTTCTCACTGGTTCTGCAGTTTAGTTCCACTCCAGCCAGGAGCATATCGCGACCCACCTACACGCTCGTCCATGGTAGCTGGACCATCTCCTGAATAGCAGAAAGCCGTCCTGCACTCTCAGCTGGTTGCTTGGTCCTTGTGGATTCAGGCGCCTTGGTTGCTTTCTCGTATGGAGTCCGTTTCAAACCCCAGGAGCTCGGAGCCCGACGCCAAGGTTCTGCGGACAGTTGGCACACATGGCAGGAGGCTGGTGTCATCCTCTTCCAGCAACTTGAGCTCAAGGGGCTCAAACACGGGCCCTCCTCCCTCTCGTCTTCTTCATGACTCTGGGTGGTGGAGTTGGGAGCGGTGGAAATGGGTGATCTGGGGGAGGGGGGGAGGATGGAGGTGCCGCTGTATTGGGCTGGGGACAATGTCGGGGTGGGAGACGTTGGACGTTGGGGTCTGATGGCTCCTTTGAATGCTAGAGGTGGATGGTGTGCATTGATCAGTGCTGTCTGACTCATCATCTGCAAGTAGAGGACAACATTTCAGTCTGTGGGGGCAGGGGGGGAGGGGGCGGGTGTGGTGCTGGTCAAGCTGACATGTGAGCCGTGCCATCTCACATTGTGCCATCAAGGAGTTCCATCTCTACATGGGCACACTAGTAATGGCCGACAAAGTGTGCGGTAAACCGCGAGTGCCTTACCATTGCATGACCTTTGATGCCATGAGCGTGGCTCACACCAGAGATGAGTATAACCTTACCATGATGTAGCACAGGATCTGCATCATCCTTTGTGGTTGCACGGCGGCGGTCACCCACCAATGCCAACGCACGCTCCTCCAGGCTGCTCAATTCTATCACCTCTGCTGGGCCCACTCCCGTGGCACCCAGGCTGGCTGCTTTAGATGTATTTTTCTTCTGCACAAAGAAACATTGCAGCCTTTAGCCCCCACACACTCGCACATCTGGCACAGAATCTTTATGGAGTTGGACAGGAGGGATGCAGTAAATTTGTACTCACTCTTGCTGCCGCCATCAAATCGTTCCAACGTTTCCGGCATTGGTCCCCATCCTGCGCGATGTTGCCCATTGAGGACATGGCCTCACCAATCGCATCTGTTTTGGGGTGATGGAGGCTTGCCATGGCCATCCCGGGTGAGGTCTTTATACCTGCACTCCACCACCAATACTAGCTCCTCCAATTCCTCCTCATTAAACCAGGGAGCTCTGGGCCTGGCTTTGACAGTTGCAGATTTTTTCCCATTCATCCTCAATGATTAAAGGAATGGCTGCTGAAGACTCTGTGGCTCTCAATTTACAAGACTGTCCCCTTTACAACTCAGACTGAGCCCTCTCCAACTCCCTCTCCCATTCACAGCTGCAAGAGAGTGCTGTGCCTTTAAGCGCATGCGCAGATGTCCAATCAGCCTCAAATGCGGCCGAAATGACGTCAGGTGGGTGAAAAGCCGACAAAAAAAACCCAAATCTCGCGCATGCGCATTGCAGGGCCTCCAAAGTTGCACCTGCCGACTTCCGCTGACGCCCACACAACCTCGACGAAAATGGCTCCCGATGGGACCCGGCGGCAGCGGGAACCAAAAAGGTAGGTGCCTTACCAGACATCAATGTCGGGGCTTATGATTATGTGTGGTCAAAGTGGGGAATACTTTTTAGAATGCATCCAGGGCTTCCTAGATCAGGATGTTTCTTGTTCACCAAGGATAAAAGCATTGCTTGATTGAGATCTGGGAACATGAAATGGGATAAGTAACTGATTAGAGTAGGAAAATAGTCAGGAAATAGTGATCACAACTTTGTCAGGTTCAATGTAAGGATTGAAAAGGACTGTGAAAATTCAGGGATAAAGGGAACATCCAGTGATATGATGAGAGACCTGGGTAAAGAGAGATTAAAATTAAACTCGAACTTAAAACTTAGGGTGAACAATACTAAGGATAATTATGAAGAACATAAAATGTGTAGTAGGGAGGTGAAAAGGGAAAGCATATTAAAAGTAAAGTAGTTAAAATGTTGGGCCACTCAGGGATGAAGAAGAGAGTCTAATTGTGAAGGGTGAATTTATTGCAGTTATATTAAATGTCAGATATCAGATTTACAAATGATCATGGATGTGATTCACGAGGATGACACCAGGTATGAGGAATTCTAGTTATGAAGAGAGATGCAACACTGGGGCAATTTCACTGGAGAAGATAAAGGGAGATTTACTATAAGTTTCAAAATGATGCAGGGTTTTGATAGAGGTTCTTTGGTCATCCTGACCTCAGACTAATTGGGGCTGTGATTCTCGGCACCAGATTGGAGAGAATGTTTTCAGAGAGCAGGCAGAGACAAACCCCTCTCTGGTGAGTGGGCCAATAACGAAAGGCCCTAGATTCAAAATCATTGGTTCACGATCGAGAGGGGCGATGAGGAGAAATTTATTTTCACTCGCATGCTTGACCTGAAAAGGTGATGGCAGCAGATTCTGTAATTAATTGTAAAAGGGAGCTGTACGGGGACTTGAGGATGAGGAACTTACAGGGATACGGACAAAGACGTGGGGCTGAGTACTGTTCCTAGATGCCAGCACAGGCATGAACAAGTTCATCTTGGGGTCAAATGCGACACCAAGGTTGCGTGCGAACAGTGTGGTTCAGCTTTGGACAGTTGCCAAGGATAGTTCCTTGGGGGACACCAGAGGTAACGCTGTGGGAGCGGGAAGAGAAGCCGTTGCTGGTGATTCTCCGGCTACGATTAGATAGATAAGAATGGAACCAGGCGAGTGCAGTCCCACCCAGCTGGACATTGGTGGTGGAGAGATGTTGGAGGAGGATGGAGTGGTCAACTGTGTCACAGGCTGCAGACAGGTCCAGAGGACGAGGAGGGATAGTTTACTTTTGTCACAGTCACATAGCATGTCATTTGTGACTTTGATGAGAGCCGTTTCGGTACTGTGGCAGGCACGGAAACTGGATTGGAGAGATTCAAACATGGAGTTCTGGGAAAGGGAAGTTGGTGATGGGACAGTAGTTTGCATGGACGGAGGAGTCCAGGGTTGGTTTTTTGAGGAGAGGGGTGATGGCGACAGATTTGAAGGCGAGGGGACAGTACCTGAGGTGAACCGTTAACAATATCAGCGAACCTGGGAGCCAAGAAATAGTTCTTCCGATTTACCAGTTTCAATCAGGTTTATCAGACATGACCGACCTTTTAAAAATCCACGCTGGCACTCTCTGATCATCTGAAAATTATCAAGGTGTTCAGTCATTTTATCCTTAATTATAGACTCCAGTAATTTCGCGACAACAGATGTTAGGCTAACTGGTGTATAATTTCCTGTTTTCCCTCTCTTACCTTTCTGAAATAGCAGAGTGACATGCGCAGTTTTCCAATCTAAAGGAATGGTTCCAGAATCGAGAGAACTCTGAAAGATTATAGTTCGGGTATCTGCAATGTGCTCACCTACTTCCTTTAAAACACTTTGCGTACTTGGGCAGATTTGTGTGCATCTTTGGAAGTAGCTTAGTGAGTTGCAGTGAATGGTGAGACATAATGGTACCACCCAATGTTGATGAGTGTGAAAAGAATGGCTTGGGCATTGTAGGGATGCTTTATGGTGTTGGTGTGGGGTGGTGCCAACCTGGTGCATCATGTGACAGTCAGGGTGTACAGCGTGAAGTGAAGTAAATGTGGCCATGGTGAGGCCATCACTGGCCTCCCGGACAGCAATGTGGTCGGGTGCCAATACCCTGTGTCCTGTGCAGCATCAGGTGATTGTGGAGAAGGCTGGTGTTGATGTTGGTGTGCCTGGTGTTGCTCGTGTTGGGGCTGATTGTGGTGGGATTCTGAGGACCAAGGTGAGATTTTTTCAAGGGCACCATTGCTGCTGGAATAGATGGCAGCTGAAGTTAAGATGACAGAAGCGATCTGTCAATGGTGAGAGAGGTTGCTCCAAGGAGGTAACACTGGATAGAGAGTTCACTGCAAACCTCCATTAAGCCGAAAAGTGTATTCTAAATCCTGAAGGCTCCACTTTCTTTGAAATGGTAGCTTTTATACCACTTTTGCAGCTGTCAACTGTCGTGAACCTCATAAAAAACTTGGAAAAATCCTTTGGACCTGGTAAAATGCTGCTTAAATAGCTTGTTAACTAGCACAATTGCCTGGCACGTCTGCAAACCGCAGCCAGAACCGGCACTTGGGAAATTCGCACAGAGGTGGGTTCAAAGCGGACTTCCGCCCCGCTGTCAATCGCAGCCATTTTGACAGAGGTCCCGCCTCCAAATTCACACTCGCAGGGCTGGCAAAATTTTGGCCTTAGTAGCTGTTTCTCATTGGTCCCTTTCAAACACTACTTTGAACGCGATCATGTTCTGATCGTTATTAGATAAATGTTCATGCATCATTAAGCTGTTAACTGAATCATTATTCATTACTGAATCTAATATGTCCTTACCCCTGGTTGGTTCTAGGTTATATTGTTGCAGGAAATTGTCCTGAACACACTCAAGAAATTCACTGGCTTTCTGGCATGAGCGAAGTTGATTATCTGAATCTATATGGAAGTCAAAATCCTCCATTAAAACCACTCTGCCTTTACTACACGCTTGTCTAATCTCTGCATTTTTACAATCTAACACTTCACAGTTGCTACCAGGGGACCTATATAACAACTCCCACTACAGTCTTAAATCCGTTATTTCTTAATTCTACCCATAAAGTCTCCATTGCCTGTTTACCTCTCGTTGTATCCTCTCTTATCATTGAAGTGATTTCATCGTTAATCACTGTGGCTACTCCTCCCCTCCACCATTTTCCGACTCCTTTCTATCGACCTTATAACCGGGCATATTTAGTTCCCAGACCTGATCGTTTTGCAACCATGTCTCAGTAATAGCTATCCTGTTATACACTTGAAGCTGAATTTGAGCCTGTAATTCTTTCAATGTATTCCTTATACTCTACATTTGTATAAAGAATGCTTATCTGGGCCACACACCCTCCTAGCCTGTCCTTTAGCTGTAATGTTTTACTCAAATGTTGCTTGTTTCTCTCTCCTGGTTTAACCACTTTACATCTTTTAGTTTTCCCTTTACATGTAATGCCTAAAGCACAATTTCTGACTGTTACTCTATTCTTTTGTTTATTTTTGAACTATTATTTATATTACTATTTCCCCCTGAGCCCTCCCTCCATTTACTGGTTTAAAGTCCATGTGACCGCCCTATTTATCCTTCCCGCTAGGACACGGGTCCCAGCCCGGTTCAGGTGGAGCCTGTCCCAACGGTACAGTTCCTTCCTGTCCCAATACTGGTACCAGTGCCCCATGAAATGGAATCCCTCTTTCCCATGTCACTCCGTCAGCCATGTGTTTACCTCCCTAATCTGCTTATCCCTATGTCAATTTGCATGTGGCTCAGGTAATAATCCAGAGATTATAACCCTTGAGGTCCTGTTCTTTAATTTAGTTCCTAGTTCCTGGTACTCCCCAAACAGGACCTCTTCCCTACTCTTTCCTCTGTTGTTGGTCCCAACATGGACCACGACTGGATCCTCCCCCTCCCTCCCCAATATCCTTTCAAGCCACTTTGAAATGTTGAAGGGCCAAATGGCCTACTCCTGCACCTATTTTCTATGTTTCTATGTCCCTCACCCTGGCACCAGGTAGGCAACATGCCATGTGGGACTCTCGATCCTGATTACAAAGGATGCTGTCTGTCCCCTAATTATAGAATGCCCGACAACTACCACATTACACTTCCTCTCTTCCTCCTCCTCCCCCCCCATTGGACAGCCTCCTGCTCCAAGGTACCATGGCCAGCATTCTGGCTGTCCTTCCGACCGTCTTCATCCTTATCCTCACAGGTAGCAAGTACATTGTACCTGTTGGATAGGATCAGTCTCTGTGGATCCTCGTTCTCTATGCCTCCTGGGTTCCCCAAGCTCTGCTCACTATCGCTCACACCAACCCCGTTCTGATCCGGCACCTCCCTACGAGGTGTGACCGAGGTCTGGAGCAAACGGTCCAGATTCTCCTCCCCTCCCTTATGTGTCTCACCATTTGGAAAATAATCTGATTTGTCTTTTTTGGACCTCACACTTCCCCACATTGAACTCCATTTGCCATAGTTTTGTCCACTCACTTAATCTGTCTCTGTCTCTCTGCAACATCTTGCATTACTTACTATCCCTCCTAACTTAGTGTCACCTGCAAACTTGGTTATACAACTCTCTATTTCTTATTCCAAGTCATCAATAAATATGGTGAAAAGTTGTGGCCCCAGAATGGATCCCTGAGGATCCCTGCCTCATCCTGTCGCTCAGAGCATGTATTCTTTATCTCCACTCTCTGTCTCCTACCACCCAACCAATTTCTAATCCAAGTCAGAAGGCTACCTTTCTGGCCACTGGTTGATACTGAAGGCAATGGAGAGTAAACTGGGCGGGGTATAACACGGGTGGCCGATCTGGTGTTTGCAGCGTCACGCTGCACGAGTTCAGTTCCAATTACCCCCACCCCCCATCCCCACCCCCCAAGGTGTTTGCTTTATGCTGTAAAGATGTACTGTAAAGTCCAGCTTTAGTTTCAGATCCATGTTTATGTTTTTTTCTTCTGTTTTGACCCCTGGTCTTGCCAGGTCCAATAGCGACCATATCTGTCTTTCAGATGAGATGCTAAACCGAGGCCCCGTCTGCTCTCTCAGGTGGACATAAAAAATGCCATGGCAGTGTATCGAAGAAGAGCAGTGGAGTTATCCCTGGTGTCCTGGCCAATATTTATCTCTCACCCAACATAACAAAAAAACAAATTATCTAGTCATTATCACATTGCTGCTTGTGGGAGCTTGCTGTGCGCAAACTGGCTGCCGCATTTTCCACATTACATCAGTAACTACACTCCAAAGGTACTTTATTGGCTGTAAAGCGCTTTGTGATATCTGGTGAAAGACGCTATATAAATGCAAGTCTTTCTAAGTAACATGCAGCAAATGGGCCCTCTGACCTTTCCCTGACCTCTGCTCGCTGTGTTTTGTGCAGTGACATGGAACGCCAAAGCTGACAGCATCTCATTACCATGGCACCAACTCCGACATGTAGCGACACACTGTGCCACGGACATCACTCAGTGCTGGAGCGTGGCAGCCTTGCCTGATGGGTCCTTGTTTTTCTGTCCTCAGGTGCCATAACCCTGCCGACCGCTGCTATAGGCATGCTCCTGGGTGGATTCTATATGAAGCGTTTCAATTTATCACTGGTGAAGATCCCTTGGTCCGCAGCCTATGTTCTGATTATTACCATCGTTCTGACCATTCCTCTGTTTTTCATGGGATGCTCGACTCAGAAAATTGCTGGAATCAATTACAGTGATGATGTGAACAGGTAATCCTGCGTTTGGAAATAATTATCTGTCAGTGTAACAGAAAAGAGGAGAGGGGCCAATCACTTCATTTGTTTGTGACTCCATAAAGAAATAATGTAACGGATTTGTATAAATGTTCTCTATTTGCTCTGCTTGTTTAGATCAGAGCCCCACCACACCGCCCACTCGTCCCCCCCCCCCCGCATCGCACCGCCCAGCGTCCCCCGCACCGCTCAGTTCGCCTCTCCCACATCACCCAGCTCCCCCCTGCACCGCCCAGTCCCCCCCCACATCTCCCAGCCCCCCCCCTGCACCACCCAGTCCCCCCCCACACAGCCCAGTTTCCCCCCCCATCGCCCAGTTCCCCCCCCGCCATCGCCCAGTCGCCCTCCCAGTGCCCCCCACCCCCACACCGCCCAGTCCCCCCCATCGCACCGCCCAGTCCCCTCCCACCACCTGAACTGCCCAGTTCCCCCCTCCCCCCACACCGCCCAATTCCCAACCCCCCCGCACCGCCCAGTTCTCCCCCCGCCCCCAGTAGACAGAGAAGCTTGCTCTCAGGATTGCATCTTCACAGTACATGGGGCAGCCAAGGTCATTGTATTCACTTTCCCCCATGTCTGTGGAGTGTGCACCAATCTCCAGTCACACCCTCCCGCACCTACGCGGCTGAGGTTAGAGAGATTGCAGTGTAGAGAATTCTGGCTCCAAATCTGTGGTACCAAACCAAGATCTTGTACGGTTTGTCATACTGAGTGCCAATTATGATACACAAATTTACCATGGGACGGACATACACACACTCAGACACACGTGTACACACAGGCACACGTGTACTCACAGACACACATGCACACACAGACATACATGTATACATAGACATACGTGTACACACAGGCACAGGTGCATACACACGCAAACACATATACACCCCCAAACACGTTTCCATATGACATGCTTTGGCCGAAATAGCAATCTGTTCCAAGCTGTAAGCATTGTGGAGCTGCTGTGAATGCTGCTCCATGATATACTCACATCAAGGTGCGCATCCTTTGAATGCTATGAGCACTACCTTGCAACACTAATTAAGTCTGGCATTGGGCAAACTTTGCGTGCCCCGGATCAGGAGAGAAATACTCTGGTCCAGGAGATGCTGAGCTGAAAGAATGTGTCCTATAGTGTGGAACGACGATCTTTATGGAGGAATGTTTGTCAAATCTATTCTTCTGCAAAGTAAGAAAACTGCAGTAATTTTGGAGTGCTGATATCACAGCCAGGCATCTCAACGTGGACTCTGAGCTGAAAATCAATTTCAGCGAGAGCACAAATCATGCGACAGCAAATCAGCCGAGTGTTGTAAATCTCATCTGTTTTTCTGAAAAAGCAAATTGGCAGAGTATATAACGGGCAGCTGATTTACAACTGTGCATTTTATACTGTCGCCAAAGTTGTTTTAACTGTCTGTCCTGCTCCCGAATGGATGGCAACTTGAACTCTTTCGAGTTTGAATTGAGCAGTGGGTTTGAATAAAGTGCCGACATTATGATTGAAGGACCCAGGTTGAAATTTGACGCATTGAAGCTTATGCCTCTTCATTTATAACTACAACAATCTGTCCTAAAATACATATTATTTTAACTAAATCTGGAAGCTATTAAAGTTCATGGTAGTTATCGGATAGATCTTTAATAAAGACTCAATAGTCTGAATGGTTGGCAGTATTCCTTGGTCCTTGAATCTTGCTCTCGTATTCCTTTCTTGATTCTGCACTGCATGCACTATTATGCCCTGTCTTCATAATGTTCTGGCCTTCAATGTGTTTGTCCTGGACAGAATGATGTTTATATGAATTGCACTGATTCCATGAAAAGAGCACAGCTGGAAAGTATGCCCTGTAGTGTAGATAGGGAGGAATTCATTGTAGAAGGGTTACAGATATACTATTACACCGTACTTGTGTCAAACTGCTGCTGTCGAATTACAGCTCACCACATCTGATGCTCAGGGAATATTGCCTGGAACTTTTTAAACAGTTAACATAACAAATGGAGAGAGCAGCAAATACATCTGGTAGTGTTAGTCTAGTTCAGGACTGCTTCGTGAGTCAGTCTGCTCTGTGCCCCACTCCTCACTCCCAGGAGTTCTGTGGCAAAGAATGAACATTAGCAAGTGGTATATTGCACAACAGTGGCTCATCTGCTGCACCTCAGCCCCCCTCCCCCACCCCGCCACAATCCGCCTGATCTCCCCCGACACACTCCGCCTGATCTCCCCCGACACACTCCGCCTGATCTCCCCCGACATACTCCGCCTCAACCACCCCCCCCGACATACTCCGCCTCAACCCCCCCGACATACTCCGCCTCAACCCCCCCGACACACTCTGCCTCAACCCCCCCGACACACTCCGCCTCAACCCCGCTGACACTCCGCCTCAACCCCCCCGACATATTCCTCCTCAACCCCGCTGACACTCCGCCTCAACCCCCCCGACACACTCCGCCTCAACCCCGCTGACACTCCGCCTCAACCCCCCCGACACACTCCGCCTCAACCCCCCCGACACACTCCGCCTCAACCCCCCCGACACACTCTGCCTCAACCCCCCCCGACACACTCTGCCTCAACTCCCCCCGACACACTCCGCCTGAACTGCCCCCGCCACTCTGCCTCAACCCCCGCCGACACTTCGCCTCAACCCCCCCCGACACACTCTGCCTCAACCCCCCCCTGACACACTCTGCCTCAACCCCCCCCGACACACTCTGCCTCAACCCCCCCCGACACACTCTGCCTCAACCCCCCACGACACACTCCGCCTCAACACCCCTGACATACTCCGCCTCAACTCCCCCTGACACACTCTGCCTCAATCCCCCCCGACACACTCTGCCTCAACCCCCGCTGACACTCCGCCTCAACCCTCCCGACACACTCCGCCTCAACTGCCCCCTCGCCACACTCTGCCTCAACCCCCGCCGACACACTCCGCCTGAACTGCCCCCGACACACTCCGCCTCAACCCCCCCCGACATACTCCGCCTCAACTCCCCCCCTGACACACTCCGCCTGAACTGCCCCCGCCACTCTGCCTCAACCCCCCCCGACACACTCTGCCTCAACCCCCCCCTGACACACTCTGCCTCAACCCCCCCGACACACTCTGCCTCAACCCCCCCGACACACTCTGCCTCAACCCCCCACGACACACTCCGCCTCAACCCCCCTGACATACTCCGCCTCAACTCCCCCTGACACACTCTGCCTCAATCCCCCCGACACACTCTGCCTCAACCCCCGCTGACACTCCGCCTCAACCCTCCCGACACACTCCGCCTCAACCCCCCCCGACACACTCTGCCTCAACCCCCCACGACACACTCCGCCTCAACCCCCCCCCGACATACTCTGCCTCAACCCCCCCGACACACTCCGCCTGAACTGCCCCCGCCACTCTGCCTCAACCCCCGCCGACACTCCGCCTCAACCCCCCACGACACACTCCGCCTCAACCCCCCCCGACATACTCCGCCTCAACTCCCCCCCTGACACACTCCGCCTGAACTGCCCCCGCCACTCTGCCTCAACCCCCGCCGACACACTCTGCCTCAACCCCCCCGACACACTCTGCCTCAACCCCCCCCTGACACACTCTGCCTCAACCCCCCCCGACACACTCTGCCTCAACCCCCCCCGACACACTCTGCCTCAACCCCCCACGACACACTCCGCCTCAACACCCCTGACATACTCCGCCTCAACTCCCCCTGACACACTCTGCCTCAATCCCCCCGACACACTCTGCCTCAACCCCCGCTGACACTCCGCCTCAACCCTCCCGACACACTCCGCCTCAACTGCCCCCTCGCCACACTCTGCCTCAACCCCCGCCGACACACTCCGCCTCAACTGCCCCCTCGCCACACTCTGCCTCAACCCCCGCCGACACACTCCGCATCAACCCCCCCGACACACTCTGCCTCAACCCCCCCCCGACACACTCTGCCTCAACCCCCCCCCGCCACACTCTGCCTCAACCCCCCCGACACTCTCTGCCTCAACCCCCCCCCGTCGCACACTGCCTCAGCCCGCGCACCCCCCCCAACTCCCCCGCTCTCCGTCTCAGCCACTGAGATGTTTGGGTTCTGATCTGTTACTCATGGTCCATGGAACTTTTGATTCAAATTAAAGTCATGGTTTGTGGTGTAACATAATTAAAAATTTAATTCGTCCAAAAAGCATTCCTTTGTCCTGTGACCTGAATTTCTGAATTGGGGCGGTGAAATTGATGGCATTTGTTTTGATTTGAATTAAGATACAATTAAACTGTTTGGTTTGACGTTGTGTAATTTCTGGCTCTTCGCAGCTCCTCTATGTTCAATCTCAAGGCTGACTGTAATGCTCATTGCTTCTGCTTTGATTACACTTACAACCCGGTGTGTGGGGCTGATGGTATCGAATATATCTCACCGTGCCAAGCTGGCTGCACTCACTATACCTTCAACTACTCCACCAGGAGGATTATGGTAAGTGTTTGAGATTTACAGAAAGAAACTTCGACTTCATCCACTCTGTTCAAAAATATTTTCTCTGCCAATTTCAACATGTACAGTGCTGAGCAACAGAGGCTGTGGTGAAGGAACGGTCATTCAAAGGGACCGCTACTGTCGTTTAAGGTTTGATGGAACGTGTTATGTCTTTAATACTCTTATGAATGACTCCACGAGGTCTAGTATTATACTTGAGCTGTTGTGACCTTAGTCCCATTTATTGTAACTCCAGATTGAGGCACAAGCATGGTGGGCAGCCTTTTATACTGGGCCCTGCACACCTATGCAGGTGACCCTCAGATCTCCCACCACAGTGCCCTCTAGTGGCACACCTTATGTGACTATGCAGTTAGTGTTCATGGTCTACATACATGACATCACTTTCCCCCAAGTCTTTAATGCAAATTGACTCGTACATTGACGGTGACCTGGGCTTTGCCATTGGTTGACCATTGGAGGGTCGCTTCTAGCTTGGGTGGGTTAGTAGTGAGATTTGTTGCCAGTGGAGGTCCCTGTGGTTTCTGGTTGTGAGTCCATGACTACTCCATTCTCCCCCCCACACAGAGATCATGCTAATGGCCCGTTACATGCAAGTTGCATTCAAGTTCATCACATGGGTTTTACATCTTGGTACATTTGTTGGATGGATTACAGTTGCGTTTCTTTTTGTGTGGTACATTTACATGATCAGTACAGGTATATCAGTATAGGTACACAAGGACAGTCTAGTTCCAGCACGGCCGGATGAGATCCAGGTCGTCTGATGTTGGCGCAGCGCCCCATGCTAGTGGGTCTATGCATGAGGTGAGCTCATTTTGCTCGAGTTGAGGAGCTCAGGGCTCTTGCCGTTACTCCTAGTGTCGGGCAGGCCCAAAGACAGCTGATGTGTCTGTGACCTCCCTGTCCTTTTCGTTTGCACAGTGTCGCTGCTGCTCCCTGGGAAGCGGTCTGAGCGAGTGTGCGTTGCGATGGTGAGTAAGCGACGGTGGGGCTGCCTCATCTTGTCTAGCAGTTCACAGGGGACTGCTGACTCGCTGTCCTTGAGGGCACCATTCTGAGCACTCTCTAGATTGGGATCCTGGCTGGTCCAGGTCCCGTTCGGAGGAGCCGTTGCGGGTGACCCTTCGCTCTTGGGCATTGCCGTGGTGGCGAGTGGGTTTGTGGGCTGTGCCTTTTCCACCCGGGTGGTGGGCGACGGTAGCCGACTGTGAGCATTGGCGCACAGTCGGCTACCGTTTCTGGCCCGTGGCGGTTCATGCCATCAGATGCCTGCAATGTTAAACCGATCTGAGGCAGGGTATCTCTACCGGTGCCTCTGCTCTCCGGGAATCGTTTACTCTGCAGCTTGTCTACTTCTGTCAGCTGTGGGGACATTTTATGACACATCGTTCTGGTCCCGGGGATGCAGACTACATCATTGGTTGCCTGCTGGACCTATATACGACCGTTAGGTGTTTGCCCGCTACATTGGCTGATTGCAATTTTCACCCGACATCGCTCAACAACATTTTGCTCGTTACAGCTGGACTTTTACATTGCTTACCAATTTCAAGCAGTTCATTCAAAAATGGCAGGTTGTTGGCCTCCTTTAAAATGGCCTTACTACTTTTACCCCAATCGTCTTGCTTGCGTGGAACCAGGTGTCGTTGCTCCATTAGCGCTGCACCTCCATGGTTGAACGGCGTCTTTTCCCTGTCCATGATGTCGACTGCCGCGATCTTTCCCAGGGATTCTGCCACTGAAGCTGGGAAGGCACCCTCGGATCCAATTTTCCTCCCTGGGAGTCCTGCCACTGAAATTGGGAAGGTGATTTCGGGTCGTCTCAGCCGGATCATCACCACGCAGTCATGGTGAGCGGTCTGTGCCTCGGGGACTGCGTGGATCTGCTCTCCGGCGCCTGGTCCAACCGAAGGTGGGGGCCTGCTCTGCCTCTGAGCACGGGGGATGTCGATCGCTGGAGGGATGAAGTCTTCCCAGTTCCAATGAATCTTCCCCATCCATCTTCTTCCAAGTAGCGTTGGTCCATCACCTGAAACAATCCACAATGGTAAATTGTGCACCTTGCCATCATGGGATACATTTACATCCGCACTACCAACAACTGATACCAGTTCCTTGGTGTAGGTGTGCAGCTTTGCCTGAACCAGGACCAGCTTGGGTCATTCAGTTTGATCATTCCATAGCCTCTCAAAGGCTTCCTGGCTCATTACTGACTGACTCGCCTCTGTGTCCACTTCCATTATCACTGAAGGACAATCTGTGGTGCAAGTATATACTCCATACACTTCATCCTGGGACTGAGCTGCCTCTCTAGCCATCTCCTCGTAGTCCGCGCTGGATTCACAGCCATCTACTGACTCCTCTTCTACAGCTCTTTTGCACATTTGCTGGAGGTGGCCCTTTGTGCTGCAGCCTTTGCACACATCGTCTCTGAGTGACACTGATGAGCCCTGTGATTACCTCCGCAATGCCAGCATGGTGCTACTCGACTTACGTTTGCACAGCGGATTCTGAGTTAAAGGACTCGGAGGCCTGTACGCTCTGGCTTGGGCAGATTCACATTCAACAGTTCTGCCTGTGAAAGGCGCCAAACTGGATGAGGTCCTACAAGATGAATTTAGGGAGCTAGGAGCTAAATTAAAAAGTAGGACCTCAAAAATAGTAATCTCAGGATTGCTACCAGTGCCACGTGCTAGTCAGAGTAGTAATCGCAGGATAGCTCAGATGAATATGTGGCTTGAGGAATGGTGTAGAAGGGAGGGATTCAAATTCCTGGGACATTGAAAAAAAAACTGGTTCTGGGGGAGGTGGGACCAGTACAAACTGGGCGGTCTGCACCTGGGCAGGACCAGAACCAATGTCCTAGGGGGAGTGTTTGCTAGTGCTGTTGGGGAGGGGTTAAACTAATATGGCAGGGGATGGGAACCTATCCAGGGAGACAGAGGGAAGTAGAATGGGGACAGAAGCAAAAGATAGAAAGAAGAAAAGTAAAAGTGGAGGGCAGAGAAACCCAAGGCAAAAAGCAAAAAGGGCCACATTACAGCAAAATTCTAAAGGGGCAAAGTGTGTTAAAAAGACAAGCCTGAAGGCTCTGTGCCTCAATGCGAGGAGTATTCGTAATAAGGTGGACGAATTAACTGCGCAGATAGCTGTTAATGGATATGATGTAATTGGCATCACGGAGACATGGATCCAGGGTGACCTAGGCTGGGAACTCAACATCCAGGGGATTCAACATTCAGGAAGGATAGACAGAAAGGAAAAGGAGATGGGATGGCGTTGCTGGTTAAAGAGGAAATTAACACAATAGTAAGGAAGGATATTAGCTTGGATGATGTGGAATCTGTATGGGTGGAGCTACGGAATACCAAAGGGCAGAAAATGCTAGTGGGAGTTATGTACAGACCACCAAACAATAGTAGTGAGGTTGGGGACAGCATCAAACAAGAAATTAGGGATGCGTGCAATAAAGGTACAGCAGTTATCATGGGCGACTTTAATCTACATATTGATTAGGCTAAACAAACTGGTAGCAATGTGGTGGAGGAGGATTTTCTGGAGCGTATTTGGGATGGTTTTCTAGACCAATATGTCGAGGAACCAACTAGTAGGCTGGCCATTCTATACTGGGTGATGTGTAATGAGAAAGGCCTAATTAGCAATCTTGTGCGAGGCCCCTTGGGGAAAAGTGACCATAATATGGTAGAATTCTTTATTAAGATGGAGAGTGACACAGTTAATTCAGGGACTAGGGTCCTGAACTTAAGGGCAGGAAGCAGAGAGTCGGGATAAAGTGGTTCTTTTCAGAATGGCAGGCAGTGACTAGTGGGGTGCTGCAGGGCTCAGTGCTGGGACCCCAGCTATTTACAATATACATTAATGATTTAGATAAAGGAATTGAGTGTAATATCTCCAAGTTTGCAGATGACACCAAGCTGGGTGGCGGTGTGAGCTGTGAGAAGGAGACTAAGAGGCTTCAGGGTGACTTGGACAGGCTAGGTGAGTGGGCAAACGCATGGCAGATGCAGTATAATGTGCATAAATGTTAAGTTTTCCACTTTGGTGGCAAAAACACGAAGGCAGAATATTATCTGAATGCCTGCAGATTAGGAAAAGGGGAGGTGCAACGAGACCCGGGTTTCATGGTACATCAGTCATTGAAAGTTGGCATGCAGGTACAGCAGGCGATGAAGAAGGCAAATGGTATGTTGACCTTCATAGCTAGGGGATTTGAGTATAGGAGCATGGAGGTCTTATTGCAGTTGTACAGAGCCTTAGTGAGGCCTCACCTGGAATATTGTGTTAGTTTTGATCTCCTAATCTGAGGAAGGATGTTCTTGCTATTGAGGGCTTGCAGCGAAGGTTCACCAGACTGATTCCCGGGATGGCAGGACTGACATATGGGGAAAGACTGGATCGACTGGGCCTGTATTCACTGGAGTTTAGAAGGATGAGAGGGGATCTCATAGAAACATATAAAATTCTGACGGGACTGGACAGGTTAGCTGCAGGAAGAATGTTCCCGATGTTGGGAAAGTCCAAAACCAGGGGACATCGTCTATGGATAAGGGGTCAGCCATTTAGGACTGAGATGAGGAGAAACTTCTTCACTTAGAGAGTTGTTTATCTGTGGAATTCCCTCCCGCAGAGACTTGTTGATGCCAATTCGTTGGATATATTCAAGAGCGAGTTAAATATGGCCCTTACGGCTAAAGGGATCAAGGGGTATGGAGAGAAAGCAGGAAAGGGGAATGATCAGCCATGATCTTACTGAATGGTGGTGCAGGCTCAAAGGGCTGAAAGGCCTACTCCTGCACCTATTTTTCTATTCTATTTACAGTACTTGCCGGGTTTGAGCCCTGAGAGTGAGTCATCATCTGCTTAGAGCTGCAGCTTGAGGTCATGAACGCCTGGCTGATGCTGATGGCCTTCTGCAGAGTGACAGTGGTTTTGGCAGACAGTAGCCTGTGAAGAAGGGCCTCATGACCGATGCCAATTATGAAGACATCTCGCAACGTATTGGCGAGGTATGCGCCAAATTCACACGGTCCTGCCAGTCTCCTGAGGTCGGCAGCGTACTTCGCGATTTTCTGGCCCTCGGGGCGGTGGTGTGTATAAAATCGATACCTGGCCATGAAGATGCTCTCCTTCAGTTTGAGTTGGTCCCGAATGAGCACTTTCAGCTCCTCGTATGACTTGGTCGTCGTTTTCTCTGGTGCAAGCAAGTCCCTGACGAGACCGTAGACCGTGGGCTCACAACTGGTCAACAGGATAGCTCTGCGCTTATCTGCCAGCGTGGCCGGATCATAGTCTACCAGGTCATTTGCTATGAAATATTGGTCAAGCCGCTCCATAAAGGCTTCCCAATCTTCACCCTCTGAGAACTTTTCTAATGCACCAACATGAAAGTTCGTAATCTCGTTGGTAGTTGTTATGTCTTTAATACTCTTATGAATGACTCCACGAGGTCTAGTATTGAGCTGTTGTGACCTTAGTCCCATTTATTGTAACTCCAGAGTGAGGCACAAGCACGGTGGGCAGCCTTTTATACTGGGCCCTGCACACCTATGCAGGTGACCCTCAGGTCTCCCACCACAGTGCCCTCTGGTGGCACACCTTATGTGACTATACAGTTAGTATACATGGTCTACATACATGACAGAAACTTCATCTACTTTTCTCTTCACTTTTAGAAACCTCCACAAAGCACATCTGTGAGATGAATTGTTGGGCCTTGCTTCCTGGCATGGCATCTCTTTTCTTGAGCCACTAGTTATAAGGCTCCTTGTGACAGGTCTTTGTTAAAGGATTCTGTATAAACACAAATCATTGTTGCTGCAAGTGTACAGAACACAAGGACAACATTCACAAACCACAAGCAAGACTCCAGCTGTTTCTTATTACAGGGTGAAAATCAGACTAGTACATTGGCAAATAGACTCATCTGGGCCCATTATCCTGACCCTACCCCCCTGGAAATCCACAATTCCCATGGCACAAAGTTCAAGAAGAAGGAGTGAAGAACCGAGTTGCTCGGTCTCCGCCTGTAATGTATTTGCTTCATGAGTTCTTTGCTTAAGAATTCATAGCAACACATTGCTATTATGAACTAGTTGGTTTATTAGCAAAGGTTTAACAATCACACTACACATTACCAGTTCAGCCACCAGGCTCACAACCACCTGCCTCATCGTGGATCCCCCGAACCCAACTGCCTGGGGTTTTATTGAGTCTTGGGAACATCACGTGACTGGCTAAGCCACTCACAGGTCCACAGCTCGACCAACCTGTGAGCGTACTCACCGGTGCATACATTACAGTGCCCATTTTGATCAGCCCCAGGATTTCCGGCGTTCCCTTGAGGACAGCGTGAAGCTGGGCCTGGAATAGGTGCAGGCCCATCAGAGCTCTGCAGGTGAGATAGGGAGGGGCTGTTCTGAGCCTCCTTCCATAATCCCCAGGCCAGGTGCTAAGCATGCGGCTGTGGACTGTCTCAGACTCCATTGAGCAGAGGATCGAATGGGAAGATCCTGGGGGCAATCAGAAGACATTTGGTAGGCCTTCCTTGGATTGGAACAGACTTCCATCACACGCTGCCTGCTCATCTCTGCAGATATTATTGATTTCAGGTTAAGGAGACACGTTAGCATATACTGCGCCCAGCTTCCCCTGTTGGGAAGACTCCATTAGGTAGTACATCTGCAGATAGAAATGAGCCATGTTTCCAACCCACACATTTCCCCTTCCTCTTTCTGCTGTTTACATCAAGGCTTCTCCTCAAAGAATGCATTTTAGCAGCCTTTGTGTGTTCATTTAGGAACTGGGGTATAGAGAGTACTGCCTTGTGGGTGGGATGGTAAGAAGAGGCGTTGGTGTAACAGTCACTGAGTGCAGTGAGCATCGTTGATGGTGTCTGAGAGGTGAACAGCCATAGAGGTTTACAGTATGGAACTGCATCCATTCATCCATCGAGTGTTTGATAGAGCAACACAAAACTAATCCCACTGCCCCGCTCTCTCCCCATAGTATATAAGAACATAATAACATAAGAAATAGGAGCAGGAGTAGGCCATACGGCCCCTCGAGCCTGCTCCACCATTTAATACGACCATGGCTGATCCGATCATGGACTCAAGTCCACTTCCCTGCCCGCTCTCCATAACCCCTTATTCCCTTATCGTTTAAGAAACTGTCTATTTCTGTCTTAAATTTATTCAATTTCCCAGCTTCCACAGCTCTCTGAGGCAGCGAATTCCACAGATCCACAACCCTCTGAGAGAAGAAATTTCTCCTCATCTCAGTTTTAAATGGATGGCCCCTTATTCTAAGATCATGCCCTCTAATTCTAGTCTCCCCTATCAGTCTCTGCATCCACCTTGTCAAGTCCCCTCATAACCTTATACATTTCGATAAGATCACCTCTCATTCTTCTGAATTCCAATAAGTAGAGGCCCAACCGACTCAACCTTTCCTCATAAGTCAACCCCCTCATCTCCGGAATCAACTTAGTGAACCTTCTCTGAACTGCCTCTAAAGCAAGTATATCCTTACGTAAATATGGAAACCAAAACTGCACACAGTATTCCAGGTGTAGCCTCGCCAATACACTGTACAACTGTAGCTAGACTGCTTTTATACTCCATCCCCTTTGCAATAAAGGCCAAGATTCCATTGGCCTTCCTGATCACTTGCTGTACCTGCATAGTAACCTTTTGTGTTTCATGCACAAGTACCCCCAGGTCCCACTGCACTGCAGCACTTTGCAATCTTTCTCCATTTAAATAATAATTTACTCTTTGACTTTTTCTGCCAAAGTGCATGACTTCACACTTTCCAACATTATACGCCATCTGCCAAATTTTTGCCCACTCACTTAGCCTGTCTATGTACTTTTGCAGATTTTTTGTGTCTTCCTCACACATTGCTTTTCCTCCCATCTTTGTATCATCAGTAAACTTGGCTACGTTACACTCGGTCCCTTCCTCCAAGTCGTTAATATAGATTGTAAATAGTTGGGGTCCCAGCACTGATCCCTGCGGCACCCCACTGGTTATTGATTGTCAACCCGAGAATGAACCATTTATCCCAACTCTCTGTTTTCTGTTCGTTAGCCAATCCTCTATCCATGCTAATATATTACCCCCAACCCCGTGAACTTTTATCTTGTGCAGTAATCTTTTAGGTGGCATCTTGTCAAATGCCTTCTGGAAATCCAAAATACTACATTCACTGGTTCCCCTCTATCCACCCTGTTCGTTACATCCTCAAAGAATTCTAGCAAATTTGTCAAACATGACTTCCCCTTCATAAATCCATGCTGACTCTGCCTGACCGAATTTTGCTTTTCCAAATGTCCTGCTACTGCTTCTTTAATAATGGACACCAGCATTTTCCCAACCACAGATATTAGGCTAACTGGTCTATAATTTCCTGCTTTTTGTCTGCCTCCTTTTTTAAATAGGGGCGTTATATTTGCAGTTTTCCAATCTGCTGGGACCTCCCCAGAATCCAGGGAATTTTGATAAATTACAACCAATGCATCCACAATCCCTGCCGCTACTTCTCTTAAGACTCTTGGGTACAAGCCATCAGGTCCAGGGGATTTATCCGCCTTTAGTCCCATTATCCTACTGAGTACCACCTCCTTAGTGATTGTGATTGTGTTAAGTTCCTCCCCTCCTATAGCCCCTTGACTATCCACTGTTGGAATATTATTAGTGTCCTCTACCGTAAAGACTGTTACGGTCCTGTATCAATCCCAAACTAATCCCACTGCCCTGCTCTCTCCCCATAGCCCTGTATCAATCCCAAACTAAGCACATTGCCCCATCTCCATAGCCCTGTATCAATCCTAAACTAATCCTACTGCGCTGCTCTCTCCCCAAAGCCCTGTATCAATCCCAAACTAATCCCACTGCCCCGTTCTCTCCCCATAGCCCTGTTTCAATTCCAAACTAATCCCACTGCCCCGCTCTCTCCCCATAGCCCTATATCAATTCCAAACTAATCCCACTGCCCTGCTCTCTCTCCTTAGCCCTGTATCAATCCCAAACTAATCCCACTGCCCCACTCTTTCCCCAAACTCCTGTATCAATCTCAAACTAATCCTACTGTCCCGCTCTCTCCCTGTGGCCATGTATCGATCCCAAACTAATCCCACTACCCTGCTCTCTCCCCATAGCCCTGTATCAATCCCAAACTAATCCCACTGCCCTGCTCTCTCTCCTTAGCCCTGTATCAATCCCAAACTAATCCCAAACTAATCCCACTGCCCCACTCTTTCCCCAAAGTCCTGGATTAATCTCAAACTAACCCCACTGTCCCGCTCTCTCCCTGTGGCCATGTATCGATCCCAAACTAAGCTCACTACCCTGCTCTCTCCCCATAGCCCTGTATCAATCCCAAACTAATCCCACTGCCCCGTTCTCTCCCCATAGCCCTTTATCAATCCCAAACTAATCCCACTGCCCCGTTTTCTCTCCATAGCCCTGTATCAATCCCAAACTAATCCCATTGCCCCGTTCTCTCCCCATAGCCCTGTATCAATCTCAAACTAACCCCACTGTCCCGCTCTCTCCCTGTGGCCGTGTATCGATCCCAAATTAATCCCACTACCCTGCTCTCTCCCAATAGCCCTCATCAATCCCAAACTAATCCCACTACCCCGCTTTCTCCCCATAGCCGTTTATCAATCCCAAACTAATCCCACTGCCCCGTTCTCTCCCCATAGCCCTGTTTCAATTCCAAACTAATCCCACTGCCGCGCTCTCTCCCCATAGCCTTTTATCAATCCCAAACTAATCCCACTGCCCCGTTTTCTCTCCATAGCCCTGTATCAATCCCAAACTAATCCCACTGCCCCACTCTTTCCCCATAGTCCTGTATCAATCCCAAACTAATCCCACTGCCCCACTCTTTCCCCATAGCCCTGTATCAATCCTAAACCAATTCCAGTGACCCATTCTCCCTGGAAGGTGAGGAGAAGGGGAACCCTATCTTGGGTCCATCACCAGCCACCACATTCAACGGATCATCTTCTGCCATTACCGTCACCTCCAGTGTGATCCCACCACTAAACACTTCTTTCCCTCTCCTCTCAGCATTGCGAAGGGATCATTCCCTCTGCGACACCCTGGTCCACTCCTTTATCACCCCCACCAACCACCATCCCTTTCCCATGGCACCTTCACATGCAAGAGCAGGAGATGCAACACTTGCCTTTTTACCTCCTCCCTTCCCACTATCCAGGGCCCCAAATACTCCTTCCAGGTGAAACAGTGAATTACTTGTACTGCTTTCAATTTAGTATATTGTATTCGCTGCTCAAGATGTGGTCTCCTCTACATTGGGGAGACCAAACGCAGATTGGGTGACCGGTTTGCGGAACACCTCCATTCAGTCTGTAAGTGTGACCCTGAGCTTCCGGTCGCCTGTCACTTTAATTCCCCGCTCCACTCCCACTCTGACCTCTCCGTCCTCGGCCTCCTACACTGTTCCAATGAAGCTCAACGCAAGCTCGAGGAACAGCATCTCATCTTTCGATTAGGCACTTAACAGCCTTCTGGACTGAGTTCTGCAATTTCAGATCATATCCTTTGCCCCTATTGATTCACATAGCAGCTGTTGATGTTTCTGCCGTTTAAATCTCCTGTGGACCCACCTTTTGTTTCTTTTCTTGTCCCATTACCAGTTCCTTTCACCTTGCACCATCATCCCTTTTGTCATTTATTCTCTCCTGCCTTCCACTCTATCACAGACCTTCCTTTTTGAGCTTTCCTCCCCTATCCCTTTCCCTACCCCAGCACTTTAAACCTGTTACATCTCCAACCTTTTCCAGTCTGACAAAAGGTTATCGACCTGAAACGTTTTCTCTGTTTCCCTCTCCACAGATGCTGCCTGACCTGCTAAATATTTCCAGCGTTTGTTTTTATTTCTCTCCCCATAGCCCTGTTCAATCCTTCTCTAATCTCACTGCTCAACTCTTTCCCCATAGCCCTGTAGCAAACCAAAACTAATCCCACTGCCAAAACTCCTCTCATCTCCTTACCCCTCCCCTTCCCCTCCCCCTCCCTACCGCTCTGCCTAGCAGCACATGGGTCAATCCCTTTCTTCCACTGCTTTTACACCCAGTACGTGCGTTTTTTCTGTAATGCAGACCCTTTTTATGTGGACAGGTTGTTAGGCTGACCACAGTTTCTCCTGAGGTGTCCAGCTGAATGTGATGATCTGGTGAGGACGTGGGAAGATTCACCATTCCTTGCCACTCCTCTCGGACACAAGCACCCCACTAGATGTCACCCCAAGAGTCAGAATGTGAAATTCTGGTGTGCTGCTAGCTGAGGCTGCCTTGTGTGGGGCTCAAACCCATTCGCTTCTGACTCAGGCAGGAGAGCTACCACTGAGCCCAGGCTCACTCACAGAGCAAAACATGGGAAAAGAACGTGCGTGCAAAGTAGTTAAAAAATGCATTGTGGACAAAGGGCCAGATCTAATGCTGTGGTATTTGTCAAGATACTTCATTTGACCAAGGAAATACTTTTAATTTTGCATGCAGTTTTTTTGAAGAATAACTTTTACTTTTCTTAAACTAGCACAAAGTGTCATATTTTTGTTTAACGAGTATTAAAGGGCCTGACTGTCATGGAAACTTCTTTCTTTTATAAACAGTAGACCTTGACCAAGCTAAGTTCCAAACACCTTTCAATTCACATAACACGCAACCCAATCACACTCAATCAATCACACCAAACTCAACCAATCACACCAAACACACTCAATCACACCAAATTCAATCACACCAAACTCAATCAATCACACCAAACTCACCCAATCACAATCACACCAAACTCACCCAATCACACCAAACTCACCCAATCACATTAAACTCAATCACACCAAACTCAACCAATCACACCAAATCACACCAAACTCAACTAATCACACTCAATCACACCAAACACACTCAATCACACCAAACTCATCACACCAAACTCAACCAATCACACCAAACATACTCAATCACACCAAACATCTTTTAGCTCTTCAACTCACAGCCTCTCCCAAACTCCTACTTTCCCACAAACTCCTCTTTTATGCTCACCTGGCCGGGAAAAGTCTCCTCCCACTCCAGGTGCAATTATCTTTAAAGGCAAGGTTCTTAAAGGGGCCATACCCTTTCTCGGGGACCAGAGCGCTCATCAGCCTGCAATACTAGATTAATCCACGGGTAAAATGAAACAGTTATAAAGTATTCCACCTTGGCTGTACAAGGGATTCAGAGAATGCAATACGTATATACCCTACACTGAGCCACTTCTGGAACTTCAGTCAATCATTTCCAATATAGGGGGTCAACTTCCATCAACAGTTGTTCGCTATAATATAATAAATGTATAGCATAGAATTATACAGCACAAGAGTCCATTCAGCTATCTTCTTCTTTCGTATGGTAGTAGCAAAACAAATCAAAAGTCAATATCTAAGTCGGATATTCAGGCAAAGTTTCCGGTGTAACAGCATGGATATCTTGTAGGCTACCTGCAAATTTCCTGAGGGCAGTGCTCAATGATGTGCTCCAGGATCTGATTAGGAACTCCACAGTCGCATGATGGGGATTCTTTAATCTTCCGACGGTACATTGGGCAGTCTTTATGTACAAGGGTTTGCTGGGGATCTACTCAAGTCACTGCCCTTCTTCCCCATGATCCAGGCCTACAACAACTGTAGCTGCATTCAGACATCTAGCAATGAGGACTCTGCTCAGCCTGAGCACTGCAAGGTCAGCTGCTCCTACCTGCTTCTCCCAATGATCTTTAGCATCTCTTTCGTTGGACTGGTAGCTGCTCTCACCCACAATCCTCTCTACATGGTAGTGCTACGGTAAGTGTTCGGAGCTGTGACTGAGTTTCCTCTCATGTCCTGTCTCTCCTCCTTAAACCTACCTCTTGGGCCAAACTTTTGCTCACCTGTCCTAATATCTCCTTTTTTTGTCCGGTCGCAATTTTTAGCTGGTTACACTTCTGTGAAGCGCCTTGGGGTGTTTTACTACGTTAACGGCACTATATAAATGCGAGTTGTTGTGTCTTTACTAACACACAAATTAATCCCACCCCTTCGTTTTATGGGCAGATAATCATGTGCTGGTGAGCGTGGTGAAGTGGGCCCTCAAGGCCACCATATGTGCTTCACAATTCGAGGCTCTGCTTCTGTTTGTGCTGGTCAATCTTTAACCTGTGGTCAGTTAAATGATATGGAAGGATAGCTCCTGAATGACACAGTGGGGACAGGCACCACCGAGTGTAATAGTGCTCTTAAAGCCTAGCAAAGGCCCAGGTTGATCATTGTTTTGTGTTGAATTAGCTGATCTTAGCCCAGGCTGAGGTGGGGTGCACTCCCAGGCTCAGGAGATGAAAACTGTCCAGCAATTTGTTCCTGATCGCTAGCCACCAATCCTACTGCAAGTTGAGGAACGATTGGAGATGCTGGGTCTGTTTTCTTTGGAACAGAGGAGGCTGCAGGGAGACCTCATTGAGATGTATAAAATTATAAAGGGCCTAGATAGAGTGGATAGGAAGGACTTATTTCCCTTAGCAGAGGGGTCAACAACCAGAAGGCATAGATTTAAAGTAATTGGGTGATGGTTAGAGGGGATTTGAGGGGAAATGTCTTCATCCGGAGTGTGGTGAGTGTTTGGAGCTCACTGTCTGAAAGGGTGGTAGAGGCAGAAACCCTCAGCACATTTAAAAAGTACTTGGATGTGCACTTGAAGTGATGTAACCTACAGGGCTATGTACCTAGAGCTGGAAAGTGGGATTAGGCTTGATAGCTCTTGGTCGGCCAGCATGGACACGATGGACCGAAATGGCCTCCTTCCGTGCTATAAATTTCTATGATATCCATGAATGGATGGCAGCTGAGGATACGGCGGAATAGTGAAGATCCAAAATTGGTTACCGAGTATTTTTGTATATGTTTTCATTTGACAAATTGTTGATGGTAGAAGTGAGCCGTTGATGATTCCACTGCCAACGGTGACATTAACCACTCCACCAGCAAGAAAATAAATTACCATTGGAAGGGTGTAAACCTGCGGTTCTTCGACTTCAATGAGAAAGAAAATGAGGGGAGGCATAAAAGGCACGGTGATAAAGGTTAAACTGACCCCACAGTGCGAGGGTTCTCTCAACACGTGATATAACTCTTAGGGCTAGACTTTCCCTAAAGGCCCTCAATGCCCAATTGCTTGCTGAGAAGCACCGCTAACATTCGGCGAGAAAGGCTGGCGAGAATTTCTATTTTTATCTTTAAAGTAAGTAAAACTAATCGCCCGGTGAGAAAATGGGCGTTGCACACTCATTGCCGGCTGTTCCCTTGGCGGGTAAGTTAGCAACATGGGCGGTCGTTACTGGAATGGACATTAAGTTGTAAAATTTAGTCCGAGGCTGCGGATGGGCCTACAGAGGGGGGATAAACTTTTTTAAAAATTCATTAAAAAAAAAATAAAAACGTACAAAGCATTCCCAAGACAGTTTTAAACTTAATTGCCCGTTTAAAATTTTTTAAAAAAGAACCTTTCACTGACCTTCCTGTGCAGGGTCTCCCCCTTACCCCCCTTTTTAAGCAGCTTTTACAGGGCGGGTCTCTCGGCGATCTAGACGCCGGCGGTTGAGGCCAAACTTACGCGCTGGCTGCTGTTCTCGGCGTTGCACGTGGGCGGTTTGGTCCCGGCGGGCGACTTCAGATGTGGGCGATACCATGAAAAACTTACATGGAAACTCTCGCCGGGCGAAAAAAACCAGCTGTACCGCTGAGAAAATCGCCGGCAATGAAGCCAAAAGTCTGGCCCTTAGATTGGTGTCATTTGGTGTTCCCTCAGTGTGTAGTAATTCTCAGTGTTATACGAAGAACATCTGAACACATTCCCAAGTAATGAGGCAGTGCTGACACTTATTCAGGGCCTTATGTGAATCATGATATCCAAAAGAT
Organism: Pristiophorus japonicus; assembly: GCF_044704955.1. NCBI lineage: Eukaryota > Metazoa > Chordata > Chondrichthyes > Pristiophoridae > Pristiophorus > Pristiophorus japonicus. The sequence goes on along the minus strand of NC_091982.1, from coordinate 139,957,855 downwards.
TAACACTTCTTTTTCGAGTATTCCTTGTTCTTATTGAATTAACTGTTTTCGCCCACTTCCAACCCACCCATTCCATTGAGCGACGTCATTAGATGAACGGATTGTTGTGCAGAGGTCATTGGAAAAGATCTGATGCTGCATCTTCTGTAGAATTCACCAAAATGTTAACATTTCAACCCATAGGAGTACGGTGAATGAAAACCACCGGTTTCCCCTCCAGTAAACTTCACCAATTTATTTTAAAGCGAAATACCGGGATGCTGGAAATCTGAAATAAAAACGGAGAATGCTGGAAACACTCAGCGGGTCGGGCAGCGTCTGTGGAGAGAGAAACACAGTTAGTTTTTCGGGTCTGTGACCCTGCGTCAGAACTGGAAAACGTTAGCGATGTAACCGATTGTAAGCAAGTGTAGGGGCCAGGAAAGGGGCAGGGGAGGAAAGAACAAAAGGGATGGTGTGTGATAGGGCGGAAGGCAGGAGAGAGTGAATGGTTGTCCCTTTTGTTCCTGGCCTGCATTTTCTGTTTTTATTTAGCTGAATATCGCTGAAGATAGTCCAGAGTCCAATTCCACTTCTGTTTAATCTAAGGTTTAGTCTGTACCTCCCTAAAATTCTTCTTTGTTTCAAAAATATCGCAGAAAGGTCTCTTCGGTGGAAGGGGCACCACAAATATGTCACTGAGCCTGCAGAGGCAGCTTGATTCTCAGCTGTACAGCAGTTGTGTTGCTGCGATTGGCCTAAGTGCCGGAGACAAGAAAGATCAGTCTCGGTTCCTCCCATGATCACTGTTGAGTGACCCAGAGTGGAAAGTGCGCAGGTGTAGGTCTTGGGTAAGAGCAACACGGTGCTTGACTCTGATGCCATCCGTGGAGAAATAACTGGTCGGGTTGCCAACTTTGGTTGGATCAAATCCCCCTGGGATATCTGCGCTCCTCTAATTCTGCCCTCCTGAACATCCCTGATTATAATCGCTCAACCATCGGTGGCCGTGCCTTCTGCTGTCTAGGCCCCAAGCTCTGGAACTCCCTGCCTAAACCTCTCCGCCTCTCTACCTCTCTTTCCTCCTTCAATATGCTCCTTAACACCTACCTCTTTCACCTGCTCTAATTTCTACTTATGCGGCTCGGTGTCAAATTTTTAGCACATAACACTCCTGTGAAGCGCCTTGGGATGTTACACTATGTTAAAGGCACTTCACCGTGGACCACTTCCCATATCTCAGGAGTAAAAGAGTGTTTGAAGACCAGGCTCTCAAAACTGCCACCAAGCTCATGGTCTACAGGGCTGTAGTAATACCCGCCCTCCTGTATGGCTCAGAGACATGGACCATGTACAGTAGACACCTCAAGTCGCTGGAGAAATATCACCAACGATGTCTCCGCAAGATCCTACAAATCCCCTGGGAGGACAGACGCACCAACATCAGCGTCCTCATCCAGGCTAACAACCCCAGCATTGAAGCACTGACCACACAGCTTCGCTGGGCAGGCCACATAGTTTGCATGCCAGACATGAGACTGCCAAAGCAAGTGCTCTACTCGGGGCTCCTTCACGACAAACGAGCCAAAGGTGGGCAATGGAAACATTCAGAGTCTCCCTGATAAAGTGCGACATCCCCACTGACACCTGGGAGTCCCTGGCCAAAGACCGCCCTAAGTGGAGGAAGTGCATCTGAGAGGGCGCTGAGCACCTCGAGTCTCATTGCCGTGAGCATGCAGAAATCAAGCCAGGCAGCGGAAAGAGCGTGCGACAAACCAGTCCCTCCTACCCCTTCCCTCAACGACTATCTGTCCCACCTGTGACAGAGTCTGTGGCTCTCATATTGGACTGTTCAGCCACCAAAGAACTCACTTCAGGAGTGGAAGCAAGTCTTCCTCGATGCCGAGGGACTGCCTATGATGATGATATAAAGACAAGTTGTTGTTGTTTCATCACATGACCTCCCGCCTCCAACTGCCCTGCCTCCACGCTCCCGCCATTGGTAAGCCAACACGGCGAACCTTGCTGCAATTGATCAATAATGCTGGCTACACTGACCAACAAGCCTCAGTGCTCTAGAAACTGCTCTATTTGTTTTACCAGAGCCTGTATGTGCCAGGGGTGCTCTGCTTTCTGGACACTTGGGGCCCTACTGTTGTGAGGCTGGTTGGAGTGACTCGGGGGAAGGAAATTTCCCTGTGTGATTTTCCTCCTGAACTGCTCGCAGGAGTGTCTGGGAGCTTAAGCTTTAGTTCCAGGAGACTCCCGGACAGTGAGGGTGGGTTCTCAGACTTGGGGAATGGCCACAAGGTGAGCTACCAAATTGCTCCTGGTTCCCATGGGAACAGACAGCCGTCAGAGTCAGAAAAAGACAATTACTAAAAGTGCATTCTACAGGTATTTGGAATGAAAACCGGTTCAAGGTCTCCACATCATCCATATTGGGGGGGGGGGGGGGGGGAAGAGCGATTTTCTGCCCTGTTTGAGAGATAAAGAAACATCTTACAGAGCAAATCTTCATGTGGAGGAAAAGTTTCAACTTCCTGGCTTGAGAGTGTGACAGAGGAAACTAGTCCTGTAACCAAAGTAAAGGGAGTTGTGGTCACCACATTGGCCATCGGCTCAGACTGACCTTTACCTTGAGGCGATTAACCCGCCACATGCTGTGACCGTACAAAGTTATGTGAACAAGGCTAAATCGTTGAATTCTCAATTGTGATTTATTTTCCACAGAGTGGTAAGACAAGAAGAAAAGTCCTTTGCAATAGGGGTCCAGTTTCTGCTGCTGAGGATGTTTGGTGAGTACAATTCATTGAGGAACAGTGCTCATTGCAAAATGCAACACAGTCTGAGGGTTGAGTGGAAGACATTTCTCTTATATCTCCATTTGGAATTTGTAATCTGATACCATATAGAGTCTCGGTTAACCTCCCGCCAGTTTGGCTTCTCCGTCCATTAAAGAGGGGAACAATGCCAAAGGTTGATGGCTCACAAATATAGAAACAAATATTGGCACAGAAGCAAGTGCGGTCGAAGATTAGAAAACGTCCCATTTCACCTTTGGTAGTTGGGCTCAGATTTGGAATAAAATCATGAACCTGAGTTTGTCATCAATGACTGATATTTATTGCTGTGGTGCTCAGGAACCTTTCCTCTTGTATGAACATAGGCCTGTACCTGTGTATATAAAAATATGGCGGTGTAGGTGTGAGCTGCATTCCGCTTGATTTTTCTGATCTGCTTTTCTCCTCCTGACTGCAGCATGGTTACCAGCTCCTGCTTTGTTTGGAGCTGTCATCGACTCCACGTGCATTCGCTGGAGTAAGAAGTGCACTGGAAAGAGAGGAGCGTGTAGTTACTATGACAACAATCTGTTGCGAAGCCGGTATGTTGTCATTTTATCTTTTCAAATTGGAACAGTGGACAATTGTCCAAATGTTTCCTTTAAAGAATGTTGAAATTTAAACTTCAAAAGGTACAGCACAGGTAGGGTATTGTCGAGTATTTTGTACATTTTTCCGAGCAAAGTTTAATTCTAGACACGTCAAAACTACAGAAAGCCATTTTATGCAAATAATTTCTCATTCCCTCCATACACAGAACCAGGTACAGTGTTACATAGAAACATAGAAACATAGAAAATAGGTGCAGGAGTAGGCTATTCGGCCCTTCGAGCATGCACCGCCATTCAATGAGTTCATGGCTGAAAATACAACTTCAATACCCCATTCCTGCTTTCTCATAAGAACATAAGAACATAAGAATTAGGAACAGGAGTAGGCCATCGAGCCCGCTCCGCCACTCAACAAGATCATGGCTGATCTGGCCGTGGACTCAGCTCCACTTACCCGCCCGCTCCCCATAACCCTTAATTCCCTTATTGGTTAAAAATCTATCTATCTGTGATTTGAATACATTCAATGAGCTAGCCTCAACTGCTTCCCTGGGCAGAGAATTCCACAGATTCACAACCCTCTGGGAGAAGAAATTCCTTCTCAACTCGGTTTTAAATTGGCTGCCCCCGTATTTTGAGGCTGTGCCCCCTAGTTCTAGTCTCCCCGACCAGTGGAAACAGCCTCTCTGCCTCTATCTTGTCTATCCCTTTCATTATTTTAAATGTTTTACCCCTTGATCCCCCTAGTAATAAGGACTATATCTAACTCCTTTTTGAATATATTTAGTGAATTGGCCTCAACAACTTTCTGTGGTAGAAAATTCCACAGGTTCACCACTCTCTGGGTGAAGAAGTTTCTCCTCATCTCGGTCCTAAATGGCTTACCCCTTATCCTTAGACTGTGACCCCTGGTTCTGGACTTCCCCAACATTGGGAACATTCTTCCTGCATCTAACCTGTCTAAACCCGTCAGAATTTTAAAAGTTTCTATGAGATCCCCTCTCATTCTTCTGAACTCCAGTGAATATAAGCCCAGTTGATCCAGTCTTTCTTGATATGTCAGTCCCGCCATCCCGGGAATCAGTCTGGTGAACCTTCGCTGCACTCCCTCAATAGCAAGAATGTCCTTCCTCAAGTTAGGAGACCAAAACTGTACACAATACTCCAGGTGTGGCCTCACCAAAGCCCTGTACAACTGTAGTAACACCTCCCTGCCCCTGTACTCAAATCCCCTCGCTATGAAGGCCAACATGCCATTTGCTTTCTTAACCGCCTGCTGTACCTGCATGCCAACCTTCAATGACTGATGTACCATGACACCCAGGTCTCATTGCACCTCCCCTTTTGCTAATCTGTCACCATTCAGATAATAGTCTGTCTCTCTGTTTTTACCACCAAAGTGGATAACCTCACATTTATCCACATTATACTTCATCTGCCATGCATTTGCCCACTCACCTAACCTATCCAAGTCACTCTGCAGCCTCATAACATCCTCCTCGCAGCTCACACTGCCACCCAACTTAGTGTCATCCGCAAATTTGGAGATACTGCATTTAATCCCCTCGTCTAAATCATTAACATGTTAAACATAGCCAGTCAATTAACCACTTTGCCAATTATTCATATTTTCAGCGTTTAGGGCACTGAAACCTGGGCACCTGCTCTCCAATCTGACCCCGAGAATCGCAGCCCCAATTAGTCTGAGGTCAGCATGACCAAAGAAACGCTATCATTTTGAAACTTCTATTAAATCTCCCTTTACCTTCTCCAGTGGAAATTGCCCCAGTGTCGCAAGTCTCTCTTCATAACTAGAATTCCTCATACCTGGCGTCATCCTCGTGAATCACATCCACCATCATTTGTAAAATCCAATATCAAATACACATTTAATATAACTGCAATAAATTCACCCTTCACAACTAGACTCCCTTCTTCCTCCTGAGTGGCCCAACATTTTAACTTTTACTTTTTATATGCTTTCCCTTTTCATGTCCCTACTACACATTTTATGTTCTTCATAATTACCCTTAGTATTGTTCACCCTAAGTTTCAAGTTCCAGTTTAATTTTAATCTCTCTTTACCCAGGTCCCTCACCTCGGGCTTGAAAAATCCCATTTTGCACATTCAATTTGTGTCAGTGTAAGTGAGTTCGTTAGGATTTTTTTAGTTTCGTTTTTTTTTCCAAAAGGAGGCGTTACCAGCCACCTACGCCCGTTTTGGCCATTAAGGCCACTTTGGACAGCTAATAGTTAATCCAAACTAACTTAGGCCAGCGTATGTGGCCACTTGTGGCCGCACAGAAAACCCTTGCGGAGAGTTAAGAAATCAGCGTAGGTAGCCAGAGATCGGGGCGGGAAGGGAAGCGGAGAGGACCTTGCAAAGCACTAAACAAAGCACAACAAGCAGTAAGCATTTAAGAAAACATAAAAACATTCAAGAAGAAATAAAAAATAAAACTAAGTCCTACCTTCATATCAAAACTCTAAACAAAGCACAAAAATAAGCATTCAATAACAAATAAAAAATAGAAGGAAGCGGAGATGACGTATACCTAAAGCACCAAGACTTACAAAGCACTAAACAAAGCACAAAAAGTAATAAACATTCAATAACAAATAAAAAATAGAAGTAAGTCCTACTTTCATCTCAAAACGCAAGACACTGTTCATCTGCACTTACTGATTCCTGGTATTGTATTACTGATGTACAAAATTCTAAATAAGTGACAATGCCCTCTGAACAGCAATTACTTACAATTCTTCACGTTTACAATGCGTTCCACAGTGGGCCCGACCGGTGCGGGAGACCACTCGGCCAGGGATGGGGCGGCAAGCATCAGGTCTCTCCCACACAAGCTGCAGGACGTGCTGGGTGCGAGGAGCTACTACGCATGCGCGCGCACTCTAACACGCATGTGCATACGTCCCGGCACTGTTTTCAGAGCCGGGACCGTAGCTCCGCCCACAATCCACTGGCCACGCTGCGCCAAGCCCTGGGTGAGGCAACACAGCAGCCAGAATCGGAGGACATTTTTTCGGTGCCCTTTTCATCGTACAAAAACGGCACAACTCCGGTGAGTGCGCCAAAAATCTGTCGGGGTCAATTTTGAGCCCCATATCACTAAATGTTCCCTTTATCTTTGAATCTTCACAGTCCTTTTCAATCCTTACACTGAACCTGACAAAGTTATGATCACTGTTTCCCAATTATTTTCTTACTCTGATCAGTTATTTGTCCCATTTCATGTTCCCAGATCTCAATCAAGCAATGCTTTTATCCTTGTTGAACAAGAAACATCCTGGATCCATTCTAAAAAGGTGTTCCCCACTTTGACCATAGAATCTTACAGCACAGAAGGAGGCCATTCAGCCCGTTGGGCCTGTGCTCGCTCTGTGAAAGAGCAGTCATGCTTAGTCCTACATCCGTAATCCTGCAAGTTCCTCATCTTCAAGTCACTGTCCAACTCCATTTTTTAATTATTATGAAATCAGCTTCCACCACTTTTTCAGGCCGAGTGTTCCAGATCCCGACAACTCTCAGAGTGAATACATTGTCCTCATCGCCCCCTCTCGATCTTTTGCCAATGATTTTAAATCTCTGACCTTTAGTTGTTGGCCCACTCAACAGTGGGAATAGTTTATCTCTACTCTCTAATCATCTTGAAAACCTCGATTAGGTCATGTCTTAACCTTCCCAATTCCAAGGAGAACAGTCCTAACTTTTCCAACCTTTTCTCATAACTGAAGTCCCTCATCCCTGGTAACATCCCGGTAAACCTCCTCTGTACCCTTTCTAAAGGTCTTTACATCTTTCCTGGAGTGTGGTGCCCAGAATGGTCCACAATACTCCAACCAGTGATTTATAAAGTCCCAGCATGATCTCTTTGTTGTTATATTCTATTCCTCTATTCATAAACCCAAGTAACTCATGAGCTTTTTAACCACCTGAGCAACTTGTCCTTTAAGGATTTGTGTATACGGACACCAAGCTCTCTCTGCCCATCTACACTTTTCAAAACCGTACCATTTATAGCATACTGTCTTTCCATATTAGTTCTCCCAAAGTGCATCACTTCACACTTCTGCGCATTGAACTCCATCTGCCATGCTTCTGCCCATTTCTCCATCCTGTCGATGTCATCCTGAAGCCTATAACTATCTTCATAACTCTCTACTACTTCCATCTTCTTAATAAGCCTCCTGTGTGGCAGTTTGCTGAAGTCCTTCTAAAAGTCCATATATACAACTTGTACTATATAATCTTGAAATAACCTTCTCTGTTATCTCATTGAAGAATTAATTCAAACTAGTCAGACACGCTTTACCTATAACAAATCCATGTTGGCTCTCCTTGATTAATCCATGCTTTTCCAAATGAAAATCTATTTTGTACGTGATAATGGTTTCCAATAACTTCCCCACTGCCGATGTCAGACTGACTGGCCTGTAGATTGCCAGTTTATCCCTCTCCTCTCCTTGAATACACAACATTAGCAACCCTCCAGTCCTCTGGCACTACACCTGTATCCAATGCGGAGTGAAATATTCTGACCAATGTCTCTGCTATTTCTACATTTGCTTCTTTCAGTAACCTAGGATGCATTCCATCTGGAATTAAGGGGCTAGAAATTCGCCTCCTTTGCGCTTCCCTTTCGTGCCTCCGGGGGGCAATAATGGGGCGTTACTGGCTTTGCAACTGGGCATGGCGAGAGTATCGACGCCCGCGAAATTCTTGTCGAGGTTTGCGGTGGCAGTAAACCCCTAGCGCCACGATGTCCTGTACCTGGAGATCATGACGTAATCCTGCTGCGCAACGCGTTGTGCATCATCCAAATCATTGATATAGATTGTAAATAGCTGAGGCCCAAGCACCGATCCTTGCGGTACCCCACTAGTTACAGCCTGCCAACCCGAAAATTACCCGTTTATTCCTACTCTCTGTTTTCAGTCGGTTAGCCAATCCTCAATCCACGCTAGTATATTACCCCCATCCCATAAGCCCTAATTTTATTTAATAACCTCTTGTGTGGCACCTTATCAAATATCTTCTGAAAATCCAAATACACCACACCCACTGGTTCCCCTTATCTAATCTGCTAGTTACAATCTCAAAAAACTCTAACAGATTTGTCAAACATGATTTCCCTTTCATAAATCCGTGTTGACTCTGCCCAATCCTATTATTATTTTCTAAGTGCCCTGTTACCACATCCTTAATAATAGATTCTAGCATTTTCCCTATGACTCATGTCAGGCTAATTGGTCTGTAGTTCATCGTTTTCTCTCTCCCTCCTTTCTTAAATAGCGGGGTTACATTAGCTACCTTCCAATCTGTGGGAACCGTTCTAGAATCTATGGAATTTTGGAAGATGACAACCAATGCATCCACTATCACTATAGCCACCTCTTCCAAAACCTTAGGATGTAGGCCATCGGATCCAGGGAGTTATCTGCTTTCAGTCCCATTAATTTCTCCAGTACTATTTTTTTACTAATACTAATTTCTTTCAGTTTCTCATTTTCGCTAGACCCTTGGTTCTCCACTATTTCCGGCAGGCTTTTGTATCTGAAGACAGACATAAAGTATTTGTTTAATTTCTCTGCCACTTCTTATTCCCCATTATAAATTCTCCTGTTTCAGTCTGTAAGGGACCCACATTTACTTTCACTAATCTTTTCCTTTTTACATACCAAAAAAGCTTTTATCGTCTTTTTATGTCCCTCGCTAGTTTACTAGTTTATTAGTTCGTCTCTCTATCCATTACTACCCTGTCCATAACTTTCCTCTCTTTTAGTGTAACCTTCACCTTATCTGTTTCCTTTGTAAAGACCAATGCAAAGTACTCATTTCATACTTTTGCTATGTCCTCTGCCTCCACATGAAGATTTCCCATTGGATTATAATAGGCCAATCATCTTCCCCAGCCAACTGTTTACACTTTATGTTTATAAAATGTTTTAGGGTTCAATTTAATGTTGCCTGCTAATCTTCTCTCGTAACCTCCCTTTGCCTCGCGTATTAACTTCTTCAACTCCCTCCTGTACTTTCCATAATCTTCCTGGTTAGTAACTGAATCGTGTACCTCCCGTTTCTGTTTTATTTTAACTTTTATTTCCTTTGTCATCCAGAGCGCATTAGCTTCGGATGCTCTATCTTTCCCTTCAAAGGAATATGTCTAATTTATACCTGAACTATCTCTTCCCTGCATGCCCTCCATTGCTCCATTACTGCTTTACCATGAATCGCCTTCTCCAATCTACCTATGCTGGGACTCTTCTTAAATCTCTGGAATGAGCTTTTCCCCAGTTGAGTATATTGACCGTTGATATTTTCTGGTCCCTTTCCATAATGACTTTAAACCGACTTATGTTGAGCTCACTGTTAGCTAGATGATCTCCGACTGTAACTCACTCCACTTGACTCAATTCCTTTACCAGAACCAGATGCAACACTGCTTCCTTCCATGTTGGACTGCAGACATACTGATCGAGAAAGTTGTCAGAAATTCCTCTCTTCTCCTTCACCTTCCCTACTCACAGCATTATGTTTTACCCAATCACTATTAGCGTAAGTAAAGTCTCCAAATATTACTGCTCTATTTTTGTTACACGCCACACCACACTTCACCACACGGACTGCAGCGGTTCAAGAAGGCAGCACCTTCTCGAGGGCAGTTAGGAACCAGCAATAAATGCTGGCATTGCCAGCGATGCCCACATCCCATGAATGAATAAAAAAAAACATTTGAAATTTGCTGACAGATTTGCTCATCTATCTCCTTCTCACTGTTTGGAGCTCTATAAAAAAAAACTCCCAAAAATGCAACCCTGTTTCTCAACTCAAGCCAAATAGATTCAGTACCAGAACCATCCAGTATGTTTTCTGTTTTGAACTGTAACATCATCCTGAATCATTACTGCCAGGCCTCCTCCTCTTTCATTGCTGAATACTTGGTAACCAGGAATATTTAGAACTAATTCCTGGTCTTGTTTGAGTCACGTCTCTGCTAATGCAACAGCTGCATAATCCCATGTGGCAGGTCTCCAGTCGTCCTGGTTAACCCTTGCCACTGGATAAAGGCCTAGCTCTGTTAAGCCCGTGTGGTGGCTGATGTGCAACGGTCACCCCACGTTTAAAAAATCCACACATAGGCATCTTCCACCCCTTCAATTGGAGTTCAGGACTGGAATATCGGTCCTTCATTGAAACATCTGTGAACTCATCCCTTTTGGTGTGGAAGCAAGTCATCCTTGTTCGAGGGACCGCCTAGGATGAATCCCATGTAGCAATTTGTGCATGCCGCTCACCAACCTTATTAGTTACACTACGGTCATTGACGTATATACAACTTAATATCTCCTTCATCGCTTTTGCTCTTTTCCTCAATCTGGTCCCTTCAATTTTTCTGATATTTCTAATTTTACTGTTGTTTAGATCTCTCTCTCCTCTGATCTCATTTCTGCTCCCGTCTGTTATTTTCTGGTACCCCTCCCCCTGCCAAATGAGCTGAAACAGAACCAGGGGTCACAGTCTGAGGATAAGGGGTAAGCCATTTAGGACCGAGATAAGGAGAAACTTCTTCACCCAGAGAGTGGTGAACCTGTGGAATTCTCTACCACAGAAAGTAGTTGAGGCCAATTCACTAAATATATTCAAAAGGGAGTTAGATGAAGTCCTTACTACTCGGGGGATCAAGGGTTATGGCGAGAAAGCAGGAAGGGGGTACTGAAGTTTCATGTTCAGCCATGAACTCATTGAATGGCGGTGCAGGCTAGAAGGGCTGAATGGCCTGCTCCTGCACCTATTTTCTATGTTCTATGTTCTATGTTCTAAACCCTCCCCAACAGTACTAGTTAACCTCTCAGACAGAATATTGGTCCTGGTTTTGTTCAGGTGCAACCCGTCCATCTTGCACAGGTGGCCTTTCCCCCAGAACTGGTCCCAATGCCCCAAGAATCCGAAACCCTCCCTCCTGCACCACTTCTCCAGCCACGCATTTACCTGCACTATTATCTTGTTTCTATACTCACTGGTAGGTGACACTAAGAGTAATCCTGAGATTACCACTTTTGAAGTCCTGTTTTTTAAACTTTTTCCTAGCTCCTGTTACTCAGTCTGAAGGACCGCCACACTTTTTCTACCAATGTCATTGGTCCATATGGACCATGACCTCTGGTTGCTCCCCCTCCCCTCGCAGAATGTCCTGCACCCACTTGGTGATATCCTGGCACTAGGGAGGCAACCCACTACGCAGGAATCATGTTTGCGGTTACAGAAACCCCTGACTATCGAATCCTCTTTGACTATTGCAATTCTACTCTTTCTTTTTCCCCTGTGTGCAGCCAAATATTCCATGGTGCTGGTGGTTTGATTCTTACTGTATTCCTTCAAGGAGTCATCACTCTCCCAGGTATTCAAAACTGAAAGCTAGTTAGTGAGTGCCACTAGCATGGGGGTTCCTGCACAATCTGTGCCTTCCCCCTAGCCAGTCTGATGGTCATCCATTCCCTCACCTCCTGCACCTTCTGTAGCTTTGGGATGACCAACACCTGGAACGTACATTCGAGAAAACTCTCAGACTCCCGGTTAGCCTGCAGTGACTCCAGCCGCTTCTCAAGCTGCGAAACTCAGAACTCGAGCTCAAGCACCGGGCAGCACTTCCTGCACACATGGTTATTCAGGACGCATGCGGAATCCTGGAGTTCCCACATAGAACAGGATGTGTATACAACGGGTACCAGCTGGCCTGCCACGGCAATCAATCAGCTGTAAATCACTGAGACCCTGACTCCTGGAATACTTGACACTGAACTCTAAAACTAAAAGACACTGACGTCTAAGACATTGACATATGACATTCTAAGGAACTGACCTCTCAAAGACTGAGATATTAATATAAGAACATAAAAACATAAGAAATAGGAACAGGAGTAGGCCATTTGGCCCCTCGTGCCTGCTCCGCCATTCAATAAGATCAAGGCTGATCTGATCATGGACTCAGGTCCACTTCCCTGCCCGCTCCCCATAACCCTTTATCCCCTTTTCGTTTAAGAAACTGTCTATTTCTGTCTTAAATTTATTCAATGTCTCAGCTTCCACAGCTCTCGGAAGCAGCAAATTCCACAGATTTACAGCCCTCTGAGAGAAGAAATTTCTCCTCATCTCAGTTTTAAATGGACGACCCCTTATTCTAAGATTATGCCCCCTACTTCTAGTCTTCCCCATCAATGGAAGCATCATCTCTGCATCCACCTTGTCAAGCCCCCTCATAATCTTATATGTTTCGATAAGATCATGTCTCATTCTTCTGAATTCCAATGAGTAGAGGCCCAACCTACTCAACCTTTCCTCATAAGTCAACCCCCTCATCCCCAGAATCAACCTAGTGAACCTTCTCTGAACTGCCTCCAAAGCAAGTATATCCTTTCGTAACAATGGAAACCAAAACTGCACACAGTATTCCAGGTGTGGCCTCACCAATACACTGTATAGCTGTAGCAAGACTTTCCTTCTTTGAAACTCCATCCCCTTTGCAATAAAGACCAAGATTCCATTGGCCTTTCTGATCACTTGCTGTACCTGCATACTAAACTTTTGTGTTTCATGCACAAGTACTCCCAGGTTCCGCTGTATTGCAGCACTTTGCAATCTTTCTCCATTTAAATAATAACTTGCTCTTTGATTTTTTTTCTCCCAAAGTGCATGACCTCACACTTTCCAACATTATACTCCATCTGCCAAATTTTTGCCCACTCACTTAGCCTGTCTTTGTCCTTTTGCAGATTATTTGTGTCCTCCTCACACATTGCTTTTCCTCCCATCTTTGCATCATCAGCAAACTTGGCTACAATACACTCGGGCCCTTCTTCTAAGTCGTTAATATAGATTGTAAATAGTTGGGGTCCCAGCACTGATTCCTGCGGCACCCCACTAGTCACTGATTGACAACCAGAGAATGAACCATTTATCCCGACTCTGTGTTTTCTGCTAGTTAGCCAATCCTCTATCCATGCTAATATATTACCACCAACCCCGTGAACTTTTATCTTGAGAGTCTATACTATAGAGTAAACTAAAAATACTGGAAATTAAATATTTAAATCTAAAACACGATGCAAACTACCATCAAATAAATTTCAACAGTGAAAAAATGAACAATTTAATAAAACAAACTAACATTTATCTGTTATCACCAATCCGTTTCCTCTGAGCACTTTTGAATTTCTTTCTCGTATTCCACGCCCCGTTCGTGTTCCGACACTAACTTTCGCCGCTCACACTGTTTCCCACAGGCTCTCCCACTGCTCTCACTGACTCTCTCACTGTTCCCCCTCCCTCTCTCTCTCTCTCTCTCTCTCTCACTGTTCCCCCTCCCTCTCTCTCTCTCACTGTTCACCCACCCTCTCTCTCTCTCTCTCACTAATATGTCCTTACTATACAGTATAAATGCACACGAGGCCCATACTTGAGAGAAGGTCACTCTGTGACCAGTAACCTTTATTCCAGCACTGAAGTGAAAGTCCAGGTTAGAAGTGTCTCCCACAAGTTCGCCCCCTGTGGTCAATGTTCTCACAGTGTACAACTTAGGTCAGTTTATACATGGGTTACAATGCCAGTTGAATACATGACATCATCTCCGCCCCAAAGTCTTATTGGGATCACAGGTTAAGTCTCTCTGGTGGTTTACGCTCCCTTGTAGAGCGCCTGAGTTGGGGCTCCGGTTGTTGGGCGCTGGCCTGAGTATCTGCTGTTTGCGGTGCCTCAGGCCTGTCCGGACTGCCCACAATGACTGGGCTCTCTTCCACTTGGTTCCGGTGTTTGGTCACCTGTGGTGGAGTGAACTCTACATCATGATCTTCCTCTGCTTCTTCTATGGGGTTGCTGAACCTCCTTTTTGTTTGATCCACGTGAATGCGGCAGATTTGTCCATTGGTAAGTTTAACCACCAGAATCCTATTCCCCTCTTTGGCAATCACAGTGCCTGCGAGCCATTTGGGCCCTGCGGCATAGTTGAGGACAAAGACAGGGTCATTGACATCAATACATCGCGCCCTCGCATTCCTGTCATGGTAGTCACATTGTGACTGGCGCCTGCTCTCAACAATTTCCTTCATGGTGGTGTGTACAAGGGATAACCTGGTTTTGAGTGTCCTTTTCATTAGCAGCTCTGCGGGTGGAACCCCTGTGAGCGAGTGTGGTCGGGATTTAGTGGCCAACAGGAGGCGTGATAAGCGGCTTTGTAGGGAACCCCCTTGGATTCTGAGCATCCCCTGTTTGATTATCTGCACTGCTCGTTGCGCCTGGTCGTTTGAGGCTGGCTTGAACGGTGCCGTTCTGACATGGTTGATTCCATTTCCTGCCATGAAGTCCTGGAATTCATTGCTTGTAAAGCACGGGCCATTGTTGCTGACCAAGACGTCCGGTAGACCATGGACGGCGAACATTGCCCGTAGACTTTCTACCGTGGCAGAGGATGTGCTTGAATTAAGAATGTCACACTCGATCCATTTGGAGTAGGCATATACTGCAACCAAAAACATTTTTCCTATGAAAGGACCTGCATAGTCCACATGGATGCGTGACCATGGCTTGGCGGGCCAGGACAGGGGCTAAAGGGGGGCTTCCCTGGGCGCATTGCCCAGCTGGGCACACATGTTGCACCTGCGAACACAAAGTTCCAGGTCTGCATCTATCCCTGGCCACCAAACGTGTGACCTGGCAATTGCCTTCATCATGACAATGCCCGGGTGCTCATTGTGGAGTTCTCTGATGAACACCTCTCTGCCCATCTGGGGCATGACTACTCGGTTACCCCATAGTAGGCAATCGGCCTGAATCGAGAGTTCATCCTTGCGTCTGTGAAATGGTTTAAGTTCCTCAGGGCATGCCCCATACGTGGCTGCCCAGTCTCCATTCAGGACACATTTCTTGACTAGAGACAATAGCAGGTCTCTATTTGTCCAGACTTTAATCTGACGGGCTGTCACGGGTGAGCCTTCACTTCCGAAAGCTTCAACAGCCATGACCATCTCAGCAGCATGCTCGGTTGCCCCCTCGGTGGTGGCTAGTGGGAGCCTGCTGAGTGCATCGGCGCAGTTTTCAGTGCCCGGTCTGTACCGAATTGTATAGTCATAGGCGGCTAACGTGAGTGCCCAGCTCTGTATGCGGGCCGATGCATTTGCATTTATGGCCATGTTGTTGGCCAAAAGGGACGTTAGGGGTTTGTGATCTGTCTCCAGCTCAAATTTCCTGCCAAACAGGTACTGGTGCATTTTTTTTACGGCATACACACATGTAAGCGCTTCCTTTTCTACCATCCCATAGCCCCTTTCTGCCTGGGACAGACTTCTGGAGGCATAAGCTACCGGCTGTAACTGGCATTAACCTGCTGCAACACACCCGACCCCATAGGATGACGCATCGCACGATAAAACAAGTTTCTTACATGGGTCTTATAGCGTTAACACATTGTTGGAGCATAACCAATTGCGTGCTCTATCAAAAGCTCTTTCCTGGCTGACCCCCAGACCCAATCATGACCTTTGCGTAGGAGCACGTGTGGCGGCTCAAACAGCGTGCTCGATTTTGGAAGAAAGTTACCAAAATAGTGCAGGAGCCCCAGTAGTGCGGGACCGTCCCCCTGGACTTTCCAGAGTGGCAATTTGTTCTCCAAATCTTTGTGGGCCACGACTACCGTGGCGCTGCCTAGCACCGGAATGATCCCCTTTGTATATGTCCGTAGCTGTGCGTCAATCGGCAATAATTTTGGACTCCTGGCCATGGACGCCCACAACTTGTCGAACTGTTTGATACTCATCAGGGACTGGCTGGCCCCTGTGTCTAGCTCCATTGACACTGGGATGCCATTGAGGAGCACTTTCATGATTATCGGTGGCTTCCTGGTATATGAACTGTATGTGTGCTCCACATGAACTCGCTGAACTTCAGCTTCCAGCGAATTCCCCCAGTGTTAATTTGGCCTCGTAGGGCTTACATCGGGCCCGTCCTCCTCGTACATCAACCTGGCTGCAGGCTTCCTGCACATATGCGCCAAGTGACCGCTGACGTTGCAGTTTCTGCAGGTATATTGATGATACCTGAAAGCTCTGGCTGGGTGTTTGCCTCCACACCTCCAACATGAGTCGTTGTTCAAAACAAAAGGTCCATTACCAGTCGATCATCTCTGACTGTCTCTGTAACTGTCCTTAAGCACACCATTGACAGGCGTTGATGGCCCCATTACTGGCCGCATTCTCCCTTGCGATGGCATGAATCGCCGTTCAGCTAGCCATTTTCTCTGTTGAATTCCCCCTTTGGGTTCGACTACATGCTCGGGCGTGTCTGATTTCCCCTGCCTGCCTGGAGAACTGTGTCCCATGTTAACAATGTTGACTCCCTATCCATTTTCTGCATTTAAGCCAAGATTTTTGTGAAACATCATTCTGGTCTCTTCCTCCCCTGAGCTAAATGTCTGGGCTATCAAAGCCGCCGTTTCCAGGGTCAAGTCTTTGGTCTCAATCAGTTTCCTGAAAACTCCAGCGTGCCCGATGCCCTCAATAAAAAAGTCTTGCAGCATCTCCGCTCTGCATGCATCTGGGAACTTACATAGGCTCGCCAGTCGCTGGAGGTCTGCCACGAAGTCTGGAACGCTTTGCCCTTCTCGCCGCCGGTGTGTATAAAAACGGTGTCTCGCCATGTGCAAAGTGTTCCCCGATCAACTTACTGAGCTCTTCAAAAGTTTTGTCCGCCGGCTTCTCTGGCGCTAGAAGGTCCTTCATCAGGGAGTGTGTCCTGGATCCACAAACCGTCAGGAGATGAGCCCTGCGTTTGTCGGCCGAATCCTGTCCCAACCATTCCTTGGTGACAAAACTTTGCTGTAGTCTCTCAATAAAATCGTCCCAATCATCACCAACACAGTATCTCTCTTCTGTGCTGCTAGTGGCCATGCTCGCATGGTTTAAATCCCAGTTTCTCGTCGCCAATAATATATCCTTACTATACAGTATAAATGCACATGAGGCCCATACTTGCGAGAAGGTCACTCTGTGACCAGTAACCTTTATTCCAGCACTGAAGTG
Organism: Pristiophorus japonicus; assembly: GCF_044704955.1. NCBI lineage: Eukaryota > Metazoa > Chordata > Chondrichthyes > Pristiophoridae > Pristiophorus > Pristiophorus japonicus. Next base: position 139,940,400 of record NC_091982.1, on the reverse strand, counting down.
ATGAAGGTGGGTGGAGCTTCCCCTTTTTTACCTGAAAGTCCAGGTTAGGAGTGTCTCCCACAGGTTCACCACCTAGTGGTCACTGTTCTCATGGTATACAACTTAGGTCAGTTTATACATGGATTACAATGACAGTTGAATACATGACACTCACTGTTCCCCCTCCCTCGCTCTCTCTCTCTCTCTCTCACTGTTCCTCCTCCCTCTCTCTCTCTCTCATTATTCCCCCTCCCTCTCGCTCTCTCTCTCTCTCTCTCTCATTGTTCCCCCTCTCTCTCTCTCATTGTTCCCCCTCCCTCTCTCTCTCACTGTTCCCCTTCCGCCCCTCTCTCTCACTGTATCCCCTCTCTCTCTCTCTCTCACTGTTTCCCCTCACTCTCTATCTCTGTCTCTCACTGATTTCCCTCTCTCTGTCTCTCACTGTTTCCCCTCTCTCTCTCTCTCTCTCAGTCTCACTGTTTCCCCTCACACTCTCTCTCTCTCACTGTTTCCCCCCTCTCTCTCTCACTGTTTCCCCCCTCTCTCTCTCACTGTTTCCCTCTCTCTCTCTCTCACACACACACAGTTTCCCCTCACACGCTCTCTCTCTCTCTCTCAGTTTCCCCTCTCTCTGTCTCTCTCTCTCTCACTGTTTCCCCTCCCTCTCTCTCCCTCTCTCTCTCACTGTTCCCCCTCACTCTCTCTCTCTCTCTCTCACTATTTCCACTCTCTCTCTCTCACTGTTTCCTCTCTCTCTCTCTCTCACTGTTCCCCCTTACACTCTCTCTCTCTCTCACTGTTTCCCCCTTTCTCTCACTCTCTCTCACTGTTCCCCCTCACACACACTCTCTCTCTCTCTCCCTCTCTCTCTCACTGTTTCCCCCCTCACTCTCTCTCTCTCTGTTTCCCCTCCCTCTCTCTCTCTCTCTCACTGTTCCCCCTCACACACTCTCTCTCTCTCTCACTGTTTCCCCTCCCTCTCTCTCTCACTGTTCCCCCTCACACTCTCTCTCTCTCTCACTGTTTCCCCCCTATCTCTCTCTTTCTCAGTCTCTCACTGTTTCCCCTCACTCTCTCTCTCTCTCACACACAGTTTCTCCTCACACTCTCTCTCTCTCACTGTTTCCCTCTCTCTCACTGTTTCCCCTCACTCTCTCTCTCTCTCTCTCTTTACACACACACACAGTTTCCCCTCACACGCTCTTTCTCTCACTGTTTCCCCTTTCTCTCACTCTCTCACTGTTTCCCCCTTTCTTTCTCCCACTGTTTCCCCCCTCACTCTCTCACTGTTTCCCCCCTCACTCTCTCTCTCTCACTGTTTCCCCTCTCTCTCTCTCTCTCTCCCTCACTGTTCCCCCTCACTCTCTCTCTCTCACTGTTTCCCCCCTCTCTCTCTCTCAGTCTCTCACTGTTTCCCCTCTCTCTCTCTCTCTCTCATACAGTTTCCCCTCACACTCTCTCTCTCTCTCAGTTTCCCTCTCTCTCTCTCACTGTTTCCTCTCACTCTCTCTCTCTCTCTCACACACACACAGTTTCCCCTCACACGCTCTCACTCACTCACTGTTTCCCCTCTCTCTCTCTCTCTCTCTCACTGTTTCCCCTCTCTCTCACTCTCTCATTGTTTCCCCTCCCTCTCTCTCACTGTTCCCCCTCACTCTCTCTCTCTCTCTCACTATTTCCCCTCTCTCTCTCTCTCTCTCTGTTTCCTCTCTCTCTCTCTCTCACTGTTTCCCCCTTTCTCTCACTCTCTCTCACTGCTCCCCCTCACACACACACTCTCTCTCTCTCACTGTTCCCCCCCTCTCTCTCTCTCTCTCACTGTTTCCCCTCAGACTCTCTCTCTCTCACTGTTTCCCCCTTTCTCTCTCTCTCTCTCTCACTGTTTCCCCTTTCTCTCTCTCTCTCACTGTTTCCCCCTTTTTTTCTCTCTCTCTCACTGTTTCCCCCCTCACTCTCTCTCTCTCTCTCACTGTTCCCCCACATACTCTCACTCTCTCACTGTTTCCCCTCCCTCTCTCTCTCTCTCTAACTGTTCCCCTCACACTCTCTCTCTCTCACTGTTTCCCCCCTCACTCTCTCTCTCTCTCTCACTGTTCTCCCTCACACACTCTCTCTCACTGTTCTTCCTCACAATCTCTCTCACTGTTCCCCCTCACACACTCTCTCTCACTGTTCTCCCTCACACTCTCTCTCTCACTGTTCCCCCTCACACTCTCTCTTTCTCACTGTTTCCCCTCACTCTCTCTCTCTCTCACACTCTCTCTCTCACTGTTTCCCCTCACTCTCTCTCTCTTTCTCTCTCTGTTTCCCCCTCTCTCTCTCTCTTTCTCACTGTTTCCCCCCCCCCTCTCTCTCTCTCTCACTGTTTACCCTCTCTCTCTCTCACTCTCTCATTGTTTCCCCTCCCTCTCTCTCTCACTGCTCCTTCTCACTTTCTCTCTCTCTCTCTCACAATTTCAACTTCTCTCTCTCTCTCTCTCTGTTTCCTCTCTCTCTCTCACTGTTTCCCCCTTTCTCTCACTCTCTCTCACTGTTCCCCTCACACACTCTCTCTCTCTCTCTCTCTCAGTTTCCCCTCACACTCTCTCACTGTTTCCCCCTTTCTCTCTCTCTCTCTCACTGTTTCCCCCTTTCTCTCTCTCTCACTGTTTCCCCCTTTCTTTCTCTCTCTCTCACTGTTTTCCCCCTCACTCTCTCTCTCTCTCACTGTTCCCCCTCACACACTCTCTCTCACTGTTTCCCCTCCCTCTCTCTCTCTCTCTCTCTCTCTCTCACTGTTCCCCTCACACTCTCTCTCTCTCACTGTTTCCCACCTCACTCTCTCTCTCTCTCACTGTTCCCCCTCACACTCTCTCTCTCCCCCCTCACACTCTCTCTCTCTCCCCCCTCACACTCTCTCTCTCACTTTTCCCCCTCACACTCTCTCTTTCTCACTGTTTCCCCTCACACTCTCTCACTGTTTCCCCCTTTCTCTCTCTCTCTCACTGTTTCCCCCCTCACTCGCTCTCTCTCTCTCACTGTTTCCCCCCTCACTCTCTCTCTCTCTCTCTCTCTCTCACTGTTCCCCCTCACACACTCTCTCTCACTGTTTCACCTCCCTCTCTCTCTCTCTCTCACTGTTTCCCCCCTCTCTCTCACTCTCTCATTGTTTCCCCTCCCTCTCTCTCTCACTGTTCCCCCTCACTCTCTCTCTCTCACTATTTCCCCCCTCTCTCTCTCTCTCTCTCTCTCTCAGTTTCCTCTCTCTCTCTCTCACTGTTTCCCCCTTTCTCTCACTCTCTCTCACTGTTCCCCCTCACACACTCTCTCTCTCTCTCTCACTGTTCCCCCTCACACTCTCTCTAACTGTTCTCCCTCACACTCTCTTTCTCACTGTTTCCCCTCACACTCTCTCTCTCTCTCACTGATTCCCCCTTTCTCTCTCTCTCTCACTGTTTCCCCCTTTCTCTCTCTCTCTCACTGTTTCCCCCTTTCTTTCTCTCTCTCTCACTGTTTCCCCCCTCACTATCTCGCGCTCTCTCTCTCTCACTGTTCCCCTCACACTCTCTATCTCTCACTGTTTCCCCCTCACTCTCCCTCTCTCTCTCTCTCACTGTTCCCCCTCACACTCTCTCTCTCACTGTTCTCCCTCACACACTCTCTCTCTCACTGTTTCACCTCCCTCTCTCTCTCTCTCTCACTGTTTCCTCTCTCTCTCTCACTCTCTCATTGTTTCCCCTCCCTCTCTCTCTCACTGTTCCCCCTCACTCTCTCTCTCTCTCTCTCTTACTATTTCCCCTCTCTCTCTCAGTTTCCTCTCTCTCTCACTGTTTCCCCCTTTCTCTCACTCTCTCTCACTGTTCCCCCTCACACACTTTCTCTCTCTCTCTCACTGTTCCCCCTCACACTCTCTCTAACTGTTCTCCCTCACACTCTCTCTTTCTCACTGTTTCCCCTCACACTCTCTCTCTCTCTCACTGATTCCCCCTTTCTCTCTCTCTCTCTCTCTCTCACTGTTTCCCCCTTTCTCTCTCTCTCTCACTGTTTCCCCCTTTCTTTCTCTCTCTCTCAATGTTTCCCCCCTCACTATCTCGCGCTCTCTCTCTCTCACTGTTTCCCTCACACTCTCTCTCTCTCACTGTTTCCCCCTCACTCTCTCTCTCTCTCTCTCACTGTTTCCCCTCACTCTCTCTCACTGTTCTCCCTCACACTCTCTCTCTCTCACTGTTCCCGCTCACACTCTCTCTTTCTCACTGTTTCCCCTCACTCTCTCTCTCACTGTTTCCCTTCACTCTCTCTCTCTCTCTCTTTCTCTCTCTATTTCCCCTCTCTCTCTCTCTCACTGTTTCCCCTCTCTCTATCACTCTCTCTCACTGTTTCCCCTCACTCTCTCTTTCTCTCACACACTCTCTCTCTCTCACTGTTTCCCCTCACTCTCTCTCTCTCTCTCTCTCTCTGTTTCCCTTCTCTCTCTCTCTCACTGTTTCCCCTCTCTCTATCTCTCTCTCTCACTGTTCTCCCTCACACTCTCTCTCTCTCACTGTTCCCGCTCACACTCTATCTTTCTCACTGTTTCCCCTCACTCTCTCTTTCTCTCACACACTCTCTCTCTCTCACTGTTTCCCCTCACTCTCTCTCTCTCTCTCTGTTTCCCTTCTCTCTCTCTCTCTCTCTCTCTCACTGTTTCCCCTCTCTCACTGTTTTCCCTCCCCCTTTCTCTCACTCTCTCTCACTGTTCCCCCCCACTCTCTCTCTCTCTCTCTCTCACTGTTTCCCCTCACACACACTCTCTGTTTCCCCCTTTCTCTCTCTCTCTCACTGTTTCCCCCTTTCTCTCTCTCTCTCACTGTTTCCCCCTTTCTCTCTCTCTCTCACTGTTTCCCCCCTCACTCTCTCTCTCTCTCTCTCTGTTCCCCCTCACACTCTCTCTCTCTCTCACTGTTCTACTTCCTCTCACTCGCTCTCTCTCACTGTTCCCCCTCACACTCTCTCTAACTGTTCTCCCTCACACTCTCTCTTTCTCACTGTTTCCCCTCACACTCTCTCTCTCTCACTGATTCCCCCTTTCTCTCTCTCTCTCACTGTTTCCCCCCTTTCTCTCTCTCTCTCACTGTTTCCCCTCTCTCTCTCTCACTGTTTCCCCTCTCTCTCTCTCTCAGTTTCTCCTCACAATCTCTCTCTCACTGTTTCCCTCTCTCTCACTGTTTCCCCTCACTCTCTCTCTCTCTCTCTTTACACACACACAGTTTCCCCTCACATGCTCTCTCTCTCTGTTTCCCCCCTCTCTCTCTCTCTCTCTCTCTCTCTCACTGTTTCCCCTCTCTCTCTCTCTCTCACTGTTTCCTCTCTCTCTCTCTCTCTCTCTCACTGTTTCCCCCTTTCTCTCACTCTCTCACTGTTCCCCCTCACACACTTTCTCTCTCTCAAAATGTTCCCCCCTCTCTCTCTCTCTCTCACTGTTTCCCCTCACACTCTCTCTCTCTCACTGTTTCCCCCTTTCTCTCTCTCTCTCTCACTGTTTCCCCCTTTCTCTCTCTCTCTCACTGTTTCCCCCTTTCTTTCTCTCTCTCTCTCACTGTTTCCTCCCTCACTCTCTCTCTCTCTCACTGTTCCCCCTCACACTCTCTCTCACTGTTTCCCCTCCCTCTCTCTCTCTCTCACTGTTCCCCTCACACTCTCTCTCTCACTGTTTCCCCCCTCACTCTCTCTCTCTCTCACTGTTCCCCCTCACACACTCTCTCTCAATGTTCTCCCTCACACTCTCTCTCTCACTGTTTCACCCTTTCTCTCTCTCTCTCTCTCTCACTGTTTCCCCCTTTCTCTCTCTCTCTCTCACTGTTTCCCCCTTTCTTTCTCTCTCTCTCACTGTTTCCCTCCTCACTCTCTCTCTCTCTCACTGTTCCCCCTCACACACTCTCACTCTCTCACTGTTTCCCCTCCCTCTCTCTCTCCCTCTCTCTCTAACTGTTCCCCTCACACTCTCTCTCTCTCACTGTTTCCACCCTCACTCTCTCTCTCTCTCACTGTTTCCCCTCACTCTCTCTCTCTCACTGTTTCCCCTCACTCTCTCTCTCTCTCTGTTTCCCCCCCTCTCTCTCTCTTTCTCACTGTTTCCCCTCTCTCTCTCTCACTGTTTCCCCTCTCTCTCTCACTCTCATTGTTTCCCCTCCCTCTCTCTCTCACTGTTCCCCCTCACTCTCTCTCTCTCTCTCTCACTATTTCCCTCTCTCTCTCTCTCTCTCTCACTGTTTCCTCTCTCTCTCACTGTTTCCCCCTTTCTCTCACTCTCTCTCACTGTTCCCCCTCACACACTCTCTCTCTCTCTCACTGTTCCCCCTCTCTCTCTCTCTCTCTCACTGTTCCCCCTCACTCTCTCTCTCTCTCACTGTTTCCCCCTTTCTCTCACTGTCTCTCACTGTTCCCCCCCTCTCTCTCACTGTTTCCCCTCACACACTCTCTCTCACTGTTTTCCCCTTTCTCTCTCTCTCTCACTGTTTCCCCCTTTCTCTCTCACTGTTTCCCCTTTCTCTCTCTCTCACTGTTTCCCCCCTCACTCTCTCTCTCTCTCACCGTTCCCCCTCACACACTCTCTCTCTCTCACTGTTTCCCCTCCCTCTCTCTCTCTCTCTCTCTCTCTCTCTCACTGTTCCCCCTCACACTCTCTCTCTCTCGCTGTTTCCCCCCTCACTCTCTCTCTCTCTCACTGTTCCCCCTCACACTCTCTCTAACTGTTCTCCCTCACACTCTCTCTCTCTCTCACTGTTTCCCCCACTCTCTCTCTCTCTCTCACTGTTCCCCCTCACACTCTCTCTAACTGTTCTCCCTCACACTCTCTCTTTCTCACTGTTTCCCCTCACTCTCTCTCTCACAATCTCTCTCTCACTGTTCCCCCTCACACTCTCTCTCTCTCGCTGTTTCCCCTCTCTCTCACTCTCTCATTGTTTCCCCTGCCTCTCTCTCCCTCTCTCTCTCTCACTGTTTCCCCTCTCTCTCTCTCTCTCTCTCTCTCTCACTGTTTCCCCTCACACGCTCTCTCTCACTGTTTCCCCCATTCTCTCTCTCTCTCTCAGTTTCCCCCTTTCTCTCTCACACTGTTTCCCCCTCACTCTCTCTCTCTCACTGTTCCCCCTCACACACACTCTCTCAATCTCTCTCTCTCTCTCTCACTGTTCCCCCCCTCTCTCTCTCTCTCACTGTTTCCCCTCACACTCTCTCTCTCTCACTGTTACCCCCTTTCTTTCTCTGTCTCTCACTGTTTCCCCCCTCACTCTCTCTCTCTCTCACTGTTCCCCCTCACACTCTCTCTCACTGTTCCCCCTCACACACATTCTCTCTCTCACTGTTTCCCCTCTCTCTCTCTCCCTCTCTCTCTCTCTCACTGTTCTCCCTCACACACATTCTCTCTCTCACTGTTTCCCCTCACTCTCTCTCTCACTGTTTCCCCTCCCTCTCTCTCTCTCTCTCTCACTGTTCCCCCTCACACACATTCTCTCTCTCTCACTGTTTCCCCTCTCTCTCTCTCACTGTTTCCCCCTCTCTCACTGTTTCCCCTCTCTCTCTCTCTCTCTCTCTCTCACTGTTTCCCCCCTCTCTCTCTCTCACACAGTTTCCCCTCACACACTCTCTCTCTCTCACTGTTTCCCTCTCTCTCTCTCACTGTTTCCCCTCTCTCTCTCTCTCTCTCTCACACACACACACACACACACACACAGTTTCCCCTCACACACTCTCTCTCTCTCACTATTTCCCCTCTCTCTCTCTCTCTCGCACTGTTTCCTCTCTCTCTCACTGTTTCCCGCTTTCTCTCTCTCTCACTGTTTCCCCCTTTCTCTCTCTCTCTCACTGTTTCCCCCCTCACTCTCTCTCTCTCTCTCACTGTTCCCCCTCACACACTCTCTCTCACTGTTTCCCCTCCCTCTCTCTCTCTCTCTCTCACTGTTCCCCTCACACTCTCTCTCTCTCACTGTTTCCCCCCTCACTCTCTCTCTCTCTCACTGTTCCCCCTCACACTCTGTCTCTCATTGTTCTCCCTCACACTCTCTCTCACTGTTCCCCCTCACACTCTCTCTTTCTCACTGTTTCCCCTCACTCTCTCTCTCTCACTGTTTCCCCTCTCTCTCTCTCTCTCTGTTTCTCCTCTCTCACTGTTCCCCTCTCTCTCTCTCTCACTGTTTCCCCTCACTCTCTCTCTCTCTCTCACTATTTCCCCTCTCTCTCTCTCTCTCACTGTTACCACTCTCTCTCTCTCACTGTTTCCCCTCACTCTCTCTCTCTCACTGTTTCCCCTCTCTCTCTCTCTCTCTGTTTCCCCTCTCTCACTGTTCCCCTCTCTCTCTCACTGTTTCCCCTCACTCTCTCTCTCTCTCACTATTTCCCCTCTCTCTCTCTCTCTCACTGTTACCACTCTCTCTCTCTCACTGTTTCCCCCTTTCTCTCTCTCTCACTGTTCTCCCTCACACTCTCTCTCACTGTTCCCCCTCACTCTCTCTTTCTCACTGTTTCCCCTCACTCTCTCTCTCTCTCTCACTGTTTCCCCTCCCTCTCTCTCTCTCTCTCTCTCTCACTGTTCCCCCTCACTCTCTCTCTCTCTCACTATTTCCCCTCTCACTCTATCTCTCTCTCACTGTTACCTCTCTCTCTCTCTCTCTCACTGTTCCCCCCCTCTCTCTCTCTCTCACTGTTTCCCCTCACACTCTCTCTCTCTCACTGTTTCCCCCTTTCTCTCTCTCTCTCACTGTTACCCCCTTTCTTTCTCTGTCTCTCACTGTTTCCCCCCTCACTCTCTCTCTCTCTCACTATTCCCCCTCACACTCTCTCTCACTGTTCCCCCTCACACACATTCTCTCTCTCACTGCTTCCCCTCTCTCTCTCTCTCCCTCTCTCTCTCTCTCACTGTTCCCCCTCACACACATTCTCTCTCTCACTGTTTCCCCTCTCTCTCTCTCTCCCTCTCTCTCACTGTTCCCCCTCACACACATTCTCTCTCTCACTGTTTCCCCTCACTCTCTCTCTCACTGTTTCCCCTCCCTCTCTCTCTCTCTCTCTCTCTCTCACTGTTCCCCCTCACACACATTCTCTCTCTCACTGTTTCCCCTCCCTCTCTCTCTCTCTCTCTCTCTCTCACTGTTCCCCCTCACACACATTCTCTCTCTCTCACTGTTTCCCCTCTCTCTCTCTCTCTCTCTCTCACTGTTTCCCCCCTCTCTCTCTCTCACACAGTTTCCCCTCACACACTCTCTCTCTCTCACTGTTTCCCTCTCTCTCTCTCACTGTTTCCCCTCTCTCTCTCTCTCTCTCTCACACACACACACACACACACACACAGTTTCCCCTCATACACTCTCTCTCTCTCACTATTTCCCCTCTCTCTCTCTCTCTCTCACTGTTTCCCGCTTTCTCTCTCTCTCACTGTTTCCCCCTTTCTCTCTCTCTCTCACTGTTTCCCCCCTCACTCTCTCTCTCTCTCTCACTGTTCCCCCTCACACACTCTCTCTCACTGTTTCCCCTCCCTCTCTCTCTCTCTCTCTCTCTCACTGTTCCCCTCACACTCTCTCTCTCTCACTGTTTCCCCCCTCACTCTCTCTCTCTCTCACTGTTCCCCCTCACACTCTGTCTCTCACTGTTCTCCCTCACACTCTCTCTAACTGTTCCCCTCACACTCTCTCTCTCTCACTGTTTCCCCCCTCACTCTCTCTCTCTCTCTCACTGTTCTCCCTCACACACTCTCTCTCACTGTTCTTCCTCACAATCTCTCTCACTGTTCCCCCTCACACACTCTCTCTCACTGTTCTCCCTCACACTCTCTCTCTCACTGTTCCCCCTCACACTCTCTCTTTCTCACTGTTTCCTCTCACTCTCTCTCTCTCTCACACTCTCTCTCTCACTGTTTCCCCTCACTCTCTCTCTCTTTCTCACTGTTTCCCCCCCCCTCTCTCTCTCTCTCACTGTTTACCCTCTCTCTCTCTCACTCTCTCATTGTTTCCCCTCCCTCTCTCTCTCACTGCTCCTTCTCACTTTCTCTCTCTCTCTCTCACAATTTCAACTTCTCTCTCTCTCTCTCTCTGTTTCCTCTCTCTCTCTCACTGTTTCCCCCTTTCTCTCACTCTCTCTCACTGTTCCCCTCACACACTCTCTCTCTCTCTCTCTCTGTTTCCCCTCACACTCTCTCACTGTTTCCCCCTTTCTCTCTCTCTCACTGTTTCCCCCTTTCTCTCTCTCTCACTGTTTCCCCCTTTCTTTCTCTCTCTCTCACTGTTTTCCCCCTCACTCTCTCTCTCTCTCACTGTTCCCCCTCACACACTCTCTCTCACTGTTTCCCCTCCCTCTCTCTCTCTCTCTCTCTCTCTCTCTCACTGTTCCCCTCACACTCTCTCTCTCTCACTGTTTCCCACCTCACTCTCTCTCTCTCTCACTGTTCCCCCTCACACTCTCTCTCTCCCCCCTCACACTCTCTCTCTCTCCCCCCTCACACTCTCTCTCTCACTTTTCCCCCTCACACTCTCTCTTTCTCACTGTTTCCCCTCACACTCTCTCACTGTTTCCCCCTTTCTCTCTCTCTCTCACTGTTTCCCCCCTCACTCGCTCTCTCTCTCTCACTGTTTCCCCCCTCACTCTCTCTCTCTCTCACTGTTCCCCCTCACACACTCTCTCTCACTGTTTCACCTCCCTCTCTCTCTCTCTCTCACTGTTTCCCCCCTCTCTCTCACTCTCTCATTGTTTCCCCTCCCTCTCTCTCTCACTGTTCCCCCTCACTCTCTCTCTCTCACTATTTCCCCCCTCTCTCTCTCTCTCTCTCAGTTTCCTCTCTCTCTCTCTCACTGTTTCCCCCTTTCTCTCACTCTCTCTCACTGTTCCCCCTCACACACTCTCTCTCTCTCACTCACTGTTCCCCCTCACACTCTCTCTAACTGTTCTCCCTCACACTCTCTTTCTCACTGTTTCCCCTCACACTCTCTCTCTCTCTCACTGATTCCCCCTTTCTCTCTCTCTCTCACTGTTTCCCCCTTTCTCTCTCTCTCTCACTGTTTCCCCCTTTCTTTCTCTCTCTCTCACTGTTTCCCCCCTCACTATCTCGCGCTCTCTCTCTCTCACTGTTCCCCTCACACTCTCTATCTCTCACTGTTTCCCCCTCACTCTCCCTCTCTCTCTCTCTCACTGTTCCCCCTCACACTCTCTCTCTCACTGTTCTCCCTCACACACTCTCTCTCTCACTGTTTCACCTCCCTCTCTCTCTCTCTCTCACTGTTTCCTCTCTCTCTCTCACTCTCTCATTGTTTCCCCTCCCTCTCTCTCTCACTGTTCCCCCTCACTCTCTCTCTCTCTCTCTCTTACTATTTCCCCTCTCTCTCTCAGTTTCCTCTCTCTCTCACTGTTTCCCCCTTTCTCTCACTCTCTCTCACTGTTCCCCCTCACACACTTTCTCTCTCTCTCTCACTGTTCCCCCTCACACTCTCTCTAACTGTTCTCCCTCACACTCTCTCTTTCTCACTGTTTCCCCTCACACTCTCTCTCTCTCTCACTGATTCCCCCTTTCTCTCTCTCTCTCACTGTTTCCCCCTTTCTCTCTCTCTCTCACTGTTTCCCCCTTTCTTTCTCTCTCTCTCAATGTTTCCCCCCTCACTATCTCGCGCTCTCTCTCTCTCACTGTTTCCCTCACACTCTCTCTCTCTCACTGTTTCCCCCTCACTCTCTCTCTCTCTCACTGTTTCCCCTCACTCTCTCTCACTGTTCTCCCTCACACTCTCTCTCTCTCACTGTTCCCGCTCACACTCTCTCTTTCTCACTGTTTCCCCTCACTCTCTCTCTCACTGTTTCCCTTCACTCTCTCTCTCTCTCTCTCTTTCTCTCTCTATTTCCCCTCTCTCTCTCTCTCACTGTTTCCCCTCTCTCTATCTCTCTCTCTCACTGTTTCCCCTCACTCTCTCTTTCTCTCACACACTCTCTCTCTCTCACTGTTTCCCCTCACTCTCTCTCTCTCTCTCTCTGTTTCCCTTCTCTCTCTCTCTCACTGTTTCCCCTCTCTCTATCTCTCTCTCTCACTGTTCTCCCTCACACTCTCTCTCTCTCACTGTTCCCGCTCACACTCTATCTTTCTCACTGTTTCCCCTCACTCTCTCTTTCTCTCACACACTCTCTCTCTCTCACTGTTTCCCCTCACTCTCTCTCTCTCTCTCTGTTTCCCTTCTCTCTCTCTCTCTCTCTCTCTCTCTCTCACTGTTTCCCCTCTCTCACTGTTTTCCCTCCCCCTTTCTCTCACTCTCTCTCACTGTTCCCCCCCACTCTCTCTCTCTCTCTCTCTCACTGTTTCCCCTCACACACACTCTCTGTTTCCCCCTTTCTCTCTCTCTCTCACTGTTTCCCCCTTTCTCTCTCTCTCTCACTGTTTCCCCCTTTCTCTCTCTCTCACTGTTTCCCCCCTCACTCTCTCTCTCTCTCTCTCTGTTCCCCCTCACACTCTCTCTCTCTCTCACTGTTTCTACTTCCCTCTCACTCGCTCTCTCTCACTGTTCCCCCTCACACTCTCTCTAACTGTTCTCCCTCACACTCTCTCTTTCTCACTGTTTCCCCTCACACTCTCTCTCTCTCACTGATTCCCCCTTTCTCTCTCTCTCTCACTGTTTCCCCCTTTCTCTCTCTCTCTCACTGTTTCCCCTCTCTCTCTCTCACTGTTTCCCCTCTCTCTCTCTCTCTCAGTTTCTCCTCACAATCTCTCTCTCACTGTTTCCCTCTCTCTCACTGTTTCCCCTCACTCTCTCTCTCTCTCTCTTTACACACACACAGTTTCCCCTCACATGCTCTCTCTCTCTCTGTTTCCCCCCTCTCTCTCTCTCTCTCTCTCTCTCTCTCACTGTTTCCCCTCTCTCTCTCTCTCTCACTGTTTCCTCTCTCTCTCTCTCTCTCTCTCACTGTTTCCCCCTTTCTCTCACTCTCTCTCACTGTTCCCCCTCACACACTTTCTCTCTCTCAAAATGTTCCCCCCTCTCTCTCTCTCTCTCACTGTTTCCCCTCACACTCTCTCTCTCTCACTGTTTCCCCCTTTCTCTCTCTCTCTCTCACTGTTTCCCCTTTCTCTCTCTCTCTCACTGTTTCCCCCTTTCTTTCTCTCTCTCTCTCTCACTGTTTCCCCCCTCACTCTCTCTCTCTCTCACTGTTCCCCCTCACACTCTCTCTCACTGTTTCCCCTCCCTCTCTCTCTCTCTCACTGTTCCCCTCACACTCTCTCTCTCACTGTTTCCCCCCTCACTCTCTCTCTCTCTCACTGTTCCCCCTCACACACTCTCTCTCAATGTTCTCCCTCACACTCTCTCTCTCACTGTTTCACCCTTTCTCTCTCTCTCTCTCTCTCACTGTTTCCCCTTTCTCTCTCTCTCTCTCACTGTTTCCCCCTTTCTTTCTCTCTCTCTCACTGTTTCCCTCCTCACTCTCTCTCTCTCTCACTGTTCCCCCTCACACACTCTCACTCTCTCACTGTTTCCCCTCCCTCTCTCTCTCCCTCTCTCTCTAACTGTTCCCCTCACACTCTCTCTCTCTCACTGTTTCCACCCTCACTCTCTCTCTCTCTCACTGTTTCCCCTCACTCTCTCTCTCTCTCACTGTTTCCCCTCACTCTCTCTCTCTCTCTGTTTCCCCCCCCTCTCTCTCTCTTTCTCACTGTTTCCCCTCTCTCTCTCTCACTGTTTCCCCTCTCTCTCTCACTCTCATTGTTTCCCCTCCCTCTCTCTCTCACTGTTCCCCCTCACTCTCTCTCTCTCTCTCTCTCTCTCTCACTATTTCCCCTCTCTCTCTCTCTCTCTCTCTCTCACTGTTTCCTCTCTCTCTCACTGTTTCCCCCTTTCTCTCACTCTCTCTCACTGTTCCCCCTCACACACTCTCTCTCTCTCTCACTGTTCCCCCTCTCTCTCTCTCTCTCTCTCACTGTTTCCCCTCACACTCTCTCTCTCTCACTGATTCCCCCTTTCTCTCTCTCTCTCACTGTTTCCCCCTTACTCTCTCTCTCTCACTGTTTCCCCCTTTCTTTCGCTCGCTCTCACTGTTTCCCCCTCACTCTCTCTCTCTCACTCTCTCACTGTTTCCCCCTTTATCTCACTCTCTCTCACTGTTCCCCCTCACACACTCTCTCTCTCTCTCTCTCACTGTTTCCCCTCCCTCTCTCGCTCTCTCTCTCTCACTGTTCCCCTCACACTCTCTCTCTCTCACTGATTCCCCCTTACTCTCTCTCTCTCACTGTTTCCCCCTTTCTTTCGCTCTCTCTCACTGTTTCCCCCTCACTCTCTCTCTCTCACTGTTTCCTCTCTCTCTCTCTCTCTCACTGTTTCCCCCTTTATCTCACTCTCTCTCACTGTTCCCCCTCACACACTCTCTCTCTCTCTCTCTCACTGTTTCCCCTCCCTCTCTCGCTCTCTCTCTCTCACTGTTCCCCTCACACTCTCTCTCTCTCACTGTTTCCCCCTCACTCTCTCTCTCTCTCTCTCTCTCTCTCACTGTTCCCCCTCACACTCTCTCTCTCACTGTTCTCCCTCACACACTCTCTCTCTCACTTTTCCCCCTCACACACTCTCTTTCTCACTGTTTCCCCTCCCTCTCTCTCTCTCTCTCTCTCTAACTGTTCCCCTCACTCTCTCTCTCTCTCTCTCTCTCTCTCTCTCACACTCTCTCTCTCTCTCACTGTTTCCCGTCACTATCTCTCTCTCTCTCTGTTTCCCCTCTCTCTCTCTCTCTCTCACTGTTTCCCCTCTCTCTCTCTCTCTCTCACTGTTTCCCCTCTCTCTCTCTCTCTCTCACTGTTTCCCCTCCCTCTCTCTCTCTCTCTCTCACTGTTCCCCCTCACTCTCTCTTTCGCTCTCTCTCATTGTTTCCCCCTTTCTCTCACTGTTCCCCCCCCCTCTCTCTCTCTCTCTCACTGTTTCCCCTCACACACTCTCTCTGTTTCCCCCTTTCTCTCTCTCTCTCACTGTTTCCCCCTTTCTCTCTCACTGTTTCTCCCTTTCTCTCTCTCTCACTGTTTCCCCCCTCACTCCCTCTCTCTCTCTCACTGTTCCCCCTCACACTCTCTCTCTCTCTCTCACTGTTTCCCCCCTCACTCTCTCTCTCACTGTTTCCTCTCTCTCTCTCTCTCTCACCGTTTCCCCTTTCTCTCACTCTCTCTCACTGTTCCCCCTCACACACTCTCTCTCTCTAAATGTTCCCCCCCTCTCTCTCTCTCACTGTTTCCCCTCACACTCTCTCTCTCTCTCATTGTTTCCCCCTTTCTCTCTCTCTCTCAGTTTCCCCCTTTCTCTCTCTCACTGTTTCCCCCTTTCTTTCTCTCTCTCTCACTGTTTCGCCCTCACTCTCTCTCTCTCTCACTGTTCCCCTCACACTCTCTCTCTCTCACTGTTTCCCCCCTCACTCTCTCTCTCTCTCACTGTTCCCCCTCATACTCTCTCTCACTGTTCTCCCTCACACTCTCTCTCTCACTGTTCCCCCTCACACTCTCTTTTTATCACTGTTTCCCCTCACTCTCACTCTCTCTTTCTCTCTCTCTCTCTCTCTCTCTCTCACTGTTTCCCCTCTCTCTCTCTCTCTCACTGTTTCCCCTCTCTCTCTCTCTCTCACTGTTTCCCCTCCCTCTCTCTCTCTCTCTCTCTCTCTCACTGTTCCCCCTCACTCTCTCTCTCTCTCTCTCTCTCTCAGTTTCCCCCTTTCTATCACTCTCTCTCACTGTCCCCCCTCTCTCTCTCTCTCTCACTGTTCCCCCTCACACACTCTCACTATTTCCCCTCTCTCTCTCTCTCTCTAACTGTTCCCCTCACACTCTCTCTCTCTCACTGTTTCCCCCCTCACTCTCTCTCTCTCTCTCTCTCACTGTTCCCCCTCACACACTCTCTCTCAATGTTCTCCCTCACACTATCTCTCTCTCACTGTTCCCCCTCACACTCTCTCTTTCTCACTGTTTCCCCTCACTCTCTCTCTCTCTCTCTCTCTCTGTTTCCCCCTCTCTCTCTCTCTCTCACTGTTCCCCTCCCTCTCTCTCTCTCTCTCACTGTTCCCCCTCACTCTCTCTCTCTCTCACTGTTTCCCCCTTTCTCTCACTGTCTCTCACTGTTCCCCCCCTCTCTCTCACTGTTTCCCCTCACACACTCTCTCTCACTGTTTTCCCCTTTCTCTCTCTCTCTCACTGTTTCCCCCTTTCTCTCTCACTGTTTCCCCTTTCTCTCTCTCTCACTGTTTCCCCCCTCACTCTCTCTCTCTCTCACCGTTCCCCCTCACACACTCTCTCTCTCTCACTGTTTCCCCTCCCTCTCTCTCTCTCTCTCTCTCTCTCTCTCACTGTTCCCCCTCACACTCTCTCTCTCTCGCTGTTTCCCCTCTCTCTCACTCTCTCATTGTTTCCCCTGCCTCTCTCTCCCTCTCTCTCTCTCACTGTTTCCCCTCTCTCTCTCTCTCTCTCTCTCTCACTGTTTCCCCTCACACGCTCTCTCTCACTGTTTCCCCCATTCTCTCTCTCTCTCTCAGTTTCCCCCTTTCTCTCTCACACTGTTTCCCCCCTCACTCTCTCTCTCTCTCACTGTTCCCCCTCACACACACTCTCTCAATCTCTCTCTCTCTCTCTCACTGTTCCCCCCCTCTCTCTCTCTCTCTCACTGTTTCCCCTCACACTCTCTCTCTCTCACTGTTACCCCCTTTCTTTCTCTGTCTCTCACTGTTTCCCCCCTCACTCTCTCTCTCTCTCACTGTTCCCCCTCACACTCTCTCTCACTGTTCCCCCTCACACACATTCTCTCTCTCACTGTTTCCCCTCTCTCTCTCTCCCTCTCTCTCTCTCTCACTGTTCTCCCTCACACACATTCTCTCTCTCACTGTTTCCCCTCACTCTCTCTCTCACTGTTTCCCCTCCCTCTCTCTCTCTCTCACTGTTCCCCCTCACACACATTCTCTCTCTCTCACTGTTTCCCCTCTCTCTCTCTCACTGTTTCCCCCTCTCTCACTGTTTCCCCTCTCTCTCTCTCTCTCTCTCTCTCACTGTTTCCCCCCTCTCTCTCTCTCACACAGTTTCCCCTCACACACTCTCTCTCTCTCACTGTTTCCCTCTCTCTCTCTCACTGTTTCCCCTCTCTCTCTCTCTCTCTCTCACACACACACACACACAGTTTCCCCTCACACACTCTCTCTCTCTCACTATTTCCCCTCTCTCTCTCTCTCTCGCACTGTTTCCTCTCTCTCTCACTGTTTCCCGCTTTCTCTCTCTCTCACTGTTTCCCCCTTTCTCTCTCTCTCTCACTGTTTCCCCCCTCACTCTCTCTCTCTCTCTCACTGTTCCCCCTCACACACTCTCTCTCACTGTTTCCCCTCCCTCTCTCTCTCTCTCTCTCTCTCTCACTGTTCCCCTCACACTCTCTCTCTCTCACTGTTTCCCCCCTCACTCTCTCTCTCTCTCTCACTGTTCCCCCTCACACTCTGTCTCTCATTGTTCTCCCTCCCTCCCTCACCCACTGTTCCCCCTCACACTCTCTCTTTCTCACTGTTTCCCCTCACTCTCTCTCTCTCACTGTTTCCCCTCTCTCTCTCTCTCTCTGTTTCTCCTCTCTCACTGTTCCCCTCTCTCTCTCTCTCACTGTTTCCCCTCACTCTCTCTCTCTCTCTCACTATTTCCCCTCTCTCTCTCTCTCTCACTGTTACCACTCTCTCTCTCTCACTGTTTCCCCTCACTCTCTCTCTCTCACTGTTTCCCCTCTCTCTCTCTCTCTCTGTTTCCCCTCTCTCACTGTTCCCCTCTCTCTCTCACTGTTTCCCCTCACTCTCTCTCTCTCTCACTATTTCCCCTCTCTCTCTCTCTCTCACTGTTACCACTCTCTCTCTCTCACTGTTTCCCCCTTTCTCTCTCTCTCACTGTTCTCCCTCACACTCTCTCTCACTGTTCCCCCTCACTCTCTCTTTCTCACTGTTTCCCCTCACTCTCTCTCTCTCTCTCACTGTTTCCCCTCCCTCTCTCTCTCTCTCTCTCTCTCTCTCTCACTGTTCCCCCTCACTCTCTCTCTCTCACTATTTCCCCTCTCACTCTATCTCTCTCTCACTGTTACCTCTCTCTCTCTCTCTCTCACTGTTTCCCCTTTCTCTCTCTCTCACTGTTCCCCCCCTCTCTCTCTCTCTCACTGTTTCCCCTCACACTCTCTCTCTCTCACTGTTTCCCCCTTTCTCTCTCTCTCTCACTGTTACCCCCTTTCTTTCTCTGTCTCTCACTGTTTCCCCCTCACTCTCTCTCTCTCTCACTATTCCCCCTCACACTCTCTCTCACTGTTCCCCCTCACACACATTCTCTCTCTCACTGCTTCCCCTCTCTCTCTCTCTCCCTCTCTCTCTCTCTCACTGTTCCCCCTCACACACATTCTCTCTCTCACTGTTTCCCCTCACTCTCTCTCTCACTGTTTCCCCTCCCTCTCTCTCTCTCTCTCTCTCTCTCACTGTTCCCCCTCACACACATTCTCTCTCTCTCTCACTGTTTCCCCTCTCTCTCTCTCTCTCACTGTTTCCCCCCTCTCTCTCTCTCACACAGTTTCCCCTCACACACTCTCTCTCTCTCACTGTTTCCCTCTCTCTCTCTCACTGTTTCCCCTCTCTCTCTCTCTCTCTCACTGTTTCCCCCCTCTCTCTCTCTCACACAGTTTCCCCTCACACACTCTCTCTCTCTCACTGTTTCCCTCTCTCTCTCTCACTGTTTCCCCTCCCTCTCTCTCTCTCTCTCTCTCTCTCTCTCACTGTTCCCCCTCACACACATTCTCTCTCTCTCACTGTTTCCCCTCTCTCTCTCTCTCTCTCACTGTTTCCCCCCTCTCTCTCTCTCACACAGTTTCCCCTCACACACTCTCTCTCTCTCACTGTTTCCCTCTCTCTCTCTCACTGTTTCCCCTCTCTCTCTCTCTCTCTCACACACACACACACACACACACACAGTTTCCCCTCATACACTCTCTCTCTCTCACTATTTCCCCTCTCTCTCTCTCTCTCGCACTGTTTCCTCTCTCTCTCACTGTTTCCCGCTTTCTCTCTCTCTCACTGTTTCCCCCTTTCTCTCTCTCTCTCACTGTTTCCCCCCTCACTCTCTCTCTCTCTCTCACTGTTCCCCCTCACACACTCTCTCTCACTGTTTCCCCTCCCTCTCTCTCTCTCTCTCTCTCTCACTGTTCCCCTCACACTCTCTCTCTCTCACTGTTTCCCCCCTCACTCTCTCTCTCTCTCACTGTTCCCCCTCACACTCTGTCTCTCACTGTTCTCCCTCACACTCTCTCTCACTGTTCCCCCTCACACTCTCTCTTTCTCACTGTTTCCCCTCACTCTCTCTCTCTCACTGTTTCCCCTCTCTCTCTCTCTCTCTCTCTCTGTTTCCCCTCTCTCTCTCTCTCTCACTGTTCCCCTCTCTCTCTCTCTCACTGTTTCCCCTCTCTCACTGTTCCCCTCTCTCTCTCTCTCACTGTTTCCCCTCACTCTCTCTCTCTCTCACTATTTCCCCTCTCTCTCTCTCTCTCTCACTGTTACCACTCTCTCTCTCTCACTGTTTCCCCTCACTCTCTCTCACTGTTTCCCCTCTCTCTCTCTCTCTCTGTTTCCCCTCTCTCACTGTTCCCCTCTCTCTCTCACTGTTTCCCCTCACTCTCTCTCTCTCTCTCACTATTTCCCCTCTCTCTCTCTCTCTCTCACTGTTACCACTCTCTCTCTCTCACTGTTTCCCCCTTTCTCTCTCTCTCACTGTTCTCCCTCACACTCTCTCTCACTGTTCCCCCTCACTCTCTCTTTCTCACTGTTTCCCCTCACTCTCTCTCTCTCTCTCACTGTTTCCCCTCCCTCTCTCTCTCTCTCTCACTGTTCCCCCTCACTCTCTCTCTCTCTCACTATTTCCCCTCTCACTCTATCTCTCTCTCACTGTTACCTCTCTCTCTCTCTCTCTCACTGTTTCCCCCTTTCTCTCTCTCTCACTGTTCTCCCTCACACTCTCTCACTGTTCCCCCTCACTCTCTCTTTCTCACTGTTTCCCCTCACTCTCTCTCTCTCTCACTGTTTCCCCTCCCTCTCTCTCTCTCTCTCTCTCTCTCACTGTTCCCTCACAGTCTCTCTCTCAGTTCTCCCTCACACTCTCTCTCTCTGTTCCCCCTCACACTCTCTTTCTCACTGTTTCCCCTCATTCTCCCTCTCTCTCTCACACACTCTCTCTCTCTCACTGTTTCCCCTCCCACTCTCTCTCTCTCTCTCTCTCTCTATTTCCCCTCTCTCTCTCTCTCTCTCACCGTTTCCCGTCTCTCTCTCTCTCTCTCACTGTTTCCCCTCTCTCTCTGTCTCACTGTTTCCCCTCCCTCCCTCTCTCTCTCTCTCTCTCACTGTTCCCCCTCACTCTCTCTCTCTCTCACTGTTTCCCCCTTTCTCTCACCCTCTCTCACTGTTCCCCTCCTCTCTCTCTCTCTCTCACTGTTTCCCCTCACACACTCTCTCTCTCACTGTTTCCCCCTTTCTCTCTCTCTTCTCACTGTTTCCCCCCTTTCTCTCTCTCTCACTGTTTCCCCCCTCACTCTCTCTCTCTCTCTTTCTCTCACTGTTCCCCCTCACTCTCTCTCTCTCTCTCTCACTGTTTCCCCTCCCTCTCTCTCTCTCTCTCTCACTGTTCCCCCTCACTCTCTCTCTCTCAC